>NC_052101.1:84371003-84674033 GCF_015852505.1 Tachyglossus aculeatus | reverse complement strand
ACACACCGCTTCCCCCAAACGCTGCTTCCGTGTGCTGCTGCCTTCTACTGCTTTCGAGTGTTGCCCTCCTGCTGATTCTGCTTTGCATGCTTCTCCCTTCTGCTTCTCCTCTGCATGCTTTCCTCAATGTGTGCTTTCCTCAGTGCGTGCTCCCACTCCAGGTGCCGCTGATGCTGCAAGCCTTCTCCTTCACACACTGCTTCCCCCAAATGCTGCTTCCAAGTGCTACTGCTTTCAAATGCTGCTCTCCTGCTTATTCTGCTTTGCATGCTTCTCCCTTCTGCTTCTCCTCTGCATGCTTTCCTCAATGCGTGCTCCTGCTGCAAGCCTTCTCCTCCACACACCGCTTCCCCCAAACGCTTCCTCCAAGTGCTACTGCTTTCAAGTGCTGCTCTCTTGCTGATTCTGCTTTGCATGCTTCTCCCTTCTGCTTCTCCTCTGCATGCTTTCCTCAATGTGTGCTTTCCTCAATGAGTGCTCCCACTCCAGGTGCCACTGGCGCTGCAAGCCTTCCCCTCCACACACCGCTTGCCCCAAACGCTGCTTCCAAGTGCTACTGCTTTCAAGTGCTGCTCTCTTGCTGATTCTGCTTTGCATGCTTCTCCCTTCTGCTTCTCCGCTGCATGCTTTCCTCAATGTGTGCTTTCCTCAATGCGTGCTTTCCTCAATGCGTGCTTGCTGCTTCCAAGTGCTACCGCTTTTGAGTGCTGCTCTCCTGCTGATTCTGCTTTGCATGCTTCTCCCTCCTGCTTCTCCTCTGCATCCTTTCCTCAATGTGTGCTTTCCTCAGTGCATGCTCCTGCTCCAGGTGCTTCAGTGCTACTTCCTCACGATTCAAAATGACCGCCATTTATCTGTCTTAGGTGTTTCAACTGTGGCTCTACGTAGCAGTCAGTGATTGGTCCAGGCCCATTACTGGGTAGAGCAGGGAGAGAAAGACACTCCTCCCTCCATGCTCCGCCCCCACAGGTCAGCAATCACCTGTTTTCAGTAGAGTGCAACAGGGCCTTGGTGAGTCTCTTGTTGTTGTTCGAGAAGTCATGAACAATCACCATTTAAGGCAGTTTTTTGTGGGTTCACCACATTTCTTGTCTGAACACTTGTCCAGAAGAAGTGAGAGCTAGCCAGAAAAAAGCCCAGTTTTGCTTCATCATCCCTGGGAAACAGAGTTCTGAAATGTCTCACCCATGTCTTGTTAAACATTTAAATCAACGTGTCCCAGCTGCAACTGGTCTTTTGCCAAGGCAACTTTTTCGAAACTACCTGGGCCACCCCGGTTGCATAAATAATTTTGGACACTGGATAGTTTGCAGAAGGATGAGTAACATTTACACTTGCAGTGAAACATTTTCAGAAACATGTGGCCCCATCTGCCCCAAACATAATAATAATAATCATAATCACATTTGTTAAGTGCTTACTATGTGCCAAGCACTGTAAGAAGCGCTGGGGTAGATACAAGATAATCGGGTCAGACACAGTCCCTGTCCTACACAGGCCTCACAGTCTGTAAGTAGGAGAGAGAACAGGCATTGAATCCCCATTTTACAGATGAGGAAATTGAGGCAGCGAAAAGTGAAGTGACTTTCCCAAGGTCATACAGCAGGTAAGTAACAGAGCCAGGACTAGAACTCAGGTTCTCTTACTCCCAGGCCCAACCTCTTTCCACTAGGTCATCCTGCTTCACAAACATGAGATATTACTGCCAACCAAACAATCCTCTGGGCTGTTAGGACTACCTAACTGAAACATGTTTGCTGAAACAAATGCAGCATCTCTCTCATTTGGCAAGCACCTGTGTAAATACTGCTGGGGAGACACCAACTGCTTTGCATCTGTTTGCCAGATCTGTCCTCCAGCTTTGGTCCTTTAGCTCCTTCCCAACCACACAATATGCATTGCCCTTGATTTACCTACAGCAGATCCCTTTTCCTTTTCTGACAGTTCATAGCTTTTTGTTGTTGTTGTTAATGGTACTAGTTGAGTCCTTACTATGTGCCAGGCACTGTACTAAGCCCTGGGATAGATACAAGATAAACTGTTTAGACACAGTCCCTGCCCCACATGGGGCTCACAGTCTAAGTTACTGTGGGAGGAGGATTTTAACCCCCATTTTATGGATGAGGTCCAGAGAAATGCAGTGGTTTGCCCAAGATGGACAATGGAGGAACCGGGCTTAGAACCAAGGTCTGCTGATTCCCAAGCCTGTACTCTCTTCACTTAGACCAGCTGCCTCTCTGCTTGAGTGATGCAAATTCTTGCCTACCATGCAGTTTGTCTGATGAAAATCAGATTCTGTTTCAAAGCCTTGCAATCCCTTCACTCAGCCTTCATTCCCGGTGAATTCTTGGAAGTCAAAATGATTGTAAATCTCTCTTTTGTGAACGGTGCACTTACCTGCACTAACAAGTAATAATAGAGTTGGGTTCCTGAACTTCTGTTTCTCAGCAGGGAAGCGGCCTATGGGTGTCAGGGGCCAGACCTACTTAAGACCCATCTGATTAGAATCACTGTCAACTTGGATGAAGAAATCTTTTAAAAAGGAGCATAGAGTGATCTCACCGAAAGTCTATACACCCTTCCTAATCACCCTCTCAGTAGTAAATGGTCTTGTCTCCATTTCCTGAATAATATTTTGGCTGCTTAGTGGTGGTTTTCTCTGTTCGATGGAGTTTAGCTGGCTAGAGACAGAAGAGAGATCCTCTCACCTTCATCTTAGAGTTAGGCTCTCTGAAAAGTCGGAGACCAGGGAAACAAGGACACGTATTTATTCAGTGCCATAGTATCTTTTCTAAAAGACATGCTCTTTTTCCCTACCTTCATGGACTCATTTATCTTCCCCAGCACACCCTAGCGTTTTGCTGATTAGCCTCCATGGAATCAATTTGTTCCTGGACCTTGACATTTCTTCTGCCGTTCACCTCCTAGTTGGGTAATGACATGATTTCTGGGATTGTGCTTTACAGCCCCTTTTCCAGTTAATGTTACCTTGATTTGAATTTAGTTCGTGGTAATGCAGCCTTAAACCATTTGCCCCACTACTAGCCCAAATGCATTGTGTATAAGTAGCTCCACAAAGGTGGCTCTATACTCAGCTGATAAGTTTTCGGTCTGGGGTACTCCCGGGGCCACTGTCTGTAGACTGTGGTAACATTTCTGGAACATGTAGTAATAGTAGTCATGGTATTTATTAAGCTTCTACTGTGTGCAGAGCACTGTACTAAGTGCTGGGAAAAAATGCACAGGTGAGAATTAGACACAGTCCCTGGCCCTCTAGGTCCTCACAAGCGGATGGCATTAGCAGGATTACATATTCCAGAGGCACTCAGGATGGTGATGTAAGGCCGGATGGCCACCATGGAGAAATTTATGCTGGCATTAGAGATATGGATCCTAGTTCAAAAAAGCTGGTTGAACCTCCCTGAAATGGCTCTGGGTACCGCCAATACTGCACATGGTTAGTCCAATCAATCAATCAATCAATGGTATTTATTGGATGTTTACTACATGCCCACTGGACTAAGTGCTTGGGAGAGGGCAGTACAATAGAGCTGGAAAACGTTTCCTGCCCACAAGGAGCTTACAGTCTAGAGGGGGAGAAAGACATGAAAATACTTGACAGATAGGTACATAAGTGCTGTGGGGCTAAGGGTGGAGTGAATAAGAGGTGAAAATCCAAGTGCCAGGGCAACACAGAAAGGAGAGAGAGCAGGGGAAATGAGGGCTTGGTCACGGAAGGCCTCTCGGAGGACATGTGATTTTAGAAGGGTTCTGAAGATGGGGAGAGGTGGTCTGTTGGATATGAAAGGGGGTGGGGGTTCCATCCCAGAGGTCAGTGGCAAGATAGACAAAATTGAGGTACAGTGAGCAGGAGGGTGTTAGAGGATTGAAGTGAGTGGGCTTGGTTGAAGCAAGAAATCAGCGAGGTAAGCTATCCCAACAGTGGATCAAACCAGTGTGCCTGCTTGCCCTCATAAATACCAACATTTGACATGTAAAAACTCAACCTTTGGAATAGTGAGGTGAAACTTAATATCACTTCTAGAGAGTTAGCCAATGTGAGCCTTGTTTGCTGTTCTCATCACCACTCTAATCAACCCAAGTACTTCTGTTGACTGCTCCAAGATTCATCTTCCTGGAAATAGAATCCAGGGCAGTCTCCATTGCAGGCCTGTAAAACAGGGAGGAGCTCCCTGTCTTTCCAAGTCCAGCAAAACTCCAGTTTGTTTTACTTCCAAGCCTAGGGCAGGACCCCTCCTTTTAGCCAATGGGTCCTAACAGGTAGAGATCGTTACCCAGCTGTTTCAACTGGTTGGCTTTTCAAACACTGAAACCAAACTTACTCTTCCTCAGGGATACAGCCAGAGGCCCCTTTGTGTGGATTCAGAGATCCTGCTCCTGAGCAGCTTTCTTTCAAGACAGAATGCCTCTCTGCTCTGACTGGGCAGCAGATCTTGTCTAGGCCGTTGCCATCAATACCGACGGGTGATCTGCCCACACTGCACCCTCACCCCTTCACATAGTAGTCGTTGTCGTAGTAGTAGTAATGCTACTTATTAGGTGCTTGCTGTGCACAGAGCACTGCACTACTACTACTACTAATAATAATAATGGCATTTATTAAGCGCTTACTATGTGCAAGGCACTGTTCTAAGCGCTGGGGAGGTTACAAGGTGATCAGGTTGTCCCACGGGGGGCTCACAATCTTAACCCCCATTTTACAGATGAGGTAACTGAGGCACAGAGAAGTTAAGTGACTTTCCCAAAGTCACACAGCTGAGAACTGGCAGAGCCAGGATTCGAACCCATGAACTCTGACTCCAAAGCCCAGGCTCTTTCCACTGAGCCACGCTGCTTCCCCTAAGTGCTGGGAGAGACTATACAGGTGGGATTTAGGCCCAGACCCTCGCATAAGGAAGGAGTTCTGTGAACGACTGGGCGCCCCCAGCTGATCATCACCATCAATCGTATTTATTGAGCGCTTACTATGTGCAGAGCACTGTACTAAGCGCTTGGGAAGTACAACTGATAACCAGATAACCAGAGGTTACCAGCTGATAACCAGAGGTGGAGGCACAGAAGGGAATGCTCACCAGGCCAAACCTGGTTCAGCTCAGGCCCGCCCTCCCTCCTCGAGCTCAGTGGGTTGCTCTGGGGAAAATGTATGTATAGAGTTGTCCTTGGTGTTAGAAGAAGACACTGCTGACCATGACGTTCCCCTAGGAGGTTGTGTGGAGTGATGGGGAGGGAATGAAAACACGAGGTGGAGCCTACGGCCCCAGCCACAGTGTGGCTGTCCGCAAAAAAGTCTGTCCTTTGCTGTGTTGCAGTCAATCAATGGTATTTATTGAGTGCTTACTATGTGCAGAGCATTGTACTAAGTGCCTGTGCAAAGCTCTTCAGCACATTTTCTCTCACTATATTGCTCAAAGCTCCGCGTTTGGTCACTTCCCTCGTTGCCTAAACTGCTCATGGCCCCCACCACCTTTCCCTCAAAATGCAAAATGCACTTCAAAGCCTTTGCCACTAGAGGGTTTCGTGCCTTTCCTACAAGACGGATAACTGGAGGAGGCGCCCAGATGCAGGTGACGCTAATAATAAGAATAATAAGAATAATACCCAGGTTAATCCGGTTGGACACAGTCCCTGTTCCACATGGGACTCACAGTGCAAGTAGGAAGGAGAACAGGCATTGAATCCTCCTTTTACAGATGAGGAAACTGAGGCACGAAGAAGTTAAGTGACCTGCCCAATGTCACGCAGCAGGAAACCGGCCTAGCTGGGATTAGATTGCAGTTTCTTTGTTTTCCAGGCCCATGCTCTTTCCATTAGACCATGCTGCTCCAATGATGATAATGTTTGTTTAGTGATGACTATGTGCCGTGCACTGTAGTAAGCCCTAGGGCTGATACAATACAAGCAGATCAGACACAGTCCCTGCCCACATGGTGCTCACAGTGTAAGAAGGAGAACATATATTTTCTTCCCATTTTACAGACAAAGTAACTGAGGCAGAGATCATTTAAATTCATTCATTCAATCGTATTTATTGAGTGCTTACTGTGTGCAGAGCACTGTACTAAGCGCTTGGGAAGTACAAGTTGGCGACATATAGAGATGGTCCCTACCCAACAACAGGCTCACAGTCTAGTCTAGAAGTCTAAATGACTTCCCCAAGGTCATACAGCAGACAAGGGGTAGAGCCAGGAATAGAGTCCAGGTCCTGTGACTCCAGGGTCATGCTTTTTCTTCTAGTCCTCACCGCTTCTCACAGAAAACAGACAAGAAATTCTCTCCCTAGGGAAAAATTGGTATGAGCCCAAGGCTGGAAGACTCCTCCTTGCCCAGAGAATTGAAGGGTTGTCAGGGTGTAAGCCAGGCCATCCAATTGGATTTTTCCAATAGAATGCAGAAATGCCCCTTTTCCACTTTGCAGTCTCGCCACCTGGTCTAAACCAGTGCATCACTGACATGCCTGAGTTCACTCCCTGGCCCACAGTGAGGATGAATGGGTTATGGTCAGGAAAGAACCTCTCCTGGTTCTCCTCCTACCTCTGTGGCTGATCCTGCTCCATCTATTTCCCCAGCTCTTCCTCTGCCTCTCACTTCCTAAATGCAGATCTCCCTCAAGGTTTTGTTTTGGCTCTCCCTTTCTTCTCAATCTACACTCACTCCCTTGGGGAGGGAGTTCATCCCCTCCCACAGTTTCAACTATCTCTTCCACAGAGGCTTCCAAATCTACCCTGCTAGCCCAAAGCTCTCTACTTCTCTGAAATCTCACATCTCCTCCTGCCTCCAGGATACCTCTTCATGAAGGTGCCACCTGCACCTCAGCCTCCCTACCAAATCTTCTCCTCCATCTAACTTTCCCATTACAGTCGATAATACCCCAATCCCCCCCATCTCTCAAGCCTGTAACCTTGGCATAATCCTCGACCCCTCCCTCTCTTTCGACCCCCATATGCAGTCTGTCATCAAATTCTGTCGATCCTTCCTCCACAACATTTCCAGAATCCACCCCTTCTTTTCCATCCGAACAGCCACCACGCTGGTCCAGGCACTTAATCATATTCCAATTTGCATCCACCTCCTCATGGTTCTCCCTGTAGCCTGGATCATTTTTCTAAAACATCATTCACTGTGCGTCTGCCCACTTCCCCAAAACCTCCAGTGGTTACTCATTCATCTCTGCATCAAGCAGAAACTTCTGACCACTGGCTTTATGGCACTCAATTAGCCTTCGCCCATGCTACTTATTCTCATTCTTCTCCCCCTGCATCCTAGTCTGTATGCTTCATTTCTCTAAAACCAACCTACTCCCTGTGCTTTATTTTCACCTCTCCTGCCATGAACCTCTAGCTCATGCCCTCCCTTCTGCCTGAAACTCCTTTTCTGTCACATCCAGCAGACCCCTTGCTCTCTCCGTCTTCAAGCCCTTCTGAACTCACATCTCCTTCACGAGAACTTCTTTGATTTATCTCTCATCTCCCCACACTATATCCCCCACTTTGGCACTTGCACATCACTTAAGCACTTGGGTACTCACATTTCTGTACATACCTTTATATTCTGATGCTTCCTCCTCGCTGCAATTTCTTTTAGTATCTGTCTCCCCCACTAGCTTGTAAGATTCTTGAGGGCAGGGATCATGCCTACTAATTCTATTAGTATAGTATACAATGCTCTGCAAAGAGTAAAGCCCTCAATATATACTTCTGATGGAGTGATTTATTGATCGACTGAATGTGCTTTGGACTCTTTAGGGCAAAAACTCTGGACAAATCTCAAGTCATTACTGATTAGCCATGGTGATAAATTTCTCTGTAAATTGTAAATAATAATAATAATGGTATTTGTTAAGCACTTACTATGTGCAAAGCACCGTTCTAAGCGCTGGGGGATACAAGGTGATCAGGTTGTCCCACGTGGGGCTTACAGTCTTAATCCCCATTTTACAGATGAGGCAACTGAGGCACAGAGAAGTTAAGTGGCTTGCCCAAGTTCACACAGCTGACAAGTGGCTGAGCTGGGATTCGAACCCATGACCTCTGACTCCCAAGCCCATGCTCTAGATAGAGGTTTCCCAGTAATCCTTGAGAAGAAATTAGCATCCCAAAACTTGTTTTTTAAAACAAAAAGGGTAAAGTAAATACAATTATGAGTGGTTTTCAGCGATCTCGTTGCCTTGGTGTTTCTGATTGGTATTGAATGGCCAAAACAAAATGTCAAAACACCCTTCCGAGTGGCTCCAAAATCACTTCCCCAGCTCCCCGTCTCCGCCTTCGCAATTGCTCAGTGGGATGTAAAACGCTGGAGTCATTATTCCTCTACTCTACCCAACAGACACTTGAGAATTTGAAGGATGGCAATCACCATCTGAATATGAAGTTTTCTGATGTCATCGTGGCAGAGAGCACATCCATGAATTTATGGAAATTTGGGAAGTGTACCAACAAGAAATTAAGCCACTCACCAAAGAGCCCAATTTTCCCAGGTACCAGTAGTGATGGTATTTCTAGGGTGCCTAGTGAATTCAGTGATTTCAGTACGAAAGATACACCAGACACATTCCCCACCTGCAAGGAGCTGCCTGTGCTGAGGGACTTGGCTTGGCCTAAAGCCGAGTGTTCTCTCCCCGTGACTCCTTCCCTGGCTTGGAGCCACTCTGCCTTTTGCATTCACTGCTTTTACATTCCCTGCTGATTCTTGAGCTAATCCTATTGGGTTCAAGACAGGGATTCTCCAGTCGCCAGGCTCTGGTCCCTCCTTTCTGAAGTCTGCCTGCCCCCACCCCGCTCTGTCCACTCGTACTAGTTTTGCCCCACCTTCTTGCTACCCAATTGGCCAGCGACCAGACTGTCGCCTATCCTTGTCCCTCCTGGAGCCAATATGAGGGTGTGGCCCACTGGGATCCCGCTGATCCCTTTATTCCCAGCCCTGCATGAATTCCAGTGGCCCTTGGAATATCCCAGATGGTAGACTCCAAGGGGAGTGTGTGACAACGACCGTTCTTTCCAGTCCGTTCCCATCCCGCACCTGGACCTGGAGATCCCCAGCGGGGTTGAGGCCGTGGCATTCGCATTCACCATTGTGCTGGCTCTGGAGGGCAGGTGTTCTGATGAGTCTCTTAAAAAAAGCTCTCAGAGTCCCCCCAGGTACCTTGGAAATTCAGTTCTCTGGTATCAGTGAGGTTTCCCTTTCAGATCGGAATGATAGAGCTCCCTTCGGTCTCTTGGACAAACCATTATTGGACAGTGAATCAGAAGTGCCATACTGCTTCTTGCCTCTGGAGCTGGTGATGAAATACCCTTCTCTGGTGACTGAGAAAAGCCTACTGTGGATGACTGAGATCATGGTTCTGATTAAGTGCAGACGCAACGAATTCCGCTTCCTAGGTAAGTGATAAATTCCTGGGCAAGTGGCAGGGAGGGAGGACTTCTGGCCTACTTCCCAAATCAGAGACACTCAGTTGCTCATTTGCACTGTCCTCTCACAGATATAGGAAGTGGCACGTTATTTATTCGGGTACTGAATCGCTGGCAGCAGCTCCTTCCCCCACCCCAACTGTTCCCCTGGCAGGACCGGTCTGGAAATGTGACCGGTGGGGCTGGACTGCACCTCAGAGCCATGGGAAGCATAAGGCTCAGCAGAGCTGGAAATGACTTGGAGCATCGGGATCCTGGGTGTCCTCAGGACGATTTTGGCCTCTTGTTTCTTTCGTGCCTGGGAATAAAGTCAACAGCTGAAGCTGTCAGTCATGGGCCCAGGTGTCTCTGGAGGTCAATGAAGTCCAATAGGCTGGGCATCAAGAGGCCTAAGGTCTCTTCTGGGACTGCCTACGCCTTGCTGTGTGACCTCAGGCAAGCCTCTGCCCTTCTCCTAGCTTCAGTTTATCTCCCTGTAAAATGGGGACAGCTGCCTTCCACATCCTCAGAGGACAAGGGAGAAAACTGCTGCAGATTAGATGTGAGGGCAAGACACCGGCACAGGCAACAAACAGAAAGAGTCTAGAATTTCCTTTCCTAGAGATTTTTGGAGCAGGATAGAGCCTTCCTCTTCTCCCACTTCCCCTCCCAACCACACAACTTCCCCCGTGGTCTAAGCTAAGGAAGAAGGCAGAGGGGTGGCTGGAACAGGGAGTTCTAATCTGTTTTTGAGAATCTCACTCAGATGATACTTGGGCACCTTTGGGGTTCCACCCAAGCCCCTCTCGATGGAATGATGGATAGATGGATGAAGGAGGAAGTGGCCGTTCATTCGTTCAATCGCATTTATTGAGCCCTTACTGTGTGCAGAGCACTGTACTAAGCGCTTAATGGCTGTTAATCCCAGAAGAGAGAACTAAATCAACAGTTATGGGACAGAGCAAACATTAACAGTGAAACCCCTTTGCCTTAAAGAGACTCAACAGATTTCCAAAAGTATTCCTCAAATACACTCCTCAAACAGCCCCCCCCGCCCCCCAGTAAAGCAAGCCCTGGATGACAAGCAAAAACCTGAATGACCTATTGAAATTCTTCCAGGTCTCTGATAGTATTGTAGAAATGACTGTATCTCGCAATAGTGGAACAGGGATGGGGGCTAACTACAATGCTTCCTCCTTCTCCTCCTCCTCCATGCCAGGGATACACTTTGGTGAGAAGAAACACCAGATATTATTCATATTAACAACAATAATAATAATAATAATAATAACAATGACAACAGTATTGGTAATATTTGTTAAGGGCTAGTAGGGTATATACAAGATACTGAACCGCTGGGGTAGAGACAAGATAATCAGGTTGGACACAGTCCCTGTCTCACATGGGGCTCACAGTCTAAATAGGATTTAATCCCTATTTTACAGATGAGGAAACTGAGGCACAGAGAAGTTAAGTGACTTGCCCACAGCAGACAAGTGGCCACTCTTCATTATGTAAACGTTCTCTTGACCTGACTCCTCTGTGGAAATGTGAGTCAGCTGATGACTATTTAGCAGCCTAAAACACTGGAGTCTAGGCAGGCAGGAACAGCTTTCAGGTCCACCTGCCCTTCAGGGGTTCGTATCCTGGCCCTCTTTTCTCTGATTGGCCCCAGGACTCCCTTTCCTCAAGCTCACCAGACCTCTGATTCAGGGACTTCCAAGTGTGGGGTTGGCCAAAGATAAAGGAGAAGAAAGGCAACTGTAAGGATATGAATGGACCACGGCCAAGGCACAGTCCTCTTAATCAGCTGCTATTTCCCCTTTATTTTCCAAGCGAACTTTCTCCGCTCAGAGAGGATTTTGTTGCCAAGTCGTTTCAAAAACATGACTGCTTTAGAATCAGAAGCGAAAACTTTCGATTTCCCTGAGCTGAGTGAAGCAGTGAAGCTATACAAGATGACTGTGGGTATGTATGTGAGTACCAACGTTCCGCCTCCTGTGAAGTGTGATGACTGCAGAAAGATTTGACCCCACACAGAACACAAACAATCCGCAGGCACCTCACAAAATAGTTAGGCCTATTTCCTAAAGCAGTTGGTGACACACGGAGTTGAAGTTCACTAAAAGAAAATAGAATCCAGAGTTGTGAACAGTAAGGACATCAGAGGGGAGCTCGAGCTGGATGGTGACTGAGAAAAGACACTTGGGAGAAAGTTGGGCTTGATGGCCCGTTTCAACTCTATGCTAAGGCCTCTGAGTCCAGTGACAGACCTAACTTTCCCAGCCCAGCTTTCCTTTGTGGGGGCAGCCGCTGAAATGGGAGCAGAGGGTCAATCTCTCCCAGGATATTTCCTGTCTCTCTGCCCCCTCACCCTTCCCCGCCCCAGCCTTACATTCCTGGAACTCATTTCCTTTTCTTTTGGCCCTTTCCTGTGATCTTTGACCTTTCCTGTCCCCAGTTGATCCCAGCAGGCTCTAAGGCTGTGTTGGGCTGCAGGTGATGGGCCAGATTTTTGCCCCATTGGACATCATTTCTGAGCCTCAGTCTCCCCTGGGGAAGGAAGCGAATTCCTTCCCCAAGGTCTTGGCCTCCCAGAGGCACTTCTCAAACTAGGTTAAGTCATTTTTGAGAACAGCCAGATCTGAGTAGACACCCTAACATCGTCTCTCTAATCATCTCTCTAATCATACAGAGGTATCAATAATTCATTTGCTCCAATCAGTCAGTCAGTCAGTAAATCATACTTATTAAGTGCCTTCTGTGTGCAGAGCACTGTACTAAGCACTTGGGAGAGTACAATATAACAATGTGATAGGCGGGTGCTCACACGAAAGCCTCAGAACGCGACGCTGAGACCTTGCCTTTTCCTCCTATGTAGGTAACCACTCCTCAAGTACCTCCCCTCTCCTGCAAACGAAGAGGACTAAGCGTGTTACTGGTTCTGTTTCCAAGAAATCCCTGTTTGAAATGACCCTTGCCCTGCTGGTCAAGTACCCGGATTCAGCACTAGGACAGCTCCATATTGAGGGCAACTTAGATGGGAGCAAACTGTTCATTGATGGCAATGGGATGCTCTTCGAGCATGTCAGGTAGGTTCCCTGGAGGAATGAGATGGAGAAGGGGAAATGAGGAAGAAGGAGGATGGGGAAAGCAGTGTCATGCTTCTCTTCTAAAGTCAGGATCCTGTGGGCCCCGCAAAAAGACCCCCTTCCCACCCCCCAGACCGCAGAGGCCCCTTCCTCCAGTCCCATCCAGGTCCCTACTTCTTTGCCTGTTTCACCCTGGGTCTGCTGCCACTTTTCCACCACACTGTCTTAGGACCAGGTGTCGGGGCAGTGGAGAAGCAGCGCGGCTCAGTGGAAAGAGCTCGGGCTTTGGAGTCAGAGGTCATGGGTTCGAATCCCGACTCCACCACATGTCTGCTGTGTGACCTTGGGCAAGTCATTTAACTTCTCTGAGCCCCAGTTACCTCATCTGTAAAATGGGGATGAAGACTCTGAGCCCCCCGTGGGACAACCTGATCACCTTGTAATCTTCCCCAGCGCTTAGAACAGTGCTTTGCACATAGTAAGCGCTTAATAAATGCCATTATTATTATTATTATTGTTATTCTGCTGGCCAAGCCCTTGGAGGGGAGTCTGGTTTGTCCACACAGGGAGGACAGGATTAGTAGGCAGGTGTCTTGGGTCCCTAATCTCAACCTCCTGATGCTCCAAGTCCTGAAATTTACTCCCTGGGCTAATCTTTCTTGCTCTTCTGACAAGGTTTTGCCTGTACCAACTCCTCTTCATCCTATTGCCCTAGCTCAGGGGTCACCCACCTACAGTAGCTCATGAGCCATATCTGGTGCTTCTCAGAACCAAATGTAGTTCTGGAGCCAGGAGGGTGAGCTGGGTGGGGTGAGGCATTTCAAACCACTGATGTTGCTGTTGATGGCTAGGGCACAGACAGGAATTGCATGGGGCTGGAGGCGGGGCTGGAGGGGGCTCGGTATGGTGGTGGGAGAGGGAGGAAGAAGCATTTCAAACCACCAGCATGTGGGATGAAGGGCAACGCGGTTCAAACAATGCAGCGGCCAAAGTCTCATTAGAAAATAGCAATGAAAATTCAATATGAACTTTAAATTAACATTTTTCATTATTATTATTACCATTATCACATTACCATGACGTAAGCTATGTTAACTTGCATTTCAGTTGTATGGTTGGCTCGCTCCACACCAACTGTTCGAAGTTTTCGGTTTTCTTTGATCCTTCTGCACAAAAAAGTTGCCAGTCCTTGCTCTAGCTTATGAAGTCTCTTCCTCCCTAAACCTCCCAACGCTTTGGCATCTGTGATCTCATTTGTTCTCACAACTTCCCTGGGCAGTAGGAAGATTCAGGCATTTATAGTGGGGAAACTGAGGCAGGAATAGCTAAAGACTAGCCCGAGGTCACAGTATTAGACATAAGCAGAAAAAACAACAAGAAACTAGAACCCAGATCTAAGGGAACAAGTTTAGTAATTAGGTGGGTTCCAGACCCCAGTTTGCCCCCTCCACAAGCCCCCGGTTTGCCTCTGGGTAGTTTGGTGAGTTTCATCCTCAGTATGCAAATTCACCTAGTCACTGAGGTCTCACTGAGCACGGAGAACAGATCAGTCCTCACTCCAGAGGCCATCAGTAAACAGGAACCTGAAGCAGTGATTGCCCGTCCCTCCCTTGGACCCGGGAGATCCAGGCTAGGGAGCACATCACTCCTCCTATTTGACAGAGGAGCCTATCTGGAACACTTTTGCTGAATAGGGTGCAGTGGGGAGAGGGAGAAGTTGGTGAGAAAATAATCAAATCAAATGAAAATAATCAAAGGAGGGTCAAAACATCTTGTCTTGGTGCCTGTATCTCCCCTGGCCCCCAGACAACCAATCAATGACATTTATTGATCGCTCACTGTGTGCAGAGCACTGTACTAAGCGCTTGGGAGTGTACAGTACCATAGAGGTGGTAGACACGACCCCAGCGCACAAGGGTATCAAGGGTGTTGTGCAGTGCCCTTTCTCCCAGGAATCGTTCTTCAAACAGGCAAGGTGGTCCCTGCCTGACAGGAATAATTAGAGCTTGGCAATTAGCTAATTACAGGTGATCATCTTGGGGAGACACAACCCAGCTCTCAAAGGAGGGGGCTTGGTCTTAGCCCCCAGTTTCCAACTTGTGTGAGCATGGAATCAGAACTCAGCCAGAGCCACTCCAACACATTCCCAGCCCTGGAACAGGCGCGGTCAGACAGAGTTTTGGCAGGAGTAAATAGATCTCCATGATTGGATCTCTCATGTCATCTTGGCTAGGAATTGGCTGGGAATCTCCAGGATGCCCCTGACTGAGTCCATTACAGAGCTTCGCCATCTGTGCTCCTTCTTGGAAACCGAAAGCATCTTGTATGGGAACATGAAAATGGCTCTGAAAACCTATCTCGAGTCCAAGGCTGAGCCTCTCTGCAAGGAGATCCGTAAGTCAACAAAGTGTCAGCAAGATGTGTCAGCAAACGTCCAAGGAGGGTGGAAGCTAAGGAGGAGAGGGTGGGGGAGAAAAGGTGGAGTGCAAGGGTGTGCAAATCAGAAACTGAGTTCCCTACTATGGCCTTTTCTCAATTGGAGAGCTAAGGTGCCCCAGATTCGGTCCATACTCTAACAGCTTTGGATCACAATTAGCAAACCTTTGGACCTGGAATTTGGGTCCCCCACAAGATCATTCTCCACATCTGTTTGTCCTACCTGAGCCCATGCTCTGCCCCCTGAGAGCTGATACTCTATCCTCAGAGCCCTGGGAACCTAACCCCAAATGACCCCATATTCGTGAATTATTTAGGTCATCTGTAGGCTATATGAAATGTACCCACATCAACTCCTCTTACACAGCCAGTCCTGGCCATACCTTTCCTCTAGCTAAAGAAAAGCTCCAGGTGAAACTTGCTCACAAATTTCAGTCCGAGACCTAACTGTGGTCATCCCAGGTAGTTCGGCTAATCCAGACTGCAGCCGATAGAGCACAGGAGTCATCAAATATATAGAGGAGGGTGAGCTGCCATTGTTTCCACTGAGGACAGAGCAAGAGATAGTGGATTTGTAACAAGTTATCCAGGGAGGAGTGGAATATCCATTCCTGAATATCTTTAATATTAAAAAAGACTCCTTCCCCCCTGCCCCTTCCACTCTGCTTCCCCTCTCCTACTCTCCCCTCAACCCCACCACCTACTCTTGGCCTTGGATGAACTAGGGACAGGTCCATCCTGAAGGGCTTTTACAGCCCAGAATTCTATGTCGCCATTCTCCCAGAAATGATCCCATTCTCCAGCTTTCATCTCCACCCCTTCACCCCTTTGGCAACTCTGGAAAGAGTCTATGACTTCAGATTGCCATCCAGATCGCATTCACTAAAATCAATCAATCAGCTGTATTTACTGAGCACTAACTGTGTGCAGAGCGCTGTACTAAGCATTCGGGATAGTACAACACGACAGACACATTCTCTGGCCACAGTGAGCTCCAACTTAAATGGTTTTTTGAGAAACCTGTAACGCAAGGAAGCAAGTATGGACCAGAGGGAGCTGCTAATAATGAGGTCAGTTTGATTCTTTCTGGACCAAGGCAGGTTGCTTCTGGGAGAGGAAGCCCTAGGGGAACCAAGCATCCTGAGCCCAGTGACCTTTTCCTTCAGAGTTCCTACAATGGGTTTTTCCCCCTTAACCGGTTAAACTGAAAGTCAGGTCCTGGAGAGCAGGAGCTTTTTGTAACGGCACGAGGGGCCTGGGGCTCTGCAGCATGGCTTAGTGGATCGAGCAGGGGCCTGGGAATCAAAAGAACCTGGGCTCGAATCCCGGCTCTGCCACTTGTTTGCTGTGTGACCTTGGGCAAGTCACTTCACTTCTCTGTGCCTCAGTTACCTCATCGGTAAAATGGGGATTAAGACTGTGAACCCTGTGTGGGACAGGGACCGTGTACAACCCGATTACCTCGTATCTACTTCAGCACTTAGTACAGTGCCTGGCACATAGTAAGCACTTAAAAAATACCTCGATTACTATTATCATTGTTATTATCAAGGGAGCCAGCAGTCCACTCTGTCTAATAACATATTGAGTCTTAAGGTGAACTTGTAAGTCCAAGATTCTTGCTTAGTTCCCACTGCTACTTGTGGTGTGGTGACATCTCTGTCTGTCTGGTTTTCTTCAGCCAGCACTTGGAAGGCCGAGATCACGGTCTATTCAATTCACCAGATTGTGAAGGTTTACGTAGGAAACTACTGGTATGAGACATCGCTGCAGACCTTGCTGAAGGTACTGCTGTTTGGGGGCCGGAAAGTTTTTCCCTCTCTCTTCTGGGGCTGCTTCCCAAGAACCATACAAAGTGACATGGGGCCATGTCAATCAATCAAGCATATTTATTGAGCACTTTCTGTGGGCAGAGCACTGGGCTAAGCGCTTCCCCATAGCCAGACTGGTCCCTGGGAGTGGGGAGGTTCATTCATTCAATTGTATTTATTGAGCACTTACTCTGTGCAGAGCACTGTACTAAGCGCTTGGGAGAGTACACTATAGCAATAAACAGACACATTTCCTGCTCACACGACCTTACTGGCCAGCCTCAGTTGGGTTTGAATACCCAGGGCCCGGATGAGGTATAAGCCCTCTGGTAGATCAGAGATCCTGCGATCTGGGCCAAGAGAGGGGAGGTACAAAGATTTGTCCTGAGGGTACTACTTAAGCCTTTTGGGTTCTCCCCATCAAGTATCCAGAAATGCTGACCAACTCCAAGAAGGTGCACTGGATTATGTTTGGAAAGAGTCTCTTCGTCCATGGAGATGGTCTAATTTTCAGACATATCCTCAACTTCCTCAGACTTGGCAAACTACTCTTACCACCGAAATTTAGGTAAGCCCCAAGGGACTGAATGGGAGGGAAGCTTCCTGTACCAGAACCAAACTCCCTAATGCACCTAAGGGAAATGGGAATGTAGGGCTGTTATTTGAATTTGGGAGAAGCAGCATGGCTCAGTGGAAAGAACACGGGCTTTGGAGTCAGAGGTAATGGGTTCAAACCCCGGCTCCGCCACTTGTCAGCTGTGTGACTTTGGGCAAGTCACTTAACTTCCCTGTGCCTTAGTTCCCTCATCTGTAAAATGGGGATTAAGACTGTGAGCCCCCCGTGGGACAACCTGATCACCTTGTAACTTCCCCAGCACTTAGAACAGTGCTTTGTGCATAGTAAGCACTTAATAAATGCCATCATTATATTATTTCATTCATTCAGTGGGATTTCTTCACTGCCTGCTGTGTGAAGAGCACTGTACTAGGTGCTTGGGAGAGCAGAATAGCCATGGACATCATAGTCCCTGCCCTCCAGAAGCCTAGAGCCTGAGGTGGAGATGGGCAGAAACAAATTATATATTTACATTGGGAGCAAGAGAAAAATCGTAGCTATGATGGGTAACAACAAAATTCTGGAGAGATTGAATAAATGGAAACATAAATGACTAGGTCAATTGGATTTCAGGCATATCCTCCTTCTGCTACAACTGGATTATGTTCCTTGAAAATGTGTTTGTACTGTGGGCTGCCTTTTCCCGTACGCTTAAGCTGCTATAAATTAGGGTCCATTCCAGAGCTTTTGAAGAAGTAATATGAAACTCCTTTATGTGTTATTTACTGTAATGATAAGATCACTAACCTTTCAAAACAGCATCACAATATTAAACACATGAAGAGTTAGACTATGATTGTGAGTCTTAGCTGGAGGCAGCAGAAGTAGCTTGTTATGTTGGCTGTGGCTTTTTACTTCAGTGAAGAATTTGTCAGATTTAGGTAGAACAGCAGCATTCTTCATTTCTTCTTAAAGCACCTTGTAGCAGGCAAACTCCTTCTGAACACCCTTGGGCACTTCTGTACTCCTCTCCATTACTATTAATAATAATGGCATTATTATTATAAATCATAATAATAATAATAGGACTTGTTTAGCACTTACTATATGCCAAGTACTGAAGTAAGTGCTGGGTGAGATGCAAGATCATTGGGTTGGACACAGTCCCTGACCCACAGGGGCCTCACAGACTAAGTAGAAAGGACTGTATAAGGTCCTCTTCAATCGTATTTCTAAGTTCCTCTGCTGTCTTGAATATTGATGAAGACTTTTTAATCCCAAGATTCTAATAGTGGTGGAGAAATCATAACTACTTCTGCATCCCTTTCGGCATCTTATACAACGTGCACTGGATTATCGAAATTCAATGAGGTCCTTGGTGGACCGTGATTCCTCTGAGAGGCATCTAACTAGTTGACACCTGCATTATCTATTTCTGAATTAAATTGTTCCCCCAGTTCAGTCAATCAATGGTATGTATTGAGCACTTACTGTGTGCAGAGCACTGTACTAAGCAATCAATCATAATTATTTAGCACTTGCTGTGTGCAGGGCACTGTACTAAGTACTTAGGAGATTACAACACAATGATATAACAGACACATTTTCTGCCCACACTTAGGAGAGTACAATACCACAGAGTTGGTAGACACGTTTCCTGCCCAAAACAAACTTTCAGTCTAGAGGGAACAGCTTTCTTAGTTGTTTGCTCAGGAGTGTCTTCAATACCTTGAAAATGTGACGGAAATTGGCAAAGCTTCCCCAAACTGGTATACCAGCACTTATACGTGGAGCAGAGGGTTGGATTGACTGGCGTCTGATTCTGTCTTTGAAACGTGGCCTCCAAATTGCCAAAAACAGCTAAATGTTAAACTCCTAGAGAAAGGCAACATCTGCAAGGAGCTCTGCAGCAGTCTTAGTAATAGCCCACTGGGCACATGAAACTCCAACCACAGTCCTCAGTGGGAACAACAAATAGACAAGCTGCCCACCAAGTCATTGAGACACTGGGCATGGTCAAGCGAAGTCACCAAGGCTGGTTTGATAACAATGAGTTGGAGATAAAAAGTCTACTTACTGCTAAACAATTCCTGAACCAACAATATCTTGCAGCATCCCATGACTCCTAAACATGTCAGATTTGCAGAAACTTGCCTCATTGACATGCAAATTGAGTTGATGATAATAATGATAATAATTATGGTATTTGTTAAGCGCTTACTATGTGCCAGGCACTGTACTAAGCGCTAGGGTGGGTACAAGGAAATTGGGTTGGACATGGTCCAGAACATCCACGTCAGGTGGTGGGATGTCAAAGGGGGAGGAAGTTTCAGGCCCGAGGAGGGACATGGTTAAGGGGTCGATTGTGAGATAGATGAGTAGGTCGGTGTTAGAAGAGTGAAGCGTGTGGGCTGGGTTGTCACAGGAGATCAGCCAGAGGTGATAGAGTGCCTTAGAGCCAATGGTAAGGAGTTTCTGTTTGATGTGGAAGTGGCTGGGCAACCACTGGAGGTTCACGAGGAGTTGGGGAGATACAGGCTGAATTGATTTGTAGAAAAATGATCCAAACAGTGGTTTGAAGTCAGAACTGGTGTGGGAAACGACAGGAGACAGGGAGGTCAGTAAGAAGGCTGATGCAGTAGTCAAGGAGGGCAATGATAAGTTCTTGGATCAGCATAGTAGCCGTTTGGATGGAGGGGAAAGGGCAGATTCAAGGAGGAAATCTTGAAGAGAGGGGAACGGCAGTGTTGTTGCCATTTCAGTAATCTCCTCAACACACATCTACTATTGATTGAGGTCCTTCAAAACACAGGCAACTTTCCAATAGGCGAAGAAAGACACAGCACTTGTCCTATTGAGAAAGTCACCACAGCAGCCTGAGCCATGAAAAATGGCAGAGTACCTAGACCTGATAGCATACCTCCTAAGATCTCAAAGTATGGCAGGCACACCTTGTTTCCACACTTACACAAGCTCTTTCTATTCATTCATTGAATCGTATTTATTGAGCATTTACTGTGTGCAGAGCACTGTACTAAGAACTTGGGAGAGTACAAAACAACAATAAACAGACATTCAAGAGCTTCTCAAAGGGGCTACCAGTCTAATCTTCAAAAAGAAAGCTGAAAAATCAGATTGAGACCTTAATCTCCATTGACAGCAAGGTCCTCGCCAGACTCCTCTTGGACTGATCACTGAAGAAGATCGTTGACCGGATGCTCCTGGAATCACAGTTCGGTTTTAAATCAATCACACTGAGGCCCACGGAAGCATAATGGCTTAGTGGATAGAGGCATGGGCTTGGTATTCAGAAGGACCTGGATTCTAATCCCGGTTTTGCCACTTGTCTGCTATGTGATCTTGGGCAAGTCACTTCACTTCTCTGTGCCTCAACTACCTAATCTGTAAAATGGGGATTAATAATAATAATAATAATGGCATTTATTAAGCGCTTACTATGTGCAAAGCACTGTTCTAAGCGCTGGGGAGGTTACAAGGTGATCAGGTTGTCCCACGGGAGGCTCACAGTCTTAGTCCCCATTTTACAGATGAGGGAACTGAGGCCCAGAGAAGTGAAGTGACTTGCCCAGAGTCACACGGCTGACAACTGGCGGAGCCGGGATTTGAACCCATGGCCTCTGACTCCAAAGCCCGGGCTCTTTCCACTGAGCCACGTGAGCCCCATGCGGGACAGGGACTGTGTCCAACTGGATTAGATTGTATCTACCTCAGGGTTTAGAACAGTGCTTGACACATAGTAGGTACTTAACAAATACTATCATTATTATTATTATTATTACCCAGAGGCATTCACAGAGAGGAAGCAATGTGGCCTAGTGGATAAAGTGGATAAAGCGTGGCCTAGTGGTTAAAGCATAGGCCTGGGAGCCAGAGGACCTGGGTTCTAATCCTAGCCCTGCCTCTTGCCTGCTGTGTGACCTTGGACAATAATAATAATAATAATAATAACATTTATTAAGCACTTACTATGTGCAAAGCACTGTTCTAAGCGCTGGGGAGGTTACAAGGTGGTCAGGTTGTCCCACGGGGGGCTCACAGTCTTAATCCCCATTTTACAGATGAGGTCACTGAGGCCCAGAGAAGTTAAGTGACTTGCCCAAAGTCACCCAGCTGACAATTGGCAGAGCTGGGATTTGAACCCACGACCTCTGACTTCAAAGCCCGTGCCCTTTCCACTGAGCCACGCTGCTTCTCTATAATAATGATGGCATTTGTTAAGTACTTACTACGTGCAAAACACTGTTCTAAGCACTAGGGTAGATACAAGACAATCAAGTTGTCCCACGGGGGGCTTACAGTCTTAATCCCCATTTTACAGATGAGGTAACTGAGGCTCAGAGAAGCTAAGTGACTTGCCCAAGGTCACACAGCAGACATGTGGCGGAGCCGGGATTAGAACCCATGACTCCCAAGCCCATGCTCTTGCCGCTGAGCCACGCGCTAAGCCGCACAAGTCACTTAACTTCTCCGTGCCTCATTTTCCTCAACTGTGAAATGAGGGTTAAATATCCATTCTTCCTCCTACTTAGAGTGTGAGCCCCTGCGGGACAGGGACTGTGCCTGGCCCGATAAACTCATATCTACCCCAGTGCTAAAAACAGTGCTTGACACAGAGTAAGCGCTTATCAAATGCCATTAAAAAAAAAGAGACAAGTGCAAGGAGCAGCACCAAGACATAACTGATCTCTGCTTTTCCTCTTGGTCCCATGGTATGTCTACAATGTGTGCTACTCTAACTGGGTTCTGACAGGTTCAGAGTCATATTTTCAGAGGTCTTTCCAGGGTTGGGTTTAGAGCTCTTAATTGGATGGTTATGAGGAGTCAAGTGGACACTGGGGCACCAATCAATCAATCAGACTTACTGAGCACTGACTGTGTGCAGTGCACTGTACTAAGTGCTTGGGAGAGTGGAATATAACCAAGTTGGTAAAAATGTTCCCTGCCTACAACGAGCTTACAGTTTAGAAGGGGAGACAGATATTATAAATTATTTCTAATATAATAAAATGCTTCTAGATATTACTAGAAGCAACAGGGCTCAATGAAAAGAGCCCGGGCTTGGAAGTCAGAGGTCATGGGTTCTAATCCCCGCTCAGCCACTTGTCAGCTGTGTGACTTTGGGCAAGTCACTTAACTTCTCTGTGCCTCAGTTACCTCATCTGTAAAATGGGGATGAAGACTGAGAGCCCCACATGGGGCAACCTGATCACTTTGTATCCCCCCAGCTCTTAGAACAGTGCTTTGACATAAGTGCTTAACAAACACCATTATTATTATATTAATATACTGAATAAAGGGTGCAAATCCAAGTGCAAGGGTGATGCAGAAGGGAGTGGAAGAAGAGGAAATGAGGACTTAGATGGGGAAGACCCCTTGGAGTAGCCACTCATTCAGGAACCTGCTAATGATGGGAGGATTTGAAATTAGGGCTTTTAGTTCTCAATGAGTTTTCTCATCGGAGATCAGCATGGCCTAGTGAAAAGAGCCCAGGCCTAGGAGTCAGAAGACCTGGGTTCTCATCCCGGTTCTGCCGGTTGTCCGCTGTGTGACCTTGGACAAGTCACTGCACTTCTCAGGGCCTCTATTTCCTCATCTGTAAAATGGGGATTCAATGTCTGTTCTCCTTCCCATTTAGACTGTAAGTCCTGTGTGGGACAGGGACTGCGTCTGACCTGATTAACTTGTTTCTACCCCAGTGCTTAAAACAGTGCTTGACACACAGGAAGTGTTGAACATATGCCATAATATCAATACTACTACTACTAATAATAATAATAGCTCACCCTAAAGCAACTATTTAGGCATCCCGCTGGCATCCACTCTCATGTCCCCGACTTGCCTGGTGCAGGCATGGAGGTATGATCCAAAACCTAGTGTTCAGCGTTCATGCCTTGCTATACCCCATCTGACTCCCCAGTCCACCCCGGGAAAGCCCACCTTGCACTGGTTGTGGGCCTTCCCAGTTTAGAGGTTGTTTTGTTGTTCACAGAGAGTGGCCACTCTTCTGCCAAGAGGTTAAGGAGTTCAAAATCGCTGCCCTGATGGATGCTATGGCTAAGTTTGAAGACGAAAGGTGAGGGAATCCAGACATACTAATGAGGGGGTTCACAGCCAACTGAGGTTAGACATTCAAGGCCAGGCGCTGGCCTAAGCGTTTTTATGTTTCCAGGCGCGTTTTCTAAAATCCAAGACCTGCTCTCTATCTCTGTCAGTGAGGGTCGGGGTGGGGGAGGTGCTCTCAGAGTTCTTCTTCCTTACATCCTGAAACTGAGGACCACTTCTAGATACCAGCCGAAGCCTCAGGCTCAGGGCCTGGAAGTCCCTGTTGCCTTGCTGAATCCAGCCAAGTCTTTCAGACTGGAGGTCTCAGAGAAGGAACTGGGGGAAAGAGCAACAGTAGCAGCAGCTGAAGCAGCAGCAGCAGCAGCAGCAGCAGCAGCAGCAGCATCTGTCAACAGAAGTCAGCTGAAGGACCTGCAAGAAGAGTTTCATGAATTTAAAGTGGTAAGCCCTGGCCCAACCAGATCTATGCTGTGGGGGTGGAGAGGGTGGGGAAGAAGGGAGGGAGGGAAGGAGGGGAAGAGGAAGGAAGGAAGGAAGGAGAAGAGGAAGGAAGGAAGGGGAAGAGGAAGGAGGAGAAGGAATGAGGGAGGGAGGGGAAGAAATGAAGGGGAGAGGGAGAGAGAGTGCCCCTGGGTAGAGGAGAGCTAGGCTGAGAAATCTAGCAGGCCAAATGCTAAGCGCCAAGGGCTGTCTCCTTCCATGGAGGGCCCCCATAAAAATACAACTAGTCCCCCGGGCTTCCTGACCCCACCCTGAGAGGTAGTGATTCTTGATTCCTGGACAGCATCCATGGTACCTGACTGATATTAGAGGAAGGGTCTGGCCTCTCTGACCCTTGACAGTGATGTTCTAAAGTGACTGGTCTTAGTACCCCTAGGGATTCCAACTCTGCTTGCCTCCGAAGCACTACTGAAGGTCCAGGAATCAGAGATGAGCTATAGAGTTGGGGTGGGTGAGGGGCAGCAGCTCCTGGGGCTGTGGGACTAGCTGGAGTCAAAACAAGCCAGGGGGCCAGACATAAACAGGAGATGGGAAACTGGCACAGCTTTTGTATCGATCAATCAATGGTATTTATTGAGAACTTACTGTCTGCAAAGCACCGTACCAACTGCTTGGGAGAATACATTCAGTTCAACAGAGTTGGTAGACACATTCCCTTTCCGCAATGAGCTTACAGTCCAGAGGGGGAGACAGACATTAATAGAAATAAATTACGGATGAGTTGATCAGTGGTATTTATTGAGCGCTTACTGTGTGCGGAGCACTGTACTACCTGCTTAGGAGAGCACAATACAGAATTGGTAGACATGTTCCCTGCCCATGTGTACATAAGTGCTTTGGGCTGAGGGTGGGGTGAATATCAAGTGCTTAAAGGGTACAGCTGACCCAAAAAGGAGAGGGAGTTGGGGAAAGAGGGCTTAATCAGGGAAGGCTTCTTGGAGGAGATGTGACCGTAATAAGGCTTTGAAGATGGGAAGAGTGATCGGCTATTGGGTATGAAGGAGCAGGAGTTCCAGGCCAGAGGGAGGACACGGTAAAAGGGTCAGCAGGGATAAAGAGGAGATCGGGGCACAGTGAGTAAGCTGGCTCTTGAGGAGTGAAGTGTGAGGACTGGGCTGTAGTAGGAGATTGGCGAGATGAAGTAGGTGGGGGCAAGCTGTTTGAGTGCCTTAAAGCCAATGGTAAGGAGTTCCTGTTTCATGCGAAGGTGGATGGGCAACCACTGGAGGTTCTTGAGGAGTGGGGAGATGTGAACTGAACGTTTTTTTTTTTAGAAAAATGATCTGGGCAGCGGAGTGAAGTATGGATGGAGTGGGACGAGACAAGAGGCAGGGAGGTCAGGGAGGAGGCGGATGGAGTAGTCAAGGTGAAATCACTAAAGTCTAGAGAAGCAGCATGCCTACTGGAAAGAGCACAGGCCTGGGAGAAAGAGTTTGTGGGTTCTAATCCCAGCTCTGCCGCATGTCTGCTGTGTGACCTTGGGCAAGTCACTTAACTTCTCTGGGCCTCAAGTACCTCATCTGTAAAATGAGGATCAAGACTGTTAGCCCCATCAGGGACAAGGACTGTGTCTAACCTGATTACCTTGTATTTCCCTGAGCGCTTAGAACAGTGCTTGGCATGTAGTAAGTGCTTAACAAATACCCCAATTATTATTATTATTGTTTTTAAGGTGGAATATGATAGATGCTTGGATCAGCAGAGTAGCAGTGGAAAGGGCAGATTTTAGCAATGTTGTGAAGGTAGCCCTGACAGGATTTGATAACAGATTGAATATGTGGGTTATACGAGAGAGATGAGTGGAGTCTATTGCCAGGGTTATGGGCCGGTGAGATAGGGAGGATGGTGGTGCTGTCTACAATGATAGGAAAAACAGGGGAGAACAGGAGTTACTTGGGAAGATAAGGAGTTCTGTTTTGAACATGGGTTAATTTGGGTTGTCAGTGGAACATCAAGGTAGAGATGTCCTGAAGGCAGGAGGAAATGTGAGAGTCCAGTTGAAGGAGAGAGGTCAGGGCTGGAGAGGTAAATTGGAGAATCATCTACATAAAGATGTTAGTTGAAGTCATGGGAGCCAATTAGTTCTCTAAGGGAGTGGGTGTAGATGGAGGATAGAAGGGGGCCCAGAGATGAGCCTTGAGGAAGCCCCACTGTCAGAGGGTGAGAGGCAGAAGAGGAGCCCGCTAAGGAGGCCGAGAAGGATAAGTGTACCAACTCTGTTTTATTGTACTCTCTCAAGTGCTTAGTACCGTGCTCGGCACATAGTAAGTGTTCAATAAATACGATTGAATGAATGAATGAAGAGAACCAGGAGAGGGCAGGCAGGGTCAGTGAAGCCAAGGTTGGATAAAGTCTCCAGGAGAAAGGGGTGGTCCACAGTGTCTCAGGCAGGTGAGAGCTCAAGGAGGATTAGGATGGATGGATGTTCTCCATTCCAGCCCACAGCCCGTGTGCCTGTGGACCTCCCGGACAAGTTCTCGACCAGCTTCAGTCACCGGGTGGTGATTCCCCAGGAGGATGAGCCATCTACCAGTTTTATATCTGTGGACCTGACCAGAAACTACGCCTTTGACTTGTGCCCCCCATACTCAAGACTGTATGCTGCTCCTCAGGACTGGCTCCGCCTGGCTCCTCCCCTCAAGGATTACAGAAGAAGCAACGTCCCCCAGGGGTTCCCTAGCCAAACTGTATTCACTACTCCCATGCAGAAAATTGTCACCCTGGTCAGAGATTGGGGCATGGCCAACAACGAACAATGGAACCTTCAGAGGCTGATCACGCCTGTGAGCACTGCCCCAGCAGGGGTGACTATGAACCTCACTCCCATGCTTGGGGTGGCCTACCAACCGAAACTGACTGCTATGCCTTGGACGACCCAACCCGCTACCCCAGAGATGCCCGCACCCTTATTCAAGACTGGTTTCCAAGCCAATGGCCTGGAGCAGAAATTCAATCCCAAGTTCCCTGGGATAAGTTCCATCCCTCTGACATTCTTGGGGAGGCAGAAGCCTTTTGAGAAATGTGAGTATTCACTGCAAGCAGTCCCACTTAGTAGTCAGAGTATTTATTAAGTGTTTACTGGGTGCAGAGCACTGTACTGTGAGGTTGCCTCCTGGGAAGCTAGGGAAAGCATGGCCTCAATTCTCCCCCGTCTTCTGTACCAGGGCCTCTGGGCTAACAACAATAACAACAATAATAAAATAATAATGCCAAGCACTGTACTAAATGCTGGGGAGATTGGACACTCATCAGATTGGACACTCTCCCTGTCCCACCTGGGGCTCACAGTCTAAAGCTGAGGGAGCTCAGGTATTGAATTCCCATTTTACAGATGAGGAAACCGAAGCCCAGAGAAATGAAGTGGCTTGCCCAAGGTTACACGGCACACATGTGGCGGAGCTGCGATTAGAACCCAGGGCCCTTGGCTCACAGGCCCATGCTCTTTCCACTTCTCATCCCGGGAGCCATTTAAATTGGCAGATAAATCTTAAGCACCTGCCAAAAGAAGCCCTTTTCATGTGGTCAGTGTGGAGATGATTGTGTGGTGGCAGGGCCCCGGCAAGGAAACTCTCCCACTCTCTCATCCCTTCTTCTGACTCTCATCTCCAGAAAATCGCCCCCCTTCATCTACTCCGCTTCCTGCCCCTCTCTGTTCAACTTTCCCATTCTGTTCCCCATAACCCAGCCTTGATCTTGGGCTTCAAACACACCCTAGGGGTTTGGGCTTCCTGCCAGAGTACAGCACAAGCTTTCTCACTCCACCCTCTCTCCCTGAAAAGGTTTAGCGAGAGACCAGCCTTCCGCCAGAAGTCCAAGACAACGTCCAAGTCTTCTCTTTCCTATTGCAAAAATATCTGTCCCTGCAGCAGCAGTTGGACTAAAGTTGGGAGCTGTCCTCAAAGTGAGCCACCCCCCAGTAATGGGGAATGATGGTTACCCCACGGCCTATGAAGAGAGCATCATCTACAGCCCCCTGCTGATCCCAACCATGACTGAGACTCCGTCCAAAGGTTTGAGCTCGGGCTTCGGGGTGGTTTGCTCCAGGCAGCGTCCTGAGGCTCTCAAAGCCACCAAAGCCTGTGAGGATCCAGTCTCCCTAGACTTACAGCTTTGACTACCCTGGAGACACACTAAGGGGCAGGGGGAGGTGAGCTGTACCCACCCTGAATCCATCTTCCAAACAGAGAGCAGGCTGGAGCAGTGGGGAGTGGGTGGGGAGAATTCCACAGTCTCTTTCCTGGCAGGCATCCCATTGTCAGTCAGTCAGTCAGTCAGTCAGTCAGTCAATCGTATTTATTTATTGAGCGCTGTGTGCTGGGGACAGTACAACAATATAACAGACACATTCCCTGCCCACAACGAACTTACAGTCTAGAGGAGGAGACAGACACTAATATAAATAAATAAAATTACAGATATGTACAGAAGTGCTGTGGGGCTGGGGGCGGGGGGATGAATAAAGGGAGCAAGTCGAGGCAGCGCAGAAGGGAATGGGATCAGCTTCAAAGCACTCAGTCACCTTGCCCCCTCCTACCTCACCTCACTACTCTCCCACTACGACCCAGCCGGCACACTTCACTCTTCTAATGCTAACCCTAACCCCCCTTCTAGACTGTGAGCCCGTTGTTGGGTAGCCATTGCCTCTTTCTGTTGCCAAATTGTACTTTCCAAGCGCTTAGTACAGTGCTCTGCACACAGTAAGTGCTCAATAAATACGAATGAATGAATGAATGAATGAATGCTTAGTCAGGGAAGACCTCTTGGAGGAGATGTGTTTTCAATAAGGTTTTGAAGTGGGGGAGAGTAATTGTCTGTCGGATATGAAGAGCCCTTCCAAGGGCTCTCTCTAGGACACGACATGGAAATAGTGTACCAGAGGGACCCTAGACTATTTAGTGTCTTGGGGGGCAGCAACTGGGTCATAGACTTGGAGCTAGCTCATAGGACCTGGTTCCTTTCTGCAGAGGTAGTTTTCCTGAATCTCTCTCTGTCCCGAGAGGAGATATTCTATGCCCGTATGTGCCACCATTTCCTGACTGACATCATCCTGGAGTCCATCCGGAAGAGGGACCCCAAAATGATCACCACCAAGGTGGTGGTCCTGACCCACCAGGTCTGGGTAAGTGAGAGCTGCCCCCGCCTGCTGCCCCAGGGCTTCTGCTAGCACAGGTTGGGAGATGTTGCCCACAACACCAGGAGGCACTCCAGGACTGGAACCCAAAGGATAGGACAAACCCCCCACCACCCCCTGCAACCAACACACCCTCCCATCTTCTCCATCTCTTTCACCCACAGAGAGCAAGAATAACCCATTGGGATGGGGAAGGAGTGGTGTGGGGGGAGACATGAGAAACAAGGCCCTCTAAGGGAGGTGACTAGAGGGCCCTGCTGGGTTGGGGACACCTGGATGGGAGTTTGGCTAACTGCCCTGCTGCTGCTGCTCTGGGAGCACTTGCCTGAGTAACCTCATGTTTCTTGAGCCATTCAAGCTGCCAGGTCAATCTCATCAGATCTGCTGCTTTCTAACAGTCCTTGGGTGGTTGGTTCTGCAGAAGGCGTGTCCTCAGAGTAGGGCAGGCCCCAGAGCAACTGCTCTAGGCCAGACTCAGTACCGACCTGTAGTTTATTCATCAGACCCTGCATATCACCACCAAACAATTTGTGACCAATCTGCTGACCATTCCTGGCTTCCGGAATGACAAGACGACTCAGGAGCATCTGCACAGATGGGTGGAGGTGAGGGACCCTAGGGGTTGGGTTTGGGGTGGTGTGGGAGGGGGAAGTCAAGCATTGCCCCAGCCCCAAGACAGAACAAACCAGCCTTAGGACTGGTCTGGTTGAGGGAGGGGAAGGGAAGCAGGCCTGGACCAGCCCAGCCTACGGCCGAGGATTCAGACCATCACTGTACATCCGGGGAGAGGAACTGGGGCTCTGGGCCACAGCACTGAGCCCACCCTCTACCCGAGTAACCAGGGAGTACCTGTGGATACCGGGGTACTGACGGGGGTGGGGGGGTGATCCCTGGTCTTTCAGCTAACGCTGCCATTGGCCCAGAAGTACAGCCGCTGCATTAATCTACTCATCAAGAAGGGGCTGGCCCACATTGTCTCCCACACCAACCTCAATAAGGATGTTCTGGAGATGTAAGCGCCCAGGGATTGTTTTAACTGTTTAAGTGAGTTTGAATTGTTTTCACAATTTTAACTGCTTAGGCTGTATGCTTTTGACTGCCATAACTGAACTGTAACCGAGCTATGTTTTAACTCTTTTAGTCGTGTTGGAACTTGTAACCCTTTGGACTATATTCTAAAGATTTCAACTGCTTTAAGAGTGCTTTAACTCCGCTGGGGAAGATGGGTGTGTGCCTGATCCTCTCTGTCCTATTTTCATGAATAAAATATGAAAGCAAGAGCACGAGTGAGAGACCCCCTTCGCCCCTCCCCCCACCCCTCCTCTCTCCCACCCCTAACCTCTAGAGAGAAGGATCAGTCTGAAACACATCTTGTCCAAGGAGAAAAAAAAAACATTTATTGCCGGGCTCCTTCGCCCAAACAGACCCTATCAGGGCAAGATAGGTCGAGGAAGAAGGCCCCCAGGAACCCAGAAGGAACAGTAGCCTCATCCTGGCCCTTCCGCTTACCCGGAACCCCCCTCGGCAACTCCACCCTTCTCTTCCTTTCCTTCCAGAGGGAGGAAGAGGCAAAGAAAATGGAATGGTAATGCACCACGAAAAAAAAAAGAAACACTGTGGGAAGGGGTCCCCCAGGAGCACTAAGAAACCTGGGCAGGGCAGGAACCGGATTCTTTGGGAGTGGGAGTGGGACTGGGAGGGAAGGCTGTATCACAGAGTGCGGGCTTAAGCTAGGACCCAGAGGTAAGGCTGCGCCTCCCTTCCCGGGGTGGGGCAAGAACTGACCAGGTCAGCAGGGAGAAGGGTCTGTCAGCCAACCAGACCCTGGCCAGCTGCCCAATGCCACTGACTACTCTGTGTAAGCTGTTCCCTGCCCCACTTAGAAACTCAATACCCTTCTCTTCTGCTCTAAGTAGAGGTGGGGCTGGACTTCTCTGCCTGCCTATTGACTGATGGACAGGCTCTCTGACCTGGGGAGCTCTCATTCCCCCAACTTGTCCAGCACACGTCTTTGGTCCCAGGGCAGGGCTCACAAGTTTGGCCTCTCCCTCTCCCTTCCCCCTTCCCTCCCCATACTCGGTGACAGTGAAATGGACCCTCCCCAGCAGGGACGGAGCTCCGGGGCCACCTGGCTGCTCAAAACATCAAAAACAGGACATCAAAACAGGATAACCAAGGGCAACAGCGAACAAGCAGTGGAGAAACATTTTGCCCTAGGGCAGGGAAATCAGAGGGGAGTGGGCACCTTTCCTAGGCTGGGACACTCTGCCCCCACAGCAGAGCAGATCTTGGGAGGGGTCTCCTTTCTGCAAGGCCACCGGCAGCCAGGACCCAGGATTCCCATTTAAGCCAGCAGAGGCCAAGTTCACACCTGCAACAGCCCCAGGCACTGTCACGACCACACCCTTGGCCTCCATCCCCAATCCCTCCCTCTGCGTTCTCCACCAGCAGCCCTCATATAGGAGCCAGGTTGGCTTCTTGCAGTGTCCCCCAGGAACAACGATGGGTGTTCCCGGGGTCCCTGGGCCTGGCAAGGGACCTGGCCCTTGTTAAGGAGTCCCCGATGGAGCTCCGAGGCCCTGGAGAAAGCGGGGGCCGAGGTGAGGGGGGAGGGCCTGGAGCAGGGGAGTCTGGGACTGGGAAGGGGGAGAAGCGCCCGGAGAGGGCAGCCTGGGGATTCTCACCGCAGAGATGTACTGGCTGTGGCTGCAGGAAGATCTGCTCTCTGGCTGGGAAGTCAGCTGCTCCTCACAGCTGCTGCCCAAGGGCAGGCCAGGCACACAGCTGCTCTCAGAGCCAGTGGAGCCACTGGCCGATGGGGACTGGGATGAAATCTCAAAGCCCTCAAGAGCTGGGCGGGGGGCGGGAGGGTGGAGGAGAGCAAAGTGGAGAGATTTGAGGTCAACGTGGGCACAGGCTGGCTCCACGCCTTTCCCCCCCACCCCCAACTCCCAGCCTATTCCCCATAATTCCTCCCCCGACCACTTCCCACTCCCCGCTCCCAGAGGTACACACTCAGGGAGGGCTGGCCGCCAATCTCTGTCGCAGGCTCCATCTCATCCTCCTCCAGGCAGGCAGCGGAGCAGAGGGGACGCCCGAGGGCCAGGAGGGCAGGGTCTCCACTCAGATGGAGGTTAAGGGGCCCCAGGAGGGAGCACGAGGATGGACTGGTGGGCAGAGAGGATGGGGCTCCCGGGTAAGGGCTGGAGTGATCAAACAGGGACACTGCAATGGATGCCCTTGTCCGTGCACCTGGAAATGATACAGTACCCAACAGTTCAGGCCCTATTGGGTGGGCAGGAGGCAGAGAGCGGAGGGCAGGAGGAGGGGAAGAAGGCTCTCTTGTTTCCTCCTCTGCTCACTGATCTTAGCCCACCAACTCCCCCTCACCTCGGCCCTTCATGATGTAGTCTACAGACCGGTCACAGATGGCCGCCTCGCTGGGTGTGATGTCCAGGAAGGGCTTGTTTCCCACGCCCATGGACACCATCTCGGCCATTCGCAGCTCTGGGGGAGGAGGAAGGGGCTGGCTTGGGGCTAGGCTGGGAGTGCCTGCACTAGGCCTGTTGAGGATTCAGGGCTTCGGGCTCAAAGAGGGAAACGTGGTGTGTGTGGAATTTAGGGGCCTTCACTGAAGGTGGCAGGGAAAGGAAGAAGGCTCCTTGAGGACAGGGAATGGGTCTACTGACTCTCCAGCACTCTTCCAGGCGCTTAGTCCTGTGCTCTGCACAGAGTAAATACTCAGTAAATACCACTGATCGACTGACTGATTGATTGACTGATTGATGGGGAAGCGGGTACCTTTGTTGCGGACAGCCTGCCTCCAGAGGAGACTGGAGATGTCCGTGGTCCAGGCCTGCTTGATGTCGGCACTGGCTGCCTGCAGCACAAATGTGTCGCTGGCTTTGCGGCGGCGGAACCAGATTTCGAAGCGCAGGCCGCTGTCCCCCGCGCTCTCTGTCAGACCAATGTCGGCCGTCTGTAGGGGTAAGATGGCGGGGGAGAGCAGAGGTTAGAGATGGAATCTCAAGGGACAGAGTACAGGGACAGAGGCGGAGATCTGGGTTCTCATCCTGGCTCCATCACTTGGGCTGCTGTGTGATTTTGGACAAGTCACTGAACTTCCCTGGGCCTGTTTCCTCATCTGTATCATGGGGGTAAAAATACCTGTTCCCCCTCCCCACTTAGCTTGAGAGTCCCAGGTAGGACAAGGCCTATGCCTGAACTACTTGCTTCTATCCCAGGGCTTAGTCCAGTGCTTGGCCCATGGTAAGCACCGACCAAATGCCACAGTGGTTATTATGAAGGGCCTAGCCAGAGGTGGGGGCAGGGTCTTGGGCCCTAAACTGTAAGCCCATTGTGGGCAGGGAATGTGTCTGTTATATTGTTATATTGTACTTTCCCAAGTGCTTAACACAGTGCTTTGCACACAGTAAGCACTCCATAAATACGATTGATTGATTGTTTGGGTCAGGAACGCCAAGACAGGACTAGGGCTGGAAGGTTCTCACCTTGAAAGAACGCTTGTAGGCAAAGGCTTCGGTGCCCGCTGGGGCGCGGCGTGGTTTGCTAAAGAGCACGAGCTCCTCAAAGAGGAAGACCCGACGTTGGCACTTCCGGCGGCCCCCCCAGATGGTGAACTCATCCTGGCGCAGCAGCTGCCCCTGCTCTTTCAGGTTCACCTGCCGGGGCCGGGCCCAGGGGTGGTCAGCCATAGGCCTACAGCCATCACTGCCCTGACCACCCTCTCCCCCCCGACCCCACCAGGGCCAGGAAAGAGGCCAATCCTGCCTGAACTGCTGGGTTCAAGTCAGAGTTGGCCTACCTCAGGTCACACCCCCTGCCCTGGGGGTATCCAGCAGACCCCGTAAATCCAGACTGTTCGGCATCCAGGGCCCAAACAAGGGCTTTAGGGAGACGAAGCAGTCTGGGGATTCCCCAGGGATCTTGGTGGTTGTTCTAAAGGCTCAAGAATGCTCCAGAGTACTTGGGCACAGAGAGATGCCCGAGAGGGCCAAGGAATCTGCCAAGACCAGATTGGAAAGTTGATGGGTTTTCAACACCACAGGAGCATATTTCCGTCCCTGAGGTACAATCCTGTGTCACAGGCTGGTCCGTCCCGAGGGAGCCCATCTTCTCCGGGTGCTCGGGGGCCTGAGCACCTCAGCTGGAACCATCCCAGGGACAGTGGGCCCATCCTGGTCTTTGCCATCATGCTGCTGATGGTGCTTGTTTACCCTTCCTCCCTCCCTCCCTCCTTCCCTTCCTTCCTCTCCCTTCCTCCCTCCCTCTCCCCCTCTCCCAGTGACTCACGTCACAGCCACTGATGGCATCCATAGCCAGAAGGTCATTGCCATGACGTAACTGGAATCGGACGAGGTCATGGGCAGCCTGCAGAGCGGCCAGTTTATCCTTGCATCCCCAGATGGACTTGGGCCCTGCCCCTGCCTCTGGCTCCAGCCCCTGCGCTCGTCCCTCTCCGCAGGCCCGGGCCAGCTCTCTCAACAGCAGCGCGTACTTGCTCATGCGTTGAATTGGCTTCAACAGGTAAGAGGCCAAGTCCAAGCGGTCCCCGAGCTGTTGCTGCTTTTTCTGGGGATGGGGCGGAAAGTTACCGAGAGAGTTAGGGTGCTGGAGGATGCGCCCCCACCCCCTCCTCGCCCCACAATGCTCCAGAACCCGCCCCATCCGACCCCCACCCCCAGCCACCCTCCCCGCCAGGCAAAGGTACCTTGAAGAAGGCATTGCCGTGACTGGCCATCAGCACATCTGACTTGGGTTTGTTCTTGGTGTATAGTGCATACATCCCAAACTGCTCCCACTGTGGACACAGATGGACAGGGTGAGACCCTGGGTTGCCACCTCAACCACCCCCCTCATCCCAACTGTTGATGGAAAGAGGAAGAGTGCAGAGGTTGGGGTGGAGGTTGTGGCCGGGGTAGTTGGGGAAGGGGGAATCAGGGAGGGGAAGGGGGAATCAGGGAGGGGAAGGGGGAGAGGAAGTGAAAGGAGTGGTGGGGTGGGTGGGGAAGGTCAGAAGTCGCCAGATGGTTGCCTGGGGTGAGATGGGACATGCTGGCACGCTCACAGGGTGCAAGAAAGAAGGGTGATGCCCAGCTAGGATTGACTGCTGGGCAGAGTCAAGATGGAGCCCTTAGGCAGCACAGAAAACACGGGCAATGTGCAGAGGGTCCTGAGTGCTGGGTTGGGCCCAAGGGAGGACAGGCTAAGGGGGAGACAGGGGAGGGGCCTTACATGACGCAGGAAGGCATTGGCAACTCGTAGGGGATGCTGAGCACAGCTCTCCAGCTCCCGCAGGAAGAAGTGGCGGTGGAAATCGCTCAGTTTCTCCAGATTGCCAAAGAGGCGGGCACGCTGGCCCCGCAGTGGCTGGGGCAAGTCTGGCCGCTCCAGTTCGGGTACATAATTCCGCACCGTGTACTCCAGGGCTGACACATACTCCCGTTCTGTTGCCACCATCTCCTCCAGAATCAGCTGAAGCCTAGGCAGGGACAGAGGTACACAGAGAGGACAGGTGGGCATGGGGACCCTTGGAGGACACTGGAGAACAGGGGGCAAAGGGGCAACCAGGAGTATGGGGCCACAGGGGTCTGAGGGCCAGTGCACCACCAGGTGATGGAAGTGATGAGCCGGTAAGTCCTTGGCTTACCATTTCCCTCCCTGAGCTCAGTGGCTGTCCCGCCTGCAGCTCCCGCCTAGAGGATCGGGCCCACTCTCGGTAGGGTCCTCGGTCCCGGGGTGGATCACTTGGCCCTCCCAGAACCCAGCAAGATCCAGGACCCGGTTCAAACCAAACCAAACCGCTTCCTGCCCACCCCTCCCCCCCCCCCGCCAGGCGGAAATCCGCAGTCTCACATTGTTCTGATGCCAATTTTACCTGCCAGGGTTCTTGGTCTTGGAAGTGGTGCCCCCGGGGGGTGCTCTGTTGGTGTCAGGAGGCTCAGAGGGGGGTGGATGGGCCAGCCAGGTGGTGCTGACCTCCAACCCCCGGATGGCGACCCCCACGTTGCCGTGATGGACAGGCTCACTCAAGGTCCGATGACATCTGCCCTGGGGCTTCTCCCTCAGTGCCAGATCGAAGCTCTGTGTCTTCTTTAAGGGCAATTTCCCTGGGCACCATGGAACCCCAGCTGAGCCAGTGAACTGGCTCTCCTTGCCCTCCCCACCCAGGAGGCAGGAAATGGAGCCCATAGAGCTGTTGCTGCTGCTGCTGCTGCTGCCGCCACCACCGCTGGTACTGTGCGGATCCCCATGGGGCCCGTCACTCTTGGGCACGACCTGCTGGGCTTTGAGTGCAGCCTCCAGTGCCACCTGGGTGTCCTGGCACTTTGTCCAGGCAACATGGCACTGCTGGAGGGCATGCCCAGAACCCAGCTGGCCAGCCAGTGCTTTCATCTCATGGAAGTGAGCTGGGCCAGGGGTGGGGCACTGGGCACCCTGCCCAGCTAACAGCTCAGATGTAGATCCAGGATCCTCTCCGCTGAGCCCGGCAAGGGCCCTCTGGCCCTCCTGTGCCCATGCCAGTGCCTGCAATGCCAGAGAGGTGGGCATCATGGGTGGGTCTGGATTCTGGGGGGAACCCTCATCCTTCCCTTCCCTCCCCTCTCCCTACACCCGCACCCTCCAAGCCCCATGTCCCACTGCCAACTGAAAGGTGGAGAGGCCCGGAGACAGAGAGGGACACCCGTCATTACGGCTCCCTCCCATGGTCTACCAGCGTGGCTCAGTGGAAAGAGCACGGGCTTTAGAGTTCATGGGTTCGAATCCCAGCTCCGCCAATTGTCAGCTGTGTGATCTTGGGCAAGTCACTTAACTTCTCTGTGCCTCAGTTCCCTCATCTGTAAAATGGGGATTAAGAGTGAGCGCCCCCTGTGGGACAACCTGATCACCTTGTAACCTCCCCAGCGCTTAGAACAGTACTTTGCACATAGTAAGCACTTAATAAATGCAATCATTATTACTATCATTACCCCCAACCCTTTGAAGACAGGGGCCAACTATCAGCCCAACACTATGTCCTGCTGCCCTAGCCCCATTCTCTGATCCCCTCCAGCTTGCCCCCACTTCTCCCACACTCTGAAGCCATTGGCTGTTCGGGGCTTCTGAACCGGTCCTAGATGGAGAGGCATGTGAGTCTCTCCCATGCCCTGGGCCCTAAGGGGGAAGGAGGCAGGGGGAAGGAAGGGAGGGCAGGTTGAACTGGGAGAGGAGGCGGCAGGAACTCCCTTCTTCGGGCCTCCCCTAAACACCCTAAATGCCTGTTCTCCCTCCTACTCAGACTGTGAGTCCCATATGGGACCTTAATAATCTTGTATCTATACCGGAGCTCAGTACAGAGTAAGCGCTTAATAAACACCACAACTATTATTAGTAGTATTGTTATTATCATCATCACCCCCGACAGGGCCTCTCTAGACCCGCAAAAGCCAGCACCCAAGGGATGCCAGACACCCTCCCCACCCTAAGGCACAGTGCTCAATCTCTGCCTGCCAGAGTGGCTACTCTGTCATCTCGAGAATACTCACCGAACAGAAAGGGGTGGTCAGGCTGGAGGGATTGGCAGAATAGCTGCCCACCTAGCAGGTGGCAGGCAGCAGCACTATGGGACTCAGGGAGCTGAGAGGCCCAATGGGAGGGGACTGAGGAGTGTGTCCACGCCATGTGAATAGGGGAGGAGAAGGGCTGGAAGGGGCAGGCACAGGGTGGAATTGCCTCTTTAGCATTCCAATAGCAGACTGGCGAGAGGGGAAGTGGGGAAAGGGCTCGGATCCAGAGGGAGATTTTGACAGGCCAGGCACCAAAGACTGAGCCACAGTTACTTGTGCCCCTCTCTTTCCCTGGACCTACTGCATATCCCCAGGGTGAGGTGGGCTCTGGGCACTGAGTGGGTGGGTGGGCCCAGTCCTAGGTCCCTTCTTCACTCACCCAGTCCAGGAGGTGGAAGAACCGCACTGCGTCTCCTAGTCGCTGCCTTTGCTGATTCAAGGCTCCCATAAAGTCACTCTGCTGAGTCCGCAGGGAGAGGAGACGGGCACCAGGGGCCCCCAACTCACCGAGCTCGCTTGTCTCCCACTTAGACAGTTGGGCCAGGGCTGCCTCAGCTGGGCCACAGTGTTTCTGTGAGGGAGAGGGTGAGGGCAAGGGTGAGGGCCAGGGACAGGATGAGGGCACGGGGAGCTTTACACCCACACATTTTCCTCTCCCTGCACCCGCCCCGGTATACTGTCCACTTCCACATCCTGCCCTTTGGCCTCTACCCTGCTGGACTCACTCAGCTGCCAAGGGACAGACACTCGGATAAGTGCCAACCTGCTGTTCGGTGCCCGGCCCCCATCCCACCTCACCACATGACCCGAGGGTTTCAACGCCCTCTATACCCCACTGCTCCCTCCCAGGACTTTCCTCACCCCCTCCTTACCCCGTCCCCTCCCCCAACCTGATGGGTCCCTTCCCTCTGCCTCCCTGTTGACTTGGTTTGGTCCCTTGTCCCCTACCTGAGCAGCCTGGTCCAGCTCCCAGAAGGTGTCCTGGGCTTTCAGCAGCATCTCCTCATCCCTGGGCAGCTTGTCCAGCCACGGCCAGCCCACCTGCTCTATCCAGGAGCTCACCTGATGGGAGGCAAGAGAACTGAGGTGGGCCTGGGGGAGCAGGCGGGAGGACAAGGAGCCGAAGGACCATGAGTCCCAGCGGGGAGCAGTGAAGCAAATGGGACGGGCCCTTGTGGAACAGGGAGACAGGGTGGACAACACCTGGGGCCGTTTGGGTACAGGTTTCTGGACTGGGCAATGGGATAGGCCAGGCCGAGGTCTGACACCGCCTCCCCCCCCCCCCCCCCCCGCCCAAAAAAAAGGTCACTTGTTCTTCTGGCCTCTGAAGCCCCAAAATGGCTCCCTGGACACCTGGTGGCTCTGCAGGTGGGCAGCTGGGAAACAGAACCAGGCAACTCCAGAGAAGTGGGAATCTGTCCAGCGGCCTGTGGACACTACCTTTTTTCAGTGAGGGTAGTGAGGGGCACAGGAAGTAGCAAGGTGGCTTGAAGGAGGTTGGGGGAGAACTGGAACTAGCCAAGAGGGAGGATTGAGGAATGGAACCATTCACCCATCTCCATAAGACTCCCATCCTGACTGCTGCATCAGACTGACCTCCCTGCCTCCAGCCTCTGCCCCCTCCAGTCCATACTTCACTCCGTTGCTTGGATCATTTTCCTAAAAAATCGTAATGTGCCGTCTCCCCATTCCTCCAAAATCCTCAGAGGTTGCCCATCCATCTCCACGTCAAGCAGAAACTCCTCACCATTGGCTTTAAAGCACCCGATTAGCTCTCCTCCTCTTACCTAATCTCACTCCTCTCCCACTACAATCCAGGCCACACACTTTGCTGCTCTAACAACCTACTCTCTCTCTGCCTCGATCTCATCTCTCTCGTTGCCAACCCCTTGTTCACGCCCTCCCTCCTGCCTGGAACTCCCTCCCACTTCATATATGACAGCCCGCCACTCTCACCACCTTCAAAGCCCTACTAAAATCACATCTCCTCCAGGAAGTCTTCCCTGACTAACCTCTCATCTCCCCACCCTATTCTCCCTCCCTTCTGCCTCGACTATGAACTTTTTTTTAAACTGGATTTGTTAAGATCTATGTGCCAGGCGCCGTACCGAACGCTGAGGTAGATGCAAGCTAATCAGATTGTACACAGTCCGTGTCCCACATGGGGCCCACAGTCTTAATTCCCATTTTACAGATGAGGTAGCCGAGGCACAGAGAAGTTAAGTGACTCATCTAAAGTCCCACTGCAGACAAGTGGTGGAGCTGGGATTAGAGGCATTTAAAGCATTTAAATCCACAGCAAATCCACAGCAACCAGAAGGTTACTCTAGCTCCTTGAGGGCAGAGCTCATGCCTATTAATTCTATTGTACTCTCCCAAGCATTTAGTACGGTGCTTTGTCCAGAATAAGCACTCAATAAACACTACTGATTGCCTGATAAAGGAGTCAGAAAAGGCAGGATTTCAAAGGGCAGGCTTTAGTACAGGAACAGGCCTGTTGTCCTTCAAAGTCCTACTAAAATCACATCACCTCCAGAAAGCCTTCCCTGACTAATCCTCTCATCTTCCCTATTGCATCACCTATGTGCTTGAGTCCTTACCCTCCTAAGCACTTATACTCACCCCACCCCATCCCCACAGCAATTAGGTACATGTCCTTATATTCAGTTGCCTCTTGTACCTGGAGTTGCTTGGTTCTGCTCCCCAGCTGCTCACCTGCAGAGCCACCAGGTGTCCAGAGAGCCATTTCTGGGCTTGAGAGGCCAGAAGAACAAGTGGCCTTTTGGCGGGGCGAGGGGTCAGACCTCAGCCTGGCCTATCCCACTGCCCAGGCCAGAAACCTGCATCCAGCCGGCCCCAGGTCTTGTCCACCCTGCCTCCCGGTTCCAGCTACACTGAAAACTCCTTTAGAACGGGGATCGTGTCTACCAACGCCTGGGCTCTTCCAAGTGCTTCGTACAGGGCTCTGCACACAGTAAGTGGTCAAAAGAAGCAGTGTGGCCTAGTGGAAAGAGCACGGCTCTGTGAGTCAGAGGACCAGGGTTCTAATTCTGACTCTGCCACTTGTCTGCTGGGTGATCTTGGGCAAGTCACTTCACTTCTCTGTGCCTGTTACCTCATCTGTAAAATGGGAATTAAGATTGTGAGCCCCATGCGGGATGTGGACTGTGTCCAACCTGATTAGCTTCTATCTACCCCAGCGCCTGACACATAGTAAGCACTTAACAAATGCCATTTAAAAAAATAAGTATCACTGGTTAATTAATTGATCGATCGACTGAGAGCTCTGTCCTGTATGTGGCCTGGTGTTCAGGACGTTTGTCCAGTCTCTTGGGGGGAAGCCAACTGAGCCAGGACCCCAAGGAGGGGGCCCTGTCGGGGAAGGCAACCTACCTCAGCAAACATGCCTGCCTGCTCTCCAAGCTCCTGTGCCAGCTCCAGTGCCCGCAGGCGTCGATTGCAGAGTGTAACTAGTTGGTGCAGCAGCACGTCCACCTGGCCATACAGCTGGGTAGCCATGTCCACCGCTGACCTGGCACACAGCAGGCAGGGCCGTTTCATGGGAAGCCTGACCCCAACCCGGGCCCCACCACTCAGTCCCAGCAGAGAGGCCCCCAGGCTGGGGACCGAACAGGGAAAGCCCAGAAACTTGGAAGGTGGAAGAGCAAAGAGTGAGGCCCAGAGGAGAAGCTGAAGTCCAACTAAGCACACGCCTCCTCCATGTGCCTCCCCATGTTTCCATTCCCTCCTCCCACTGTATGGTGCCACCCCGTGTTCCACCTGTAGTCTGGGCTCTGGGTTACAGAGGGATGCCCCCGCTTCAGTCGGGCCAATGTGGCACCACCCTCGTTCTGCAGCTGCCCAAGCCGAGGATCTTCCAGCACTCTCTGTATCAGCGCCTGGGGACCCAACGGCGGCTGGCCCGTTGCCTGGAGATGGACAGAGGAGCCAGCTGGGAGAATGGACACGAGCCTACTGAGATAACCATATGCAAGGGGCACGGAGGGAAGGGGTAAAGGGCACCCTGGAGAGAAGGAGACCTCCTTTTGTTTGGTGGGGGGCAGGGGAGCAGTTTAACCCCACATTCCTAGGGTGGCCACAGCTAGCTCAGTCTGGTCCCTGAGCCCCAGCTTCCTTGCCAGATTTTAGTGTGCCTGGAGATTCCCTCCTGGGCCAGCCAGGTTCACAGCACTGCTTCCTCCCCTGGACTCCTTGGCATTTCACTCCCTCAACCGGCTCCCCGGGAGATTGCCGAGGCAGCAGGAGCCCGGAGCCGTTAGTTAGGCTCTCTCGGTCGAGGCTAGGTCAAGGTTTCCATCCCGGCTGCTCCCTGCTTCTTCACCTTGCAGGGTGAGAGGGAGGGGGGCGCGGGATCAGACGGGCACACTCACCCTCGGCCCCTCCGGGTCTGGGGCAGCGGCCACAGTCTTGATGGTACTTTGGAGGAGAGCACAGACATCCTCGCAGCTCTGCAGCAGGCTCTCCAAGCACTGGGGATGTGGAGCAGAGCAGGTGCTGGGCCTCCCAACCCTCACCGCCCCTCCCTGCCTCCTGGGCTTGGCCAGGGGCTTCCCTGAGGCTGATGAATGCCCAAGCAGGGGTCTGCTCGGAAGGGCAGGAGGAGCATTCCCCAGCTCCACCTTCCCCCAACTCCCCTGCCACTCCACATCCTCTAGAACCCAGCGGCTTTCATCATCCCCTGGCACAGATGGGGTGCCTGCCACCCCATTGCCCCCCAAGACATCTTGTGGGCCTTGAGCAGGGGCCACCCCTCCCACCCATCCTCCTCCACTGACCGTGCGGAAGCGAAGCCAGGCATCGTGGTCATAGGGGAGGGACCCATCCAGCTCCAAGGGCAGCTGGGAGCCAGGGATGAAGTGGAGCAGGGCCCGGCAGGATGGGACCACCTCCAGCTGGAAGTGGAGAGAGAAGTTAAGGGTGGCACCGGCGGCGGCAGCAGTGGTGGTGGTGGCAGCGGGCCAGTGCCAGCGCCAGGGCCTGGGGGCAGGTCTGGGTCAATGTCCTCATTGTGGATATTTAGGCACCAATCCCGTAATGCCCATCCTCTTCCCACACCTGGCCCCAGCCCCTGCTCCCTGTGTACCTGCAGGCCACGGGGCTTGTCCCCCTGCATCGCCCCCAGAAGCAGCACCTTGTGCACACAGCCAGCTTTCATCTCCTGCAAAACAGCACCTCACTTGTCAGCCCTGGTTCTTCCCCACTCCTCTTTGCTTCAACCCCGTCAACCCCTGGTCTGCCCCGCCGCTCCCAGGCCCCTACACTTCCTCATCAGGCCCCAGCCCACAACTGCCAGCCAACCCCCCCACCTCATCAGTGCCCATCCCTGCCCACTCCCACCAGTCCCTAACAAATTCCATGTCACCCCCACCCTGTCAGCCGCGGCAGCAAGGACAGAAAGAATTAGAGAGGGTGAGGGAGGAGCGAGGCCAGCCCCACTGCTTGTCCAACACCACCCCAAGTCTCAGCAAAGACCCAGACCCGGCAGCTCTGGGCTCCCACCCCTAGAACCTCAAGGGACAGCCAGAGTCTCACGAGACAGAGGCGGAGAACAATTAGGGAGGTCAGAAGGGGCGTGAAGGAGAAAGAAGGGCCAAGGGGCTTGGAAACAGGGGGCCAGGGAGGCTCAGGAGTCCTGGGCAGGGGGAAGGATGGGAGTTGGAAGTATGCGGGTCAGGGTGTTAGAGCAGAGATTGGGGAATGGGGGCTTGGAGATCTGAGGGGAGCAGAGTTGGGTAGGGCTGACCTGAAGGAGCCCAAGTGCAGAAAAGAAGGTGGAGCCAGGTGGGCAGCGGCGGCGGACATCCACCAGCACAGTCAGCCCCAGCTCCTGCACCTCTGGCCTGGGGCAAAGGAAGGCGGGGTGAGGATTGAGGATCCGTCCCCTGTCCCTCCCCAACCCACGGGCCCTCCCTCCCAGCTCTCCTGAACACTGCCTGGAGCCCTCCCTCCTCTCGCCACCACCTGGGGATGCTGTGCAGGTAGAGGAGCAGGAGGGCCAGTTGATGGGCGCTGCAGTGAGGGCTGCTCCAGGCTGGGCTGTGCCCAGAGATGAGCACCACGGCACGGCCACTCTTGTCCCGGGTCCCTGTGGGGAGGCAACCCTCAATGACCCTACTGCTCCCATGATCTCTCATTCACCCTACTATCTATTCCCCATCCTTCTCACAACCCCTCTCTACTTCCCATCCCCACTCATTGCCCAACCCCCCACTCCCCCCCTGCCCCCCGCCGCCACCAACACACATACAAACACTGCCCTCATTCCCTTCTCCAGGCTCTGTGGCGCACACTGTCCTGGTGCCCACCTGATCCCACCCGAGTCCTCTCCCTATACCTGGCAGAGTGGCAACTCTGCTGGCCAGCAGGTCGGCAGGCAGGTCCCGGGCCATGATGGACACGGTTGAGGAGGAGCTGTCAGGGACTGGAAACTCTGCCTGCTCACTCGGCCCGCTTGGGCAGGCTCCTGAGGAAGAGTTCCAAGTGCTCAGCCCTGTGGGCCCAACTTATGTCTGTAGCCCCTTCCCTGCCCCTAACTCCTACCCCAACCCACCTCTCTCTGCCCCATCCCTGTTCCTGCCTCCTGCCCCCACCCACCTCTCTCTGCAGTCCTTGTATTTCTGAACAAATACAGCCCAGCCTTATACCCCGTTACCTGGGGAAGTGGATGTTTCACACACTGCCTTCTGCTCTGGATCCTCAAAGTTCCTGGGAAGTTGGATGGAGCAGCCTCTGGCTCCAGATGGGATCAGGGGACATATGCCTGGGCTCTCCGACTCCCGGGCTGCACTACCAGGGTTCACACCCACGCTGCCCTGTCTTCTCTGCTGCTTGCACCCAGGACTGTTGGAGTCTCTCTGTGATGGGGCTCCCACAAGCTGGCGGAGTCCGGCCCCCTCCCCGTCCTCCTCTCTGTTCTGGGCCAGGGGCCTACTTGGTTCGGCCAGTTGGGGGTCGGTGTGTCGTGGTTGCCACGCTGTTGGCAAGGCCCTTCCTAGCTGATCTGTGCTACCCAAGGCCCCCTCACCTGACGAGTCACCCGCCCCATCTGAGGGCAGTGCCATCACCAGGGTAGGCTGGCTGGGCTGCTCCAATTCTCCAAACTCTGCTACTCTTCCAGATCCTGACAATCTGTTGGGATCTCTGGGATCGAGGCTGCCTCTCTGCCCAGAGGGTGGGTTGGTGGGGTTCACGTCCAACAGTTCCTGCTGCCCGCCCCCTTGGGGTGCTCCGGAATGGGCTTCTGCTGGACCTGCTGGGCCACAGTCCTCATGGGCAGAGGCTTCAAGACCTCGGGGGGGGATAGTGTGGGTGGGGGCAACGTTGCCTGCTCCTGAGGGTGGCAGATTGCCCTCAGGGCTCTTCTCAGTATTACTGAGGCTGCACAGGGCAAACCTCCGGTCCAAAGCATGGCCACAGGTGCCTACAGGCCCTGCGCTAGGGGCATCGGCATCCCGGATGCCCTCGGGGTCCCACCCATCCTCCTTTCCCAGAGGCCGTGACATTTCGGTTCTGCCGTCTACCGAAGAGGCTGGGGTCTCAGTGGTAGTGGATAACAGGGGGCCCCCTTGCTGGATGGATTCCTTAGAGCCTCTTTGGCTCCCCAGGCCAGGGCCAGAACTGGGAAGGGGTTGGGTGGGGTTTTTTGGAGTCCCTGAGGCAGAGTCCCTGTCTGCATCTGAGAGAGACTGGGGGCTGGAGGAACTAGGGGCAGGAAGGGACATGACTGCGCCTGCAGCAGTGCCAGGGGAGACTCTGGGTGCCTCTACCAGGTGCCTCCCCGGCTCATCCAAGAAGCAGGGCTTCAGCACTTCTTCCCAGGGAACCCGTAGCACCTGCCCATCAGGTACTGCCAGCAGGCAAGAGTGCAGGGCTCCTGCCCCTGGTGCCTGTCCTGCGTTGAGTGAGCCCAGCCAAGGACCTGTGAAGACAGCAGAGTACGTAGCCTTGGGCAAGGGCAACTGACGGGCCCCGTGCCCACTGGGTGCCAAGCAAGTGAGCACGAGGCGGGGTCGGCGACGCAGAAAGGGAACCAACTGCAGGTAGAAATCACCTGGGCGCAGCAGACGCCAGTCCAGCGAGGCCAGCTGCACCACCACCTGCTCTCCGAGGCACAGTGGCCAGCCGGCGTGTGCAAAGAGCCGGCCCCGGTACTGACCCTGGAGGAAAGGATGGGGGGGGGGGGGTTAGCTCTCAGATGGGGTGTTGGGCACAGGGAAGTCGGGAGGATCCCTGGGAGTCAACCCTCAGCAGCCAGACTTGACGTGTGCTCCAGTGAGACCCCGGTCTGGTCTTTCCCCGCCCCCGCCTTCCCTCACCCACAGGTCCACCAGCCTTCATGCCCACTCAGGACCTTACATAGGGCTCTGTGTATTAGGGTTAGGGGTGGGAAATCCATCTGGTTTACTGTTAAAATGGGACTAGGCGATGGGTTTTAAATCCAGGGTTAGGCCTGATAACAATAACAGTAAGTGTGGTACTTGTAAAGTGCTTACTACGGGCCAAATGCTATACTTAACAGTGGGGTAGGTACACTCTAATAAGCAGATCGGCTAGAGTCCCTGTCCTGGTCTAAAGGGAAAGGAGAAGTGGTATTTCTCCTCGTCCCCCTCTCCATCCCCCCATCTTACCTCCTTCCCTTCCCCACGGCACCTGTATATATCTATATATGCTTGTACATATTTATTACTCTATTTATTTATTTTACTTGTACATATCTATTCTATTTATTTTATTTTGTTAGTATGTTTGGTTTTGTTCTCTGTCTCCCCCTTTTCGACTGTGAGCCCACTGTTGGGTAGGGACTGTCTCTATATGTTGCCAACTTGTACTTCCCAAGCGCTTAGCACAGCGCTCTGCACACAGTAAGCGCTCAATAAATACGATTGATGACGATGATGATTTCATCCCCATTTTACAGACGCCCAGAGAAGTGAAGTGACTTGCCCAGGGTCCCCCAGCAAGCAAGTGGCAACGCCAGGATCGGAACCCAGGTCCTCTGACTCCCAAGCCCGGGCTCCTTCCATGTCAGGCTCAACGTGGGCCTTTCGGATGAGAGCTGGGGTGCGGGTTTGGGCGAGGTGACGGTGAAAAATGGCGCCATCGTCAGGGTTTGGATTTTTAGACTGTGAGCCCACTGTTGGGTAGGGACCGTCTCTATATGTGGCCAATTTGTACTTCCCAAGCGCTTAGTACAGTGCTCTGCACATAGTAAGCGCTCAATAAATACGCTTGATGATGATGATGGATTAGACCTAGATCTGGGTCTAACCTAATGGTGTTTTAGGATTGGGGCACAGGTACCTCAAAGCCCGTCCCCCCGACCTGGGGCTGGGTTTGGGGCCTTCTGGGCGGCCTCGGGGGACTCACACAAGCGTGCTGCTGGATGAACTGGAGGACGCGGCCGGCGGGCAGCAGGAAGTCCAGCAAATAGCGCAGCCCGTCTCCCGCGTAGGCCCGCTCCACCACAGCCAGCACCTGGCCCAGCAGTACGGCCGCCGAGGCCTCCCACGGCGGGTACAGGGCCGCCAGGGTAGCCTGGACCCGGCCGTCCACGGAGCCCCACTCCTGGGGACCAGCACGTTGAGAAGACACGTGAGGAGCCCCAACGGCCCCCCAACCCTCGCTTTCCCTCCGGCTCCATGCTGCCCCCAACAGGCGGGAGGAGAACACCGCACTTGCGAGGGTTGCCCGCCCAACCGAGTTTTCCCCCGAAGACCCGCTAATAATCTGGTATCTGTTAAGCGCTTACACCGTCCTAAGCGCTGGGGGAATGCAGGGTCATCAGGCTGTCCCACGTGGGGCTCACAGTCTTTAATGCCCATTTGACGGACCAGGTCACGGAGGCACAGAGAAGTTGAGTGACTTGCCCAAGGTCACACAGCAGACAAGTGGGGGGAGGGGGTGGGATTAGAACCCACGACCTCTGACTCCCAAGCCCGGCCTTTTTCCCCTAAGCCACCATGCTTCGCATAGTGGGGCGGAGGGGGCACCCTAGGCCGGGGTGTGAGGGAGGGCCAGCCTGACCCCAGATGGCACATAGTAAGCGCTTAACAAATGCCATCATTACTATTATTAAAGCAGCGTGGCTCAGTGGAAAGAGCCCGGGCTTTGGAGTCGGAGGTCAGGGGGTTCGAATCCTGTTCTGTGTGACTTTGGGCAAGTCACTTCGCTTCTCTGAGCCTCAGTGACTTCATCTGGCAAATGGGGACGAAGACTGCGAGCCCCCCGGGGAACCACCTGATCACCTTGTAACCTCCCCAGCGCTTAGAACAGTGCTTTGCACATAGTAAGCGCTCAATAAATACGATTGATTGATTGATAGTAAGCGCTTAATAAATGCCACCATCATCATTTACCCGCTCGCTAAATCGTCTCAGGAGCTGAGCCACCCAGGCGGCGTGCACTAATGAATCAGAGCAATTAGCAAGGTTCCCGGAGCTGGGAGCAGGACTGAGGCCCTGGATTGGGTACTGCCTGGAACCAGTTAGCAGGGGGTGCGCGGAGGGAGAGCCTTGCCCGGGGGGCGGAAATTTCCGGGAGGAGGCGGGGCCGATGAGAGCTACAAGAGGAGTCTTGGGCCTGACACCCACACTGTCCCCTGTGCGCGCGCGCGTGCGTACACACACACACACACACACACACACACACACACACACACACACACACACACACACACACACACACACACACACACACACACACACACACACACACACACACACACACACACCCCCCCCACCCCCCCGTCCCCCCCCCCCGTCCTCCCTGCCGAGGGATGGGGCAGAGGAAAGGGGTATTGGTGCTCAGCAGAACTTGCCCGGGGACAGGGAGGGAGGACTCTACTTCCTTACCAGCTGTGTACCCCGGTCCATTGCGCACCCTGAGGGTCCGGCCCTCCCTAATTCCCCCCCTTCCCCATCCCCTCCCGCACATTGTTCACCAAACATCAAAGGTGGGCGGGGGGAAGGACACAACATGAAAGGGGCATTGTGCAGGGGGGGAGGGCGGGGGAAGAGGGGATTAGCACACGGCCCCTCCCCCATCCCCGTAGAGCGCAGAAGGGATAAGGAGACATTGGAGGGAAGCAGCTAGTCCAGCCCCTTCCCATCCCCAGAGCCTCCCCCCTCCAGCCAGGAGGGCAGCACCTAGGGTCAACTTGGGCACCAGTCTGTCAGGATAGCCCCAGGGTCAGGCCCCTAACCCAAATCCTCGCCTCACAGATGGATTGTAAACCAGTCTCAGCCTTGACTTTTCTGGAACTCAGTTTTCCACTCCAACCTCCAGGAGGGCTGGGTTGGAGTAAGAAGGAGGCGGAGGCCGCCTGTCTTTCTCCCTGGCCCGGACATATTCACTCCCTCCTTCCCTAGCCTTATTCTCTTCTTCAGTCTCTTTTCCAGTCTCTCCTTCAGCTTTCCCCTGGCCTCTCCCACTAGTCTTCCTCCCTCCCACCAATCTCCCTCCCCTGACTTTTCCTTACTACTTCCCCCAACTTCTTCACAGTCTTCTTTCTCTGACCTTCCTCCCACCATAGCCTTGCTCCTGATTTTCCCCACCAGCCTCTCCTCCATCCAATCTGGGCCCCCAGCCACTCCCCAACCTTCTTCCATCTGATGACCCCAGCACACATCCCATTTCCTGGTTGCCTGATGCCCATCCAGAGAAGTTTTCTGCCCAGGCCAAGGTGCCTCTCAGTTCTCTGCCCTACAGCCCATAGCTCTGAGGAGATGAGCAGCTGCTGACAGGGGCTGAGTGCTGGGGCAAACTGGGGGGGAATAATAATAATAATAATGGCACTTATTATGTGCAAAGCACTGTTCTAAGAGCTGGGGAGGTTATAAGGTGATCAGGTTGTCCCACGGGGGGCTCACGGTCTTCATCCCCATTTTACAGATGAGGGAACTGAGGCACAGAGAAGTGAAGTGACTTGCCCAAAGTCACACAGCTGACAAGTGGTGGAGCAGGGATTTGAACCCATGACCTCCGACTCCAAAGCCCGGGCTCTTTCCACTGAGCCACGCTGCTTCTCTAGGTCTGCCTCTGCCTTGAGACTGACAGGGAGGCTGTTGGTGGGCAGGTGACTGAAGAAGAAACCTGTGTGGCCTCCCTTGGCTTTGTAAGGTATTAACAAACAGCAAGTCAGCTTTACCCTCTCTTGCCCTCTAAGACTTACTGGTGAAGAGGAAGGGACAGGGAAGACAGAGGAGGAAGTTCTCTCCTCACTCTCCTGCAGAAATAGGAGAGTGTGTAGGGAGGCGATCTGCCCCAAGACCTTGACATATATATATATATATATAATAATGGTGGTATTTGTTAAGCGCTTACTATGTGCAAACCACTGTTCTAAGCACTGGGGGAGATACAAGGTGATCAGGTTGTCCCACTTGGGGCTCACAGTCTTAATCCCCATTTTACAGGTGAGGTAACTGAGGCACAGAAAAGTTAAGTGGCTTGCCCAAGGTCACACAGCTGACAAATGGCAGAGCTGGGATTCAAACCCATGACCTCTGACTCCCAAGCCCGGGCTCTTTCCACTGAGCCACGCTGCTTCCCCTACACACACACACACACACACACACACACACACACAAAAAAAAATCTCCCCATCTCAGCTGCCTAGGCAGAGAGAGGGCAGGGGTCCCAAACACAGGGCTGGAGTTGTTTGGTTCTGGCTGCCAGCCCTGACTAGATGGGAAGGGCACAGATGGGGTACTGGAAGAGCATTGGCTTCCTTGAGAGGGGCAGGCAAGGACAGCCTGCACAGCTCCAGACACATGCCCTGTCCTCTGGCTCACTCACCATGCTGCCCGCCGGCTTTCTCCTCTGGTCCTCTCTGTTCCTCTCTTCCTTGCTGTCCAGCTGCCCACTGGCCCAGCCTGTACCCCTATCCCCTCCCCTCCCTGTCCCCTGACTCCCAGTCTGAGCTCTGGCACAGCTGGAATCCAAGTCTCCGCCCTTCCGCCTGCCTGTCTGCTGACCACCCACTGCCTGCCCAGTGCCTGCCTCTCTCAGCCCAGCACCAACTCAGCCAACTCCTGACTGCCTGCCAGGCCATAGGGAGCCACCAAGGCTCTGCTGACAGCCAACACAGAAGGAAGGGCAGGGAGTGGAGGGGGTGGAGACCAAGGGGAGGGGCAGAGGACTAGGGAGGAGCAGAAGGAAAAGAAGAGGAGGAATAAAGGGGAGAGGAGGAGAGTGATGGGGGACAGCCAGAGGACAAGGACAGAAGGGTGGGCAGGGGAGAGGAGGAGGAAGGGTAAAGAGGTAGGAGGGAAGTGACACATGCACATTGGGTCAGGGATGCCAGCATAATCAGTCTCTTAGATAACCAGTATCGGCATTCCTCTGAGGGGAGAGGGGAGAGTGGAGAGAAAAGAACAGGAAAAGAATGGTTTTCTTGGCCTGCAGGCCGCAGCCTCTGCCCTTGCTCAATGGGCAAAAAGGTAGACCTGGACTCCCCTTGGCCCACTCTACTCCCACTGGGAGGCAGAATGCAGAGACAGAAAGATGGGACAGAGGAAGGTGAGCCCAGAAGGGCCAGTACTCCAGAAGGCAGACCACCCTCTCTCTCTTCTGCCCTAGGACACAAGCTCGAGACACCATTCCCACCCTTAAGATCCTCCCAGACTCCAGGACCCCAGGAGTGCCCATGACCTGGGCCAGGTTCTGACCCCCTAGAAAGATGGGAGGGCCATAAGAGCTTCCTCCCAATCTGGCGGGGGATACCAGAGAACTGGTTGAAAAACATGGAAGATGATGGAGCCGGGAGGCACACAAAACACAAACCCTCCCCATCCCAGCCAGGAAACTGTGGGCACAGTAGGCTGGAGGGGCAAGGAGACGGGGCAAGATAGGTGAAAGATGAGCAAGAAGGGGCGGGGAAGGAGGCTATGACCCTGACCGAAATTCTGAGCCTGGCAACCACTTGGGAAGTCGGAAAGGAGCTGTCAGCCAAAGGGCAGAAAGGCAATCAGCCAGTAGCTACCTCCCTTCACAGGATGAGTGCTCAGGCCGGGGCCAATGGCCCCCTCTCTGTTTCCTATCCTTCCCCAGATCTTTTCTTAAACAACGTTCAGTCCATGTCTCCCCACTCCTCAAAAACCTCCAATGGTTGCCCTTCCACCTTCAAAGCCTTATTAAATCAATCAATGAGTGGTATTTATTGAGCACTTACTACGTGCAGAGCACAGTACTAAGTACTTGGGAGAGTAGTATACAACAGAATTAGCAGACATGTTCCCTGCCCATGACGAACTTACAGTCTAGAGGGGTAGACAGATATTAATATGAATAAAATCACATCTCCTCCATCCCTCTAGACCGTAAACTCACTGTGGGCAGGGAACGTATGTGTTTTATTGTTACATTATACTCTTCCAAGAGCTTAGTACAGTGCTCTGCACACAGAAAGTGTTCAGTAAATACCACTGATTGATCGATTGATTGATCCACCTCCACATCAAACAGAAACCCCTTACCATCAGTTTTTCAGAAATTCAATCGGGTCTCTCCCTCCTACCTTACCTCACTGATCTCCTACTTCAACCCAACCTGCACACTTTACTCCTCTACCTCCAATTTACTCACTGTACCCCAATCTCATCTCTCTCGCTGCTGACCCCTTGCCCATGTCCTCCCACTGGCCTGAACTCCTTCCCCCTTCATATCTGATAGTCTACTACTCTCCCCACCTGCTAAACCCTCCTAAAATAATGTCCCCTCCAAGAGGCCTTCCCTAAGCCCTCATTTCCTCTCCCTGCCCTCTTCTCTATGTCACCTATGCACTCAATCAATCAGTGTTATTTATTGAGCACTTACTGCGTGCAGAGCACTATACTAAGCTTTTGGGAAAGTATACTCGAATTTGTACCCCTTAAGCACTCTGTGGTTACACTACCAAAACGACTGCTGGTGGAGGTGGGGCGTTCTGGGAGAGATGTGTTCATGAAGTCTCTGTGGGTCAGAGACGACGCCACAGCATAAGACGAGACAAGCACTTGATAGCCACCCCACCCTCAGCCCTGTGGCACTTACGTTCATACCTGTATTCCCTGCCATTTCCCCTGCAGATCATTTATTTTAATGTCTTTCTCCCCATTAAGTCTGTAAGCTCCTTGTGGGCCAGGATCACGTCTATCAATTCTATTGTATTGTACTCTCCCAAGTGCTTATTACAGTACTCTGCACACAGTAAATGCTCAATAAATACCATTTATTGAATGGATGATTGATTGATTTCCCCCATTCCGGCCCCACCCCTGACCAAGCACTTGGCTCAGGTGTGAACACTGTGAAGGGTGGGGGTGGGGAGTGGGCTCCCCAGTGACTGAGTATGCTGGTTTGGGGCCCAGGGACTGAGGCCAAATGCATCACTCTCAGAAAAACTCTTTCAGATCCTCTCAGAGACACATCCGTCAACCATTCAGAGACAGTTCTCCAAGCCAGACACACCCACAGAGATCTCACTCTCAGGGCCAGCTACATTCCTTGCGATACCTGTTCCAGGCCGCCTGCCTGAGTCAGCCCAGGCTTGACTGATCTGGACATTTGTCTTTTTTCTGAGTCTTTCTCCCACTGCAACTTGGCCCTTCCATGTCCCCATCAGTCCCAGCTAGTGACAACATCTCCCCTCCACCCCAGTTCAACCCCCCACTCCTGTCTCCCCCCTCCAAAGGCCACCTGGATTGGTGGGGGGGCGGGGGAATCAGGGTTATGGCCTGGAGATATGATGGGGGGTAGTCAGGCCCAATCTAGCTAGGCTCCTCCCCTCTACCCAACCCCGCCGAGGTCCATCCTGGTACAGCTCCATGTCAGAGTTTCTGGGTGGCAGAGGAGCTAGGGGCTACTCTTCTAGGTCAGAAAGCTCTTCTAGGCTAAGGACCATGGGCAACTCAGACCCAGCCCCACAGTATTTATGGAATTAACCCTCTACTCTACCACTACCCCTATCCATACCTTATTTTTCTGTCTGTTCCCCGCTGTAGATTATAAGATCCTTGTGGACAGGGATCGCACCTATCAACTCTGTTGCATTGTAATCTTCCAAGCGCTTGGTACAATGTTTGGCACACAGTAAGGGCTCAATAAATGCTATTGATTGGTTGATGTCCCAGGGAAGACCCAGGGTGGATCGGCAGAGTGGGGAAGGGGCAGGAGAAGAGCATTCTTTGCGGCTGAAAGTCCCTCTGCTTCAAGATTTCGAGGAACCTGCCTCTCAGGCCGGGTAGCTCTGTATTCTGCATGGGAACTGGGGTCGGGGGAGGGAAGGGACGGGGCGGGAAGGAAAAATAAAACGAGTGGGGGGGGGGGCTGGTAGTCTGTGATACCACGAAGTGGCTCTGTGACCTACAAGAACGGTCCGGGAGAGGCGGGGGGCCGGGCAGGGGCACAGAGCGGGGCAGGGGCAACAGAGTGAAGAGGGGGCATGGATGGGGCAGGGAAAGGGAGGACAAGGGACACGGAGAACAGAGAAGGAGCACATGGAAGAAGCAGAGGGCACAGAGAGTAGGGTAGGGGGCACGAAAAACAGGGGAGAGCCGGGTACCTTCCCAGCCCTTAAAGTCCCCGAAGGAAAAGTCACAATTCCAAAGCAACCCAAGAAGAGAAGGAAAAGGGTTAAATTAGAATTTTCCCCAGGATGCTTCTGGGAGGACACTCTGCTAGTTAAAGCCTACCTGGCAGCCTCATATCCCTTCCCTTTCCCTCCTCCACGCCTCCCCCACGCCCCAACAGCAACAAGGGATCAAAGACAAGAGACCAGTTCCTAAAACAGGAAGCCATCAGACTCATCTTCTCTGGGCATAGACAAAGGGCACGGACCATAGGCATAATCCCAGCCACCTTTCAAAACCACAGGCACACCCCAGCCTCTGTGAACTGCTCCCTTCTCTGCCCCTGAGAGGGGTCACAGTCCCCCCATTACCCACATAAACACACACACACACATCCCAGGAAACAAACAGCTGTCACTCTGTGCCCCTGTTCCTGGTTGTGAGGGTGGAAGGAGGGCAGCTACCCCTTTCCCTAGGGACTAGACCTCAGACTCCCTTCCCCAGGCACCGTGGTTACAGCTGGCACACTCACCAGGTGGAAAGTTGCCGGCTGGCCACCAATCCTGCTGGTTGGGGGGTAGGTCCCGTTGTGGGGGGGAGCCAGGATGCTGGCCCTCCCCCTCCCCTACAATTTCCCCATTTCCTCCCTGCCGGGGGTCCATCCCCCTTCTTGTCTCCCCTGCCACGCACTCACTCGCACTCTGACTCCTTCTGAGCACATGGTGCAGAACTGGACCTCGGGGACCACAGGCGCCCCCACCCCCCTTCTAACTCTTTCCTGGGAGCTCAGCCCCAGAGGAGCCTATCTGCCTGGCCTTACCCCCCAACACAGCTCCACACCGGTGCCCAGCCCCGCTGCCTCTGTTCTTTGCCCTCCCTGGTTTCTGCTCTGGCTCTCTCCCCAAGGCCGCTCCCTCTCCCTCCGCAGCCCCCGCTGAGTCACCAAGCAGCCCCACTCCCTTCCTCCCTCCCTCCTCTCTCCCTCTCTCCCTCATTTTGCTGCACTGCTTGGTGTCTCCCCGGTGCCCTCCCTCACTGTGGAAAGGGCTGGCTGTGCCTTCCAGAGTAGCCTGAGGCGATAATGAGGATGGAGAAGAGAGGGGAGGGTTCAAGCCAATGAGCACCGGCAGCCAAGTCAATTGGGTGGGGGAGAAGGGAGGGAGGGAGGGAAGGGAAGAAGTACTCAGAAAATACAACCTGACCAGTACCCTTTTCTCATCCCCCCTCCCCCATTGCCCATAACCCATCCTAAAGAGCTCATGTAGCAACTGAAAGGGTGCGTGGTGGGTGAAGGGCCTGGCAGAAGTCCAAAGCCGGGTATAAGGGGGATGAGGCACCTGTACTGTCATATCACTGAGGCAGTCCACAGCAGACCCCTACAGCTGAGGCTGCAGAGACAAAGTTGGCGGGGGGGGGGGCGGGGAGAGAAAGTGAAAGAGACAGACAGAGAGAAAGAGAGACAAAAAGAAGAAAAAGAGGAGAGAAAAAGAAGAAAAAGAGGAGAGAAAAAGAAGAGAAAGACGAGAGAGATGCTGGGCAAAGATAGGGCTGGTGCTCAGAGCACTCTTACCCCAGGGGAGGGCAGATGCTCTACTTAAAAGCTAGGAAAGGCTCTGTGGGCAGGCACTGGAGGAGTTAAGCCATGAGTCAGGGGGATCTAATCTCTGTGGCTGGTGCTGGACGTTGCCCCAGTCTGCATGGGGCCAGCCTGTTCCACCGACCCTACCACAGAGGGGAACTCCACCTCCTCCCCTCTGCTCTCCCACCGCAGCTCCCAGCCACAGTAACTGACCCAGCGAACAGCTTCCCCTGCCTTGCGCAGGCTTTCCTGCCCCATTCCCTATCTCTCCGTGTTTCCTTTAGCCCCATCCCTCATCACCTCCCTTCTCTCTTCCTCAGTTTCCTTCCCATCCCCTCCTTTTCCTTACCCCCAGGCGGGGGCAGACAAGTTGGTTATCTGGGCCACTGGCAGATACAGATATTGCTCTCAGAGACACGTGTTGGTGGCCTCTGATGGCAGGGGTGGCCTACACCGCACACTGTCTACATCCTCTCCCCTGGGACCCGGGGCTCCGGCATCAGCCAGAGCCAGATGGGGCCAGGGGTTTGAGACAGCCAGAGGTGCAGTTGGAGGAACCTCAGGCTTTTTCTTAACTGGAGTGTCTAGGCCCACCTGACATCACCAAGCTCTCGGTCTGGGGTCTTCTCACCTCTGATCCTCCACCAGGGGGGCGAGAGAGGGAGTGCTTTGTCCCTTCCGAGCACATTCCTGGGGATTCTTCCCCCCCCAGCACACATCACTCTGGGATGACACGCCAGAGCCCAGCCTCTTAACTGCACCCTGTCGGAATGCACCAACACTGCCTCCATGTGGCAAGCAGTTGTACCCATGCCCTCATCCTCCTAATGATAGCATTTATTAAGCGCTTACTATGTGCAAAGCACTGTTCTAAGCTCCTAGCACCTGAAAGGTGGCCGTTGACAGGCAGGAGCCTGGCCGGACCCGGCCACTCTCCTCCCCAGGAACACAGACTCCCCCCACCTTCCACCCAATTAAGCTAGACCCCCGAGACCAGGCAGGAAATGAGTGGGGACCCAAGATAAGGAAGGGTTGGTAAAGGTCCACCAGCATCTATATCAAACTTGTACAATTTGGGCCCTTGTGCCCAACCAAAGTTACCTGTGAATCATCTTGGGCTGGACTGAGAGCGATGCAGTGAAAGGAGGAGGCCAGGAAGCCCATGAGCAGAGTCTTCCTCCCAGGCCCCAAAATGAGCCACCCTACTCTCCAGGGGCTCTGGGAGGGGCTGGCCTCTGGGCATCCCACCCCTTGTCTTTCTCAAGCTGTGGTCCAACTCTGCTCCCGGCATCCAGCTCCCCGACTCCCTGAGCAACATGGGGGGTGGCACAGAGACTCCATCATCATGGAGGCAAGGCATCCATCCAGGAAAAATTTATTTTTTGCAGGTTCAGGCTATAAAATATATGGGGGTAGCAGACCCCACCCCACCCTCAGGAACACCCTGCCTTCTTACTGTAACAAACAGGCTACCAGGCACCTGGCCCCTTTCCATTTCTCAGGGTGAGATGAAGAATCCAGGGGGAACCCAGACCCTGCAGTCTCCTCAATCCCAGATCTGGACAAGGAACAGCAGTCGAGCTTCCAGGAAGCCTGGGCAGATCCAGTCTCAGCCCAAGCTGGAGAAGCAGGAGGGAGCAGCAGCCCTGGGGACCAAAGCTGCTGCAGCAGGAGGGCCCCTTGCGTCGCGGCCACACCCAGCCCAGCCAAGGCTCTTGAGGCCTGAGTGGGATTTGGAGGCCAGAGCTCAGAAACACAAAGTAAATAACGTTCGTACAAATCACAACTACAACAACTAGCAGCCGAATGGGCAAGAGGGGTGGGAAAAGGACACTAAAGCAAGAAGGAGGGAGGGAATGGCTGAGGGACTGAATGAGAGCAGGAAACAGCACAGCCATCTATACTGGAAACCAATGAAGCAGAAAAGAAATGTCCCACCCCCCACACCCCTCCCCACACCCCCCCACCCCACCATCAGTTATCCCTGTAGGTGTCTGCCCACAACCCCCCACCCACCCCAAGGGAGCTGGCTGGGTACGATAAAGGCATCAAAAGAGTGCTCTTGGACCCCACAGTGGCTCTGAGTTAGCTAAACCCGGGGGGTGGGGTCGTGGCGGGGGGACAGGGGGGAGAAGAGGGAACAGAGGGCAGGGAGGAGCCTGCTCACCCCTGTGGAACAGTTCCTGGGCCAGGAGACTGGGAGAAACAAGGAGGGATCCATAGGCATACGAGTGCTGAGCCAGTCCCGCCTCGTGCAGCAAACAGCAAAGGCAGCTTCCTGCTCTGGCTGCCTTTCCCAGCTTCAAGCAAGGGCCCTAAGGCCTGGTTTCTTGACACTATGGCCAGCTCTCCTCTCAGGTCATGGTCGGCTGAGTCCAAGAGTCAAGAGCAGGGTTGAAGGGTGGGAGCAGGTAGGAAGGGCCTAAAAGTGGCCACACCTGAGCCAGGATGCAGACCCCGGGTAGGGAGGGTCAGAGCCAGGGCTCCAAAAAGAGAAACCGAGAAAGGGGAATCTGCCATCAGCCCTGGTCAGGTTCCTTCCCCACAGCCCTGTTTTACTCCGGGTCCCTCCAAAAGGGAAGGCTGGGGGATGGGGGAGCCCTAGGGAGGAACAAGCCCAGGAGACACAGCAGCTTCCCCGGACTGAGTCGAGCCTGCTGCAGGGCTGAGCAGGAGCCTCTGCCCACAGTCCTGTCTCCCTGGCTCTTTGGACTGCTCCGACTCCAAGAAGAGACCTGCCACGGCCCTGCTCCGCCCACCCCATCCCCGCCCCCCACCTCCCAGGCTACAGCCGGCCAGCTCTGTTGAACTGAATAATCCAACGTGGGCTGGCAGTTCCTGTGCTGAGGTGGGCTTGGTCCTCAGGTGCCATGAGCGGCTGTAGCTCCTGCTGCTCGGGCCCATCAGCGCTGCTCTCGCTGCGAGAGCGCCCGGCCTTGCCTAAGCTTGGGGGGAAGGCAAAGCCAGCCCGAGGGTCAGGTGGTGGGGCCAAGGGATCACGCGAGGGCTCTTCTCTGGGTGCCCAGGCGGGTGGCCGGGTCAGCAAAGCAGCCTGGGCACAAGGTGGGGAAGCAATGCTCTCCAGGGAGGAGATGCTCTGGCTCCAACCCATCTGCATGTCCACGGGCACAATCTTCGTGGTCTCCGAGGACACGTACACTGCCAGGTCGCCTTGTCCACTCTTCCAGGGTAACTCCTTCTCGGCACAAGTTGGGGATGGTGGAATGATGCGTGGGCTAGGGCACACCTCTAGGCTCCCTGTGGGCACAGCACCGGGCAGTGGGTACCCAGGATGGGGGTTGGGGGGAGAATGGAGGAATCGGCCTTCCTATTTGGAGACCAGAGACACGTAGATGTGGCAGGGCTTTGGGGGAGGGGCCTGAGTTGTGGGGAAGGGGCCAGGGGGCATCCAGGAGCTTGGAACGCTACGAGGTTGGTTAGGGAGTGCCTGGGACCCAGGTGGCAGAGTGGACTTTGGAGCCTTAGAGCCGAGAGGGAAGGAGGGAGGGAAAGAAGGAGGGAGGCAACATATGTATGTTTGTGTGTTTGTGTGTGTGTGTGTGTGCTTGCGTGCACACGTGTGCAGCCAGGATCTCTGCCGGAAACTCACACCGACTTAGAAGTAAACTGAAGTTTGGGCTTAAAGGGAAAGAACTGAGAAACCAGCCAGAAAGAGATGTGAGCAGAAGCCAGAAAGGCTGCTGTAGGATGATGCAAAGGGGAAAGCTCTTGTCCCAGTCCAGGAAAGGGTGGGGTAGAAAGTCTGTGAGTACAGGATTTGGGCCACTTCCCACCCAGCCAAGGAAACTTCACTATGGGCAGGAAGGCAGTGAGGTGGTAGTCAGGGAATTTGAGGGGGGAAGTCCCTGGGAGGGGCTGCAGGGGGATGGGGGGGCAGCCTTGTGGCCAGGCAGAGACTGTGTTACCGTGTTACCTGTGACTTTGCGTCCCTGAAGAACTTCACTGGTTGCTCGGGCCACAAAGACGATGCCTTCATCATCCTCCTTCTCTGTCCCGGAGCTGTCACTTTCCTCTTCCTCGTCAGACTCCACTGTTACAATCACAGCATCTGGGAGGGGACAGAGTTTAAATCAGGAGGCTGGGTTCAAATCCTTCCCAAGATGAAATACCCAACCTCGGCCCCTGCTCGCCTTTCCCCAGGGGCCTCTCCCCAGCTTCACTGACTGTCCACCGCGATCCTCTCCCCCATGCTCCTTGCTTGGAGGCTTGGAGCCCCAAGAAGGCTCTCTCCCAGGCTTCTATAGTGAAAAGGATATGCAATGTCGACCCTCCAACTTGTCCCATCCTGCCCACTGGACAGTAGGCTCCATGAGGGCAGGAGGCAGGGATCGTGTCTACCAACTCTATTGTCTTGTCCTCTCCCAAGCGCTTAGTAGAATGCTCTGCACCCAGAAAGCACTCAAGAAATACCACTGATTGTCTTGTGCCTGTAGGCCCACCATCCAGATAGTCCCACCTCATCCCTCTGCCCACTCCCTCTCAGCCCAACTTGCCAGTGTCCTTCCAGTTCACATTCCTCTGGGGTTTCCCATTGGGAGTCTCTGTGTCCTCTGAGCTCTCCTTCTGCAAAAATGGGAAAGACCATTCTGTACCCATCCATTCATAAGTGGTATTTATCGAGCACCTAAGGGGGACAGGGCCCCATACTCGGCATTTGGGGAGTGCCCAAAAGAAATCAGAAACGCGTACTCCCTGGCCTCAAGGAGCTCATGCTCGAACGGGAGGGGCAGTAACCACAAACAGACAAATTTACAAATAGATAGAATTCATCAATGCAAAGTAATTGATAAATTCACCTGACACAGACCCTGGCCCGTACCCGGGGCCCCCATTCTGGCAGAATTCCGTGTGGGCCGAGACTCGGTCCAGCGATGCAGGAGCCAGAGGGAGCCTGTCCTGCTAGGCCCCTCCCTTGATCTAGGTTAAGAAGAGCTCCTCCAATCCCAAGGCAGGTTGCAGGTCACAGAGACACCGGGCAGCACCACCCCCAGCCCGGACCCCCGGTCGTGCTACATTGAACTAGGAAGGCCTCCCAAAGGGACACCCGGGGCCCCAGCACTGGGAATATTTCTCCCCGTGGGGAGAAGGGGGGTGTGGAACTCTCCCCTCAACTCCCAGATCCTTCGACCCAGAGAGTCCCACGGCTCTCTCCTGGTCCAGAGCCTAGGCCGAGATGCCATGGTCACCAGGGATGTCACGGGCCACCCCACCCATGTCCCTTCCCCTCCTCCAGCCCCAGCCTAGCTCTGAAGTGGAGATCAAGACTGAAAAGACTCAGCATCTGGAATTCACCAGAATCTGAGGGGACTGAGAGAGTGGATGGGATTGCCCAGCCCAGTAACCTGTTCTCCCCAGCCTCGGGTTACCCGGCTGACACCTGGGCTGGGATTCCTGTCTGTAAATACAACTGACTGATTGTTTCCGCCAGCTCCCGCAGCCGCCCCTCCAAGCCCCACTCCAAGCAGCCAGGTTCTTGTTTGCCGAATGCAGGAAGTCCGGCCTCACCGCAAGCCATCAACTAAGACCGGCGACCGTAGAGGGAAAAGCTGACGCTGGAACTGGGGAGGAGGCCAAGTCTGGGGAAAGGGGGGGCCAAAGGGGAAAAGTGAGGAGGGACCTGCCTTCTTCCGCCCAGCCTTGCGGAGCCGCAGTTTGCTCTTTGAGAAGCAGACGTTGTGTTTGGTGGACTTGAAGGACTCAAGCCTCCGCTTCATGTTCTGCTGGAATACCTCCTTGTCCTGGCGCTCCTGTGCATCTTCTGACATGAAATGGCGACTGCAGCTGGCCTTATACTGCAGAGGGCATACAGACACCCATGAGCCCTTGGCTGGGCAGCACCCTTCCCAGTTTTGCTGGTTCCCTGGCTTCCCCAGGAGCCCTGCTGGTAGCCTGGGGCCTGGGCCTCTCCACCTCCCGGCCAGGCTTCACGGAGCTCCTCTGCCCTGGTCCCACACGTCAGCTGGGCCTCAGGACACAGGAAATGCCTGGGGAGGGCCCAAGAGTCAGGATCCAGAAGCAGCCTCAGCTTTAGGGCTGCCCCAGCTAGCCCAGCCCATTGCTCTCCACTGGGCAGGACATGAGGCTAGGACTGTTTGCAGCCCTGCCCCTGACTTTAGTCAGGGTAATCGCTTCCTGGTGTGGTGACCCCTGGCGTCTACCCAGGAGCGGAAGGGATTGAATCCGAAAAGGGCAGAGCAAGGGATGTGCGGAATGGTGAGGAGTCAAAGGAAATGCTCCTGGCCCCTAGAAGGAGTTGGGGTCAGGAGTCTCACCCTCTGGGGAGTTATCCCAAAGAGCCTCCAGGTTTGTCCCTTGGAAGGCTGCAGGGTCCCTTCCAGGGTCAGGGCTGGGCTTTCTCTGTCTCCCTATCTCACCCTGCGACGGGGCTTGTAGAGGCCTCCACAGAGCACATGGTGCATGATGGCATCTTCCCGGTCCCGGCCACTCCGCACAGTGTCAATCACCTGCAGGTCCAGGCAGGCTCCACTGCCACTCTCCCTCCTGGGGAGAGTAGGAACATCTTGGGGTGAGGGGAGACCAGGGAGGTGAGGATCCGGGACAAGCACCGAGCCCTATGTGGGATGGGGACATAGTAAGCGCTTAACAAATACCATAAAAAAGTGGTCAGATGTGTGGGGCTGAGGGCAGGTAGCAGAGACATGGAGTGAAGGGGTGGAGACAGACAGAAAGTACAGATTTAGAAGAGGCAGCAGGGGACAGGCCAGGAAGAAGGCCTGAGGCCCAAGGCCTGGGGACAGACTACAGAACACCCCAGGCCAAAGGGAGGGCTTTGAGCATATCTGGAGGGTCCAGAGAGCTCAAGGGAGTGGGGGGAGGGCCCCTGGACTCACAGCAAGTTGGTGACAGAGGTTTCCGCCATAGAGCTGCGGCTGGGCATAGAAGGCAGAGTGAGGCCCGCTGAGGATAGGACATGGCCGCCCTAGGGGAGCCAAAACAGAAGTTAGAGTGTGTCAGCCCTCCTGGGCTCCCTGGGCACTGCAAAGTGCAAGACTTGGAGGTGGAGACATTCTGATTGCCTGAACCCTGAAATCCCAGTAGCCAATGTCCCCAAGGACCAGGAGCCAAAAAGGGGGCCCCTAGCTCCTCTGAACTTGCCCCCCAAATTCCCTGGGTGAGCTTGGGACTGGCAGAGGTAGGCCCACCTGGTCCACGAAGCTGATGGCGTCCCGGATGTTTAATTTGTAATAGACGTCCCAGATCTGGTCTCGGATGCGGTAGGCTGACCGGCGCATCAACAGCTGACTCAAATACTTCTTGTCAAAGTGTTCCCATCTGGGTGGGAATGTCGGGGAGGGGGGCTCAGACCGTGGTGCCCCCGAAAAGTAATATCTCCAGCACACCAAATCTAACACTGCACCCGGACAGAATGCCTTCACCCAGTCCCTGGACTCCACGAGTCCCAAATTGCTCTGCTGCTGAGCAAGACAGCCCTGAGATTGCCCCAAGATCCATACAGATCAAACCCCAGGGAAACTCCCCTTCCCTCCTTCCAGACCCCAAATGCCAGAATGCGGCACCCCTCCCCAGTTGGATATGTTCACATGGTGGGAGGGTGGAAGGCCAGGGAAGGGATGAAAGGGAGCAAGAGCAGTTCCTCACCTGTCTCTCCAATAATGGTAGCCATGATGCCCAACAACATCCTCCACTGCTGCCAGAATATGGTCAAAGGCCTGGAATTGGGGATCCCGATCCAATCAGAGGGTAGATAGGACCCAAAAGAGGCCCCAACTTCCCCAGGAGTATAGCATGGCCCCCACTCTCCAAGAAGGAGCCAGTGCACCCCTCTATGATCCCCAAAGAGGTAGAGCTATACCCAACCCCAAAACCCTTGGTTACCTCTAAGGCTTGAGAAAAGAGGAGTGGGGGGGAGAAGGAAAGGTCAAAGGGGAGGAAGGGGGAGGAGGCATTCGGGGATGCCGGGACCCACATGTTCATGCAGTTCCTGGTTCAGGGTTGGTTTGTGGTGGTCACTCCTCTTCACCTTCAGCCACTTGACCAGCGGCTTGATGGTCAGGCCCTAGGGTTCAGGTGAAGAGTGGCAGGCTGGAGGGAGGAGCCCATTGCGGTACCATCACACCTCCAGGGATCCGGTCTCTCTCAGATCCCATACTGTGACCCATATCACCTCGACTTTCACTGGGTCTCCCCCACCCCACCAGCTTCTACCCCTCTCTCTTCCCTGGGCCTGAGGGTGGTGAAGACCCCAACTCTCCCCCTCAGCCTCTCAGCTCCATTCACCTGCACGATGACCGTGAAGAAGACCACCACGATGGTGGTGGCCACAAAGTAGTCCTTGGCAGGGACCTTGGTTCTGTCCAACAGAATGACGAGAGCGAAGGCCACAGCCCCCCGCAGGCCCCCATAGGACATCACCACCTGGTCAATCTTGTCCAGGGGGATCAGCCGGAACTGGTTCAGCACCCACGTCTGCAGGACCACTCCTGCAGGGGGAGGGAGGGCAGGCAGAGCTAGGAGGGTCTCAGAGGGAAGGAGGCCGGGAGCGGGAGAGGGAGGACCAGTGGAGGGAGGTGTTCAGGTTAGGGGCTGGGAAGGTTGAAGTGGTTCAGGGCTGGTCAGAAGCAGGGGCCTCTGGACCCAGTGAGGAAGGAGGCCGTGGAGAGCAGGAGGGGGCTGGGGATGGGGGGACAGGGCAAGGAGGGAGCAGGCAGAGATGGGGCAGTACCGAGGGCACGGAAGAGCAGAATGAAGATCAGAGTGCCAAGCACTAGTCCCGAATCCCAGGCCCACTTGGAGGAGTCGACAGCCGAGATGCCGAGCAGCATGAAGATAACTGTCTCAGCACAGCTGGCCAGGGTCTTCATGGTGTACTTGACAGTTGTGCGAGACTTGTGGGAGATGTTGGCCTCCACATACTTCTTGCAGCCCACCCCACATGCCGTCACCCTGAGGAACACATGGGGAAAGGCAGATGGGAGGGGCAAGGCCAAAAGGCCTCTTGGTATCTCATCTCGGGCAGGTTAGGGTTTGAGAAGAACTGGGATGAGCAGGGCTGAAGCAGGGCAGATTGAGGCAGACAGGGCAGGGTGGGGCCGGGGGAACCAGGGACAACTATAAGGACAATGTTGGCATTTAGGGCCTGGGAGACCCCGGCAAAGACGAGTGGCCTTCCATCCTGCCCAGGAGCCAAAGCACCTGCCGCTGACTTCAGACTCTGGCTTCCTCTCCTCGACTCAGTTGTAACCTCAGCGCCCACCCCAGCCCCCCACACACACACACACCCCTCACTGCATCCTGGTGTACTCCCACAAGTGTGGCAGTCTTCAATGGGACTTCTTCTAATGTAGACTTAGAGTAATAGTCTAGACCTATCTGGGGAAGGGGCTCTAAGCCCCAGTAAACCCCCCAGGGCCACAGCTGGCCCAGACTAACCATGAACAAGAAGGCTGGAGGAGGGAGCGGGGCTGTCAGCATGGACCCTCCCCACCCCCGACACTCTAAGTCCCTCCCAGGCTAACCGCTCAAATGGAAAATGGAAACAGTCAGCGCTCTTCTGTTCCTTTGCCTAAACTGGAGGGATCCACAGTCTCTCCCTAGGAGAGCGCTGTTTCCATTTCCCATTTGAGCAGCAGATCTGTGTCCAGCATGCTGTGTGACGGACATGAGGACACAAGAGAAGACTTCCCAGAAATATCCCGGGAGATCCAGTGCTTAGAACAGTGCCCAGCACTTAGGACAGTGCTTGGTACATAGTAAGCACTTAACAAATACCATTATTATTATTATTATTATTATTAAACCAGGGACCTTCTGCATCAGACCTTGTTGTAGGTCACAGTGTGCCCCTGGGGCCCTCTGGGCTTTTTCAGGGTAGAAGTGCAACGAAGAAGAAAAAGAAAGAGAAGAAATAGAAGAGAAGGAGGAAAAAGCGGAGGAGAAAGAGGAGGAGGAGGAGAAGGAGGAGGAGGAAGAGAGGGAGGAGGAGGAGAAGAAGAGGAAGAGGAAGGCCGGTGGTATTTATGAAATGCTTCCTATGTGCCAAGCACTGAGCTAAGCACCAGGATAGGCATGAAACATGCTGATCAGATGATATCCCTGTCCCACACGGGACTCACAGCCTAAAGAGGAAGGAGAGTGGGTATTCTATCCCCATTGAGCACAGGAGGAAATCGAGGTTCAGAGAGGATGGGTGACCTGCCCAAAATCCCCCAGCAGGCAAATGGCAGAACTGGGATTAGAGCCCAGGTCTCCAGACTCCCCAGGCTCTTTCCACTAGGCCCCACTCAAAGAAGGAGACTAATGGTGAGGGCAGCCTATTGCAGGGGTGAGGTAGGTGGCTCCTGACCCAGACAACTTCCTGTCCCTTTCTCCCTTGTCCCCCTCTGCCCAACCCCCCCCTCCAGTGTGACTCACGCGAGGATGGCAGAGAGTGAGGCCATCTCAGCGGTGAGGTAGGCAGCATAGGCGAGCAGGAAGACCAGCAGTGGCTCGATGATGCGGACCCGCTTGGTGAAACGTGTGGTCAGTGCCAGGAGGAAGGCAAAGACTAAGCCCACAGCCACCCCGCCCAGACTGACCACGAACAGGGAGGCTGGGGGAGGAGGCGGGGCCGTCAGCATGGACCCCCCCACACACTCTGAGCCCCGCCCAGGCCAACCACTCAAAGGTGGGGTCGAGGGAGAATGTTGACCCCCGTTGTTAATCCCAAGGGCTGAAGCACAGACCCTCTGGGTTCCCCTGGGCATCGACTCTCCTTGGGAGGTACCCAGGGCTAGGGATGAGTGGAGAGCCTGGAGTCTAGTGTCCTCCTCATACCCTCCAGGAGGGACTCGACACCCAAAAGGAGGGGGGGTCCGGCTGCTGGTGAGAGGGCCAGGGTGTCGAGGAGAGGAAAGTGGGAGCTGGAGGATGGGGAGATACTGACCGACACCCTTCACATAGTCCATAGCCTGGACGTTGGTTGAGCCCATTTCCACGAAGGAGTTGTACACCTTGTACAGGACCTAGGGGTAGAAGGGAAGGGGCAGAGTCAAGCAGGAGGCAGAAAAGGGTCAAAAGGGAAAGGCTAAATCAGAGGGCAGGAGGAAGGAAAGCAAGGGTAAGGGGCACAGAGGGCAGCAACTCTGAAGGAGGGAGAGAGAGGAGCAAGGAGGCACAAAAAAACCCACAAATCAAAGCCAACCTGACTGCTCCCCCATGTGCCCTGCTGTGCCCCTGTGGCTAGGAACCAAGCCTAGCTCAGCCCAGAAAATCAGTCAGCTCTGGACCCCAGGGCCCTCTGAGGGAGGGAAGAGGGGAGGCAGCCACGGGCACGATGAGCAGGCAAGTCGACCTTCTAGGCCCCTACCCATCGCCATCCCTCACCACGGTGACTGCGTCGTTGAGGAGTGATTCGCCAAAGACGATGATGAAGAGCGTCTCGTTGACATGAACCTCCTCAAATACGGCCAGGACGGCCACCGGATCCACTGCCGAGATCAGGCTTCCAAACAGTAGGAAGTCCAGCAGGCCAGCCTGCACGTTGAGGGCTGTGGAAGCAAAGGAAGGGGAGGGAGCACTCTGAGATATGGGAGGAGGGTGCCCAGGACTGCAGGGGGTTGTGGGAGAGTGATGCTCTGATGGGAAAGAGCCTGCTGGGGAGGAAGAGGAGTGACATCAGAAAACACCACTCCACAGCATGGGAGCCACTAACGAGGTCAAGCACAGCCAGAGTCCCAGTGAGCCCTCAGTGATGTCGACCCACAGTTTCAAGTAAATGACACTGAACATTGTCCCAGGGGAGTGCCCTTCTTGCCCCAAGTCTCTCCCTGATCATCTGGAGCTTTTCTGAGTGCAGAGCCTGGCAGGGCTCAGACCTAAAGAGGGAACCCTGCTATGCCAGAAGGTGGTTCTTGATCAATCAATCAATCAGAGGTATTTACTGAGTGCTTATTCTGTGCAGAACACTGGACTAAGTGCTTGGCAGAGTACAATAGAGTTAGTTGACATGATCCCTGCCCTTGAGGAGCTTACAATCTTTGCAATCCATAGGTGGGAGGTTGGGGGACTTGGGTTGGAGACAAAGATCTGAGGTGTTCCAGATACCAGGCTGCTAGGAGGACATGCTGAAAACCCTTGAGCAATGTAGTGGGCCAATCTCTCCTTCCTGCGGGAGAAATTTCCAGTTTGAGGGGGTTAGGTCTCTTTCTGAAGAATTGTTTGGAGTTGCAGTTGGGGAGAAGATTCTGGGGGACAGGGCTTAGAGGTAAATCAGCCTGGAAACAGGGAACCCCCAGACTGCACACCCCTCCAAGCTGAGGTCTGGGGAAAAGGAGCAAGAGACAAGTGGGTGGAGAGGAGGGGAGAGTGAAGCATCCAGGGTTTGCCCTAAGCAGAGCCCCAGGAAGCAACAGGCCTCTTCACAGCAGGAGTCCTGCCTTGGGAGAGCAGAACTGCAGCAGGACTGGCAAGTGGCCGCAGCAGCCGGAGACAAGAGAAAACACAGCGGCCTGGTGGGCGCCACAGCCTGGGCGGCCCACGCCCAGCTGCAAGCAGGGCGTTTGCTAAGCAATGTGGAACCACATTGCTCAGCTGCAACTCGGTAGGTGCCCAGACCCAGCTGGCAAAAGTCTGGGTTGGGCACTGGGAAGATGCCAGCAAGAGGAAGTGGTGATTCAGAGGCTCCACCCAGAGTTTCAGCCTGGAATCCATCTGTGAAGGGCCTGGAGAGAGAACCCCCCAGGGCCTCACTTGGCCCACTATGGGGCCTCCCTGATGGAAGAGGGAGGTGACATGACCCAAAACATCCCCAGTTTATCCCCAAGAGCTGCAGCCCATGGCTCTGAGTCCCAGCCAGGAAGGTTCCGGGCCTGGCAGGGAATTGGGGAACTCACCCATAAGTCCTGTTTGCTGAAGGCCCCAGAGAGCAGCACCTGTGGCAAAAGAGTTCCAAAGTGTGCCTATCACGGCGTAGGTGAGGATGGCGCCCAGATTGTCAAAGAAGAGGCGGCTGGGCATAAAGTAGCCAGAGTCGAGCACAATTGGGGGCAGCAGAAAGAGGAAGAAAGTACCCGGCTCCAGCTGGTACTCAGCCTTCTTGGCCACAGCCAGGACGATGCCCCCCAGTGCCAGTCCCAGCATGATCAGTAGGCAGCTTTCAGGCACCACTGAGGTCACCTTCCAAGACAGGTGGAAGACTGCAACACAGAGAGAACAGCAAGGTCACAGAAACCATCTGAGGACACAGTGTTCCTCTAGACTGGGTCCCCCATTGCCCAGGCAGAGTCTAACTCAGAGGTTCCCCGGCTGGGGGCCCAAGGTAGCCGGAGGAGAAAAAGGGCGAGGAACACCCGTGAAGCAAGTGTGACTTGGAAAGATCTCAGGCCTGAGAGTCAGAGGACCTAATCCCAGCTCCGCCACTTGTCTGCTGTGTGGTCTTGGGCGAGTAGCTTAACTTCTCTGGGCCTCAGTTTCCTCATCTGTAAAATGGGGATTAAATCCTATTCCCTCTTACTTAGCCTGTGAGCTCCCTGTGAGACAGGGACTGCATCCAAGCTGAGTACCTCTCATCAACCCCAGAGCTTAGAATAGTGTTTAGCACATAGTAAGCACTTAACCAATACCATTAAAAAGAGTACTGAAAAAGCCCCCAGTGATCACTCCCTAGGTCTGCTTTCTCTTTGGGATATGTGTGGTCTTCCTTCTCCCACCCCTCCCTGCTCCATTCCCAAGAAGGATAGCAGGAATCACAGGGAATGGGGCCTCCGGTTCTCCTTTTCTCAGTGTGGAGCTAGTGCCTGCAAGACAGAGATCCCTGGATGAAAATCATCTGCTCTGAAACTGTATGCAAATTGGCAAAATCCCCTACATGGGTGGGGGGGAGGGGTTGTGTGAGGAATGGGCATGCATGTGTGTGTTTGCGGGTGTGTGGTGTGTGTGTGTGTGTGTGTGTGTGTGTGTGTGTGTGTGTGTGGGTGGGTGGGTGTACTTCTGCCTTTTGTCTTCCCAACCTGGTGATTTTTTTGTGTGTGTCAGGAAGGAGGCTTTGTCCCTCCTGTCTCCATCATGCCTCTTAAGCTAGAACGCTCATGATGATTTATGAGAGAAACTGCAGTAATTTGGGAGCCCAGAGTCATGTCATCCTGATCTCCAAGCCCTGGACACAAACAACAGAAGCATCTTGGTCACTAACCGGCTCTCTCAATTCTGGGGCACCAAATCCCAGGAGCCTCTTCCCACCTCCATTTCCAGCTCAGGCTTTCAAAGTCCCTCCTCCGTGTCTGGTAGATCTGTCACGAGCCTGCCTACCTTTATTTCAATAGCAAAAAAATCCGTCATTTTCCATTCATCCCCGAGCTCTTCGTGTCTCTTCGGGCCCAGGCGGCACTCTCTGTTTTTACCCTGTCCGTGGGGACCCCCTATTGTGTGGTGCTCTCCCCAACTCCGGGGCCTACTTCTGTTACCTGAAGTGCCTATTCTTGGCCTGAGGTGGGACCTCTAGCTTCCCATGCTTTCCCAAATACAACTGTTCAGTTACCGAGGTGGGGGGAGGCCTGCTTCCTTCGCTTCCTGCAAACTGCTCTGTCCCCATGGTTCTTCTCAATTCTAGGTTAGTGGGAGGCTCCAGGCAGGCTAAGCAGAGAGGTTAGGGTACAGTCTGTGCCAGAGGCAGCGGGAAGAGAATAGCAATTATCAGCTAAAATTAGTTACCCCGATAGAGCCACAGCATGAAACAGAAGGGAAGAAGTGGGATCTTGAGAGGAGGGGGAAAGAAATGTTCTGGTCTCAGCAGGGTCAATTGGGTGGTGAGTGGACAGTGACGGGGCCTCAGCCATCTTGGAAGCCCTACAAAACCTCATCTGGTCCCTGCTTTCTCTAAGGCAGAGAAAGGCACCTGTCTTTGCAAACTACAATTCTCTCACCTCACTACTCAGGGCCTTAGTCCCCTTGGAGGGACTGCCCTCAGAAAGAATCCAACCAATCCATCGGTGGTATTTATTGGGTGCTTGCTGTGTGCGGGACACTGTACTAAGCGCTTGGGAGAGTACACTACAACAGAGTTGGTAGCAGACACGTTCCCTGCCCACATTCTCTTGGGGTCAGGCAGGGCTAGGAATGAGAAGCCAATTCCTCAGTTTGTCCTGGGAGCAGTGGAGGGAGCCGAAGTGCCTGACCCAGCAGCACTGGCACCAAAGAAAAGGGGAACCCAGAGCTAGCCAAAGTAGCCCATAATTGTGGTACGGGGGCTCAGGCACAAGGAAGCAGATGGTGTTCCCTAAATCCCTAAGAGGGATGGGAGGGGGGGAGTTGGAATGGAGGAGCAGCCTGGCTCCAGAGGTCCCTTGTGGATGAGGCAGGTGACAGATGAGGGCCAGAGAGGTGCTAGCAAAAGACCCAACTTGAAGGAAGGCACTATTGGGGGGGGGGGGGCGACCAGGGCAGGACTGAGGGAGCGCCAAATAACGGGCTAGAGAGTGCTAGACCTGGGGCCGGGAATCCGGGGTTCCATTCCTAGCTTCATCACCATCGCACTGGGCGACCATGGTGTGTCTTTCTTTCTCCATATGCCATCGGCGGTCCCCACTTCCAACGGATAGGGGTGAGTCTCTGTCTGTGAGCTCGCAGGGGCGGGGGGCGGAGGCCCGAGGGGTTATGTAAGGGAAGCTGAGAGGGAGGGGCGCCTTCGGGCAGAAGGAGGAGGGTGGAGGAGAAGCAGTCGGAGGAGTCCTGAGGGGGAAGAGGAAGAGCTGGGGAGAGGCCCCCGAGGAAAAAGGAAAATGGGGAAAGAGCGAAGAGAACCTCGGAAAGGGCGCGGAGGGGCGGGGACGCTTAGGACCAGAGCGGAAGAGCCGGAGGCGAGTTTGGGGGGAGGGAGAGCGTGAGGGGGCCGAATCGCAGGGCCCTCTAGTCCCGGGTGCCGCGGGGACGGGTTCCGTCGGCGGGTCAGCTCGGCCGCACTCACCGATTTTGGCCAGGCTGGCCACCAGGATCCACACGGCCACCAGGTAGGGCGCCTCCACCTCGTGCCACTGCCAGCGGAATAACGCCAAGCCCTGGGGGGGCTGGCCCGGCTCCCCCGGCCCTTCGACTACCGCCGCCTCCGCCGCCCCCGGCAGCGGCATCCCGAGCAGGTGCAGCGCGGCGGCGGCGGCCAGCAGCATCCTCCCGCCGGCTCCGGCCCCGCGCCACCGCCGCCGCCGCCGCCGCCGGAGCTGCCGCCCGGGCCGCCCCAGCGTCACAGGCACGTGGGGCCCGCTCCCCCCAATCCCGGCCCCGGATCCCCCCAACCCGAGTCCCCGATTCCTCCAATCCCGGACCCCCAAATCCGGGCCCTCCGATCCCGAAACCCCCGAAACCCGACCGCACTCTTCCAAATCTTAACCCCCAGATCTCCCCTACCCCGGCCCTGGTCCCGATCAGCCACACGCTGGCAATTCTCAGTCCAGGCACCCCCCCCCCCCCAAACCCTCACACTCGGCCCCCCTTCATCTCCAGACCCTCCCCAGGCGGACTCGATAGTCCGAGAGGATCCGGGGGAGAATGGGAGATCGGCCAGCGGGGTGCCGGATTACCAGTCTCCAAGGGGATGAGAGACAGCGCGAGGGGGTGGTGACATCACCTGGAGGAACAGAGACTGGGCCGGGCTAGCCTGGGGACTCCCACGTTAGAGGTAGTAACTTCAGGAGACTGTGAGCCCACTGTTGGGTAGGGACTGTCTCTTTATGTTGCAAACTTGTACTTCCCAAGCGCTTAGTGCAGTGCTCTGCACACAGTAAGCGCTCAATAAATACGATTGATGATGATGATCAGGAGAGGCCCAAGGAGGGGTGGGCTTTAAACTCGTTGAGGAAACTCGTGAGCGATGGGAAGAAGCTGAGGTTTGTGGACGCCTGGATTCTAGTCCCAACTTTCATTCATTCATTCAATCGTGTTTATTGAGCGCTTACTGGGTGCAGAGCACTTTACTAAACGCTTGGGAAGTCCAAGTCGGCAACATATAGAGACGGTCCCTACCCAACGACGGGCTCTGCCCTAATGTCCACCGCTCTCTGGGCTTCAGTTTGTCCATCGGTAAAGAAGAAACCGTTACCTCCCCGTCGCCTGCACACCTCCTCCCTTCCTCCGAGGAGGCCGAGTGAGACGGTGCCTGTGAAGCCCCTTGCTCAGAACCGCTCTTCTGTGTCCCTCCTCTGAGGCGATGGGGAAATGGGCCAAAAGGGAATGGGATTCCTGCCAGGGACGGCGGTCAGCCTCCAAAGCCCTGGGACCAGCAACCACAAACATCCGGGTTTAAAGACGGTTAACCGAGTCGCCAGTTTGGGAAGGGATGCATTGGAGGGGAAAATCGTTCGTTGCGGAGTCCCTGGAAGTAGGAGTTTCTGAACTGGGCCAGGGTGGGTGGGTCTGTGTTTTTGTGTACGTGTGTGTGTGTGTGTGGCGGGGGGCAGGGAGGGTTTAAGGAGCGGAACGACCGCACCGGCAAGTATTTCCGCTCCTGAACTCCCCTTCCCTCCCCCACGAATCGAGAGAAAGCTACCTCCCCCTGCTTTGTGGCGCTCCTAACTTTGTTGCGCTCCTAAACAGTCAAGGACACCCTCCACGCCGTGTTCAGGGAAGCTCCCCCAAGAACCTTGAGAAGAAAGATTCTTGTAGCTCCCTTGGCGTCCAGGCAAGGAGACACACGTTGTTTTGGTTGAGAGGAACGGTGTGGGTGCCGCTTCTGGTGCTCCAGTTTAGGCAGGGACTGTAAAGGGGGGGAAGCTATTCACCCCCAATCCCCTTGATCACCCCACAACGTTGAGCCCAACCTATGTAGATCCCACCGCGCGGCCAGACTCATTAGAGTGTGGATTTTTAGGGCTCCACCCAATACAACCCGAGTTCTAAACACCATCCGTTTTTTTTAATTAAGATTGAACCCGAAAAAAAATATTAGTTACGTTGGACTGCCGGAATGGATTTAAATCGACTTAAGAAACCATTCTAATTTTGCCACCGTCGATTCGTCAACTGAGCACACTGGTCTGGTGAATTCTTTCATAGCTCCGGCGTCGTCAATCGAGGGGACACATATGATGGAATGTGATGATTTTTAAATGTGTTATGAATATTTGTGGAACGGGGAGGATGTCCCTCTCCTTCCCCTGGAAAGAGCCTGGAGTTTCCAACCTCACCTGTGGTTCACTTTTCGCTTACCTCTTGTGTGGGTCTCTTCATTCTCGCTTCACTATCGTTTCCTCACCTTGGAACAATATTTGAATATTGTTAAATTCTGAATTATCACTGGAGTCTGGGGGTCTTTTAACGTTGCAATGCATGCCAACAGGTGTCAGGGTGGTCCAGTTTTTGTTTGGTCATTTGCAAATGCCGGGAAAGGAGCACCATGGTGTTGCTGTCTGCATCGTAAAAATAAAAGTTAAAACCTGAAATTGTTTTTAAAAAAATAGATCGTTATAAATCCAAACTTGATTTTAACCCTAGTGAAAACGATATTAAAACCTGATAATTATCCTCCGAATGTGTGACTTTGGGCAAGTCACTTAACTTCTCTGGGCCTCAGTTCCCTCATCTGTAAAGTGGGGATGAAGACTGTGAGCCCCACGTGGGACAACCTGATCACCTTGTAAATTCCCCAGCGCTTAGAACAGTGCTCTGCACATAGTAAGCGCTTAATAAATGCCATTATTAAAAATATATATATATAATATATCGAGATATATAGCTATAATCCTGTTTATTGATGCCTGTATACTCGTTTTGATGTCTGTCTCCCCACTTCTAGACTGTGAGCCCGTTGTGGGCAGGGATTGTAGGCCTCTATTGCTGAATTGTACTTTCCGAGCGCTTAGTACAGTGCTTTTTAGACCGTGAGCCCCCTGTTGGGTAGGGACTGTCTCTATATGTTGCCAACTTGGACTTCCCAAGCGCTCAGTACAGTGCTCTGCACACAGTAAGCGCTTATTAAATACGATTGATTGATTGATTCGCACACAGTGAGCGCTCAATGAATACGATCGAATGAATACATATTGAACCCGTAAGAACTCCACGTTACTTACATTCTCCGAGGGTGGCGGGCAGCCGGCTTCCGAGAATCATCATCATCAATCGTATTTATTGAGCAGAGCACTGCACTAAGCGCTTGGGAAGTACAAATTGGCAACATATAGAGACAGTCCCTACCCAACAGTGGGCTCACAGTCTAAAAGGGGGAGACGGAGAACAAAACCAAACATACTAACAAAATAAAATAAATAGAATAGATATGTACAAGTAAAATAAATATGTACAAACATATATGCATATATACAGGTGCTGTGGGGAAGGGAAGGAGGTAAGATGGGGGATGGAGAGGGGGGCGAGGGGGAGAGGAAGGAAGGGGCTCAGTCTGGGAAGGCCTCCTGGAGGAGGTGAGCTCTCAGCAGGGCATAGAATAGAGGATAGAGAACAGCGGAGAATAGAGGGGTATTCCAAGATCGGGCAGCAGAGGGCAGTGGAACCTCAAACCTGGTTCAGTACAGGGCAGCGCCGCGTTTGCCAAGTGAAATGGTAACGGGTTTCAGGAAGAGGATCGGGTCCCTGATCAGTGCTGTAAAGGAGACTACGACCCCGAACCCTCCCCCGCCGGCTCCCTGTTTCCTTGTTTCCCAAGACTGCCTCCCTCCCCCTCCCTTCCCCGCGGAGGGGAACTCCGGCCCACCTCTCGCCGCTGCGAAGAAATCTGCCCCATCCTCTGCCCCCAGGAGAAAGTTCCGCCCCACCGCCACCCCGCCGAATGGAGGCGAAATCGCTTCTCCCGGAGCCAGGAGGCCAAAGCGGGTTAACGGGCCCGCCAACCCGGAGAGGCAGGCGCCCCTCGGATTGGGCAGCTGCAAGCCCCGCCCAGGTCCTTGCCCCGGCCTTGGTCCCGCCTTCTTCCTCGACCCCACTTCTCCGTCCCGGCCGCCTCGGCTGGCTTCGAGTTGGAACCGCCTCCCGGAGCTGGGACGAGAGGAAGCCGGTCGCAAGGGCCATGGCGGGCGGGGACGGAGAGGACAGCCGGGATGGCGGCGGCGGCGGCGAGATAGTGACGGTGCGGGTGCAATACCTGGAGGACGCGGATCCCTTCTCCTGCGCCAACTTCCCGGAGCCGCGCCGGGCCCCCACCTGCAGCCTGGACGGGGCGCTGCCCGTGGGCGCGCAGATCCCCGCCCTGCACCACTTGCTGGGGGCGCCGCTTAAGGTGAGGAGTGTGTGTGTGTGGGGGGGGGGGGGGGGGGATGGAGCCAGGCATCCACCTGTTGGGTCACCGGGTTTTCCGCCTCGTTCCCCATCGCGTAAGTCTAGTCCGACGGTGCTTCTGCGCGCGATAAGGGGCTCCATCGCTCGTCCAGCGACGACGATGGCTCCACCTAGGAAAGAGGCGGCGCTAGGGGAGGAGGGGGTTCAGTGGTTGCAAGCCCTCCTGGGGGTGGGCACCGCGGGGGCAGGAGAGCTGTGCCTGGCCAAGGATCGGCTGTGCGGGGGAGAGGAGGACAGCGACGAACTGGAAGGGAGCTGCAGATAGTCCCGGTACGGGGCGGGGGCGGGGGCGGTCCGGGAGAAGGCACCTTATCTGGCTGGGGCGGGTGGGGGGGGGGGGGGCCCTTTGGGAGGGATGATTTTCATTTCTTCCTGAGGGAGAGAGGTGTTCCCGGTTGCCGCCCTAGCTGCTGGCCCCGTCTCGGAGTCCGGGGAGGAATTCTGGGCCCTGGAGAGGAGGTGCCTACCCAGCGAACCAGCCCAGCCTGGGCCAGAGCCGCTGGGAATAAGAGGAGGTTGAGGGTTAGGGCTCGAGGCTAGGACCTAGTTGAGAAACCCCAGGCCAAGAAGGTCGAGGGGAGGAAGAGGAAAGGAGAGAATGAGATGCTTGGGGCATGATAGGAAGCACCAAGTGGAGGATGTTAGTCTGGAAAGGCCCCCGTGAGTCACACTCCCTCTCCCCTTTCTCTGTGGGACTGGGAGCTCCCTGCTGACCCCATTCCCTGCTTCCTACCACCCTTCCCCCCCCCGCCCCCGCCACTCCTCTGGGCCAGGCAACTCCCGGCTGCTCCTGTCCTTGGGGGCCCAGGTTCCGTCTAATTTTAAATGCCCTGAGTGATGGAGTTTCCAGAGCCGCCCGCCCCACTGCGGGAGGGGAGTGATGCTGTCACCTTGCCAGGCTCTCAGGGTAAGGGGGCGGGGTGGGAAGGGAGAGTTTCCAGATGTTCGGTCCCTGTTTTCTCTTCCCTCAGTGAGTCCACCCTGCTCCCGCTGCTTTACCCCCCGCCCAGGGCCCGCTCTCCCACTGCCTGGCCTCGCCTGCTCTCTGGTGCAGCTCTGGAATGCATGTGGCCAGTAACCCTGCTCTCCTGCCAGCACTGTTGCTGAGCCAGAAAGCCAGGGGTGCAACTGCTTTCACCTCCCTGTGGCTCACCAGTGACCCCTCTCTGCTCCGTTCCCCCTTCCCCTTGGGCTTTCTTCTCCAAGAGAGGCTGCTTGTCCAAGACTGGGGCCCTGGAGAGGGTCTTCTCCCTGCCTGGGCCTAGTGCAATCTCCTACCTATTCTCCCTGAATGCTGGCCTGGATTTCAAAAGCCTCTCTCAGGAGCTGCCCTCCAGCCCCTAGGTCTCTTCTGGAATGTGCCCTGGAAAGACCAGCCCTGCCTGCCTGCATTCCGCCCCAACCCCCCTTCCCCCGCCTCTCCTTCTGCCTCCAGCACCATCTGAGGAGCTTGGGGGCTTGCTGGTGGCTGCCCCGTCCACGGTGCAGAACCTCAGAAGGGTGGCTGTCACTGAAGATTTGCCCAGGCAAAGTTTCTCCCGTTTGACTGTTTCCAATCCCCACCCGTCACCTCTGGGTACCAAGCTCAGTTTAAAAACTCCCCTTCCTGGCCCTGCCTAGAGGGGATGGTCTAAAGCCTGGAGTGGGGTGGGGACAGCTTTGCCCCCCACCCCCAACCCCGTTCCTTCCACCCAACAACCACACTCTGATTCCAAGAGCAGAGCCAGGATTAGGCCAGAGAACTGCAACCGGGGGATCTTGGAGGAAAGCGGGCCAGTGTGTCAATCAATCGATCGTATTTATTGAGCACTTACTGTGTGCAGAGCACTGTACTAAGCGCTTGGGAAGTACAAGTTGGCAACATATAGAGACAGTCCCTACCCAACAGTGGGCTCACAGTCTAAAAGGGGGAGACAGGCTGTGTCATTCTTCTCCTAGATTGTCTCTGGCCTCAGCACCTCCAGCATTCTCCTAACACTCAGCAGCTGTATGGGTCCCTGCCACCGAGGTGGAAAGCAGAGCACAACCGGCCTGCCTCCCTCCCCACAAGTTCTGAGAATAGGGCTGCCTCAGAGATTCCCAGGAACCGGGGGCCCATCCTGAAGCAGCCCCAACACAGGAAATCTTCCAGCTTCTCTGCCCGCCCCCCCACACCCCCCACCAGAGTTGGAATGTCTGGGAACGATGTGTACTCTTCCTCCCCCTTTTACACCCCACTCCCATCCAGGACCTGGCTAAGGACCCAATCTCGGGTCCCTACAATTAGGAGACCAACATCAGCCCATTAGTGGCCAATGCTGGCTCCTTTCCTCGGCACCTGGGAGGACTGTCTAGAAAGCCCTCTCCTCCATCCAAGGGTCTTCTGGTCTGATGGCACCTGCCCTGTGGACCCCACATCTGTCCCTGAGTGGCTCCTCCTCCTCCCCTCCCCTTCGCCCCCCTCCCTCCCTCTGCCTTACCCCCGTCCCCTTCCCCACAGCACTTGTGTATATTTGCACATATTTATTACTATATTTTATTAACGATGTGTATATAGCTATAATTCTATTTATTCTGATGGTATTGATGCCTGTCTACTTGTTTTATTCTGTTGTCTGTCCCGCCCCTTCTAGACTGTGAGCCCGTTGTTGGGTAGGGACCGTCTCTATATGTTGACGATTTGTACTTCCCAAGCGCTTAGTACAGTGCTCTGCACACAGTAAGCGCTCAATAAATACGATTGACTGAATGAATGAAAGTGGCTGCAATGGCCATTCTCCTTGTGTTGATGGAGCAGAAGGTGCTTTCCCTGGAGCAGCTTCACCTCCCACCGGAGGCTAGGGATCAGCTCTCACCACTCCTCTGTTCCCTTGGGTGGTTCAGGGTAGGTAGGCTTAGGCTTGACACCCCCACAGTGCCTCCCACCCAGAAAGTGGGGGCTAGGGGGAAGCCTCAGATGGGACAGGGGAGCCGATTCAACAGTTGGGAGAGCCCCCTGCCCGCCTCCCACCTGGGAATCGGGGTAGAAGGAGAATTTCTTCTCCTTTGCCTCCAGTGAGGATCTCACCCATGAGGCGGGGACCCCAAGCCTCGTGTCAGCCCTCCTTCTGCCCCGCTGAAGCAGCTCTGGGTGGGGGAAACGTAGCAAAATACCATCCACGGTCGGGAAATGGCAGGGTTCCCCAGCTGGAGGAGGGCATGAGTTGGGCTGCCCAGGGTGCCCGCTGGGTACCACACCCAGGGCAGAATGTGTGAGCTGGCAGGCCTGGCTCATGCCTGGCACCACAGCTGGAGAGTGTGTGGGTGGAGGTTCTGGGAGCACTGAGGTCGACTGGAGGAGAATGCAGGGTGATGTTCTTAAGGAGCAAGCCGTCGGAGATCCTGGCAGCAAAGGAGCTGGGCCTGCCTCCTTGCCTGCCTTCTGCCCACCTCTCTGAGTTGGCAAGACATTGCTTTTCCAGCTTCCAAGTCTCTGAGGGCTTTCCTCAGAAGAACCCCAGCTCTTTCCCACTCCCTGCTGGAGCAAGTGGGAGCAGGGTGACTGAGTTGCTATAGAGCCAGCACAGACGGCTCCGACTGGCAGTGCTGCCAGGAATGGTCAGATGCGCTGTGACACGCTTATCCCAAATAGAAACCATTGCCACAGCCCAGGAATAGAATGCAAGAGGTATAGGTGGAGAAAAGGGAGAAGTTGGCTGGAAATCGGGTGCTGGAGTGCAGAGAGGAGCAGGGCCAGGGTGGGTGTGGGAGGAGAGGAAATGAGGGAGCTATGGAGGTGTCAGGGGAGTAAGGAAGCTGGGAGCCAGGAAGGTAGGGACAGAGCCCCCCGTCCCAATGCTTCCCTCACACCAACAGTGCTTATGATTCCTCTGTAGCCAGTTCCCTTTCTGGGCTGGGGAGTGGGCATGGATGGGAATAGGAAAGGGAGCAGGCCCCAGATGGCAGAGTGGGTAAACTGAGGCCCGGGCAGGAAGTCCTGCCTCCCATCCGGTACTGTCTCAGGCTGTGGCAGAGAGGAACCACTGGATACCATAGCCCAGCATTCTGCGTCGTGTCTTCAGGAGGCCTGGACGCAAGCTGGGGGGTGGCCCAGAAGAGGGTGGAGGCATTGGATGGGACAGAGTTCCTTGCAGCGGGTTGCTGTTGCAGAGGTGTCTGGGACAGCAACCCCACCGGGAGGAGCAAGGGCATAGCTGGCTCCCTGGATGGAGGCACGGAGGATGGTAGATGGGGTCCAGGGACCTCAGATCAGTCTCCACTGGAGTGCTTCTGCTTCCCCCTCCCTCCCGTAGGTTCAGGCTGACTTGCCTGGTGTTGAGCCGAAGGCAGGGATCCCACCCAGCTCCGCCCCTGGGTTCTTTCTCACCTGGTCTCCTCCACCACACGGGTGGGGAACCCCACCCCCCCCCGACCCCCGGCCCGACCTGATCCAAGTTCGGTGGGAGGGCCCAGACTGAGCACTCCCCTCGTGGTGCTCATCAGCCAGACCCACATCCCCAGGGTTTCCTCCTGTCCCCGTTCCCTGCTGCAACGGCCTCACTCACTTCCTCTCCTCAACTGGCTGATAGGAAGTTGCTGTCCAGAGAGTCTGACTCATCTCCGGGCCCACTAGTCTGCATTTGCTGGGGCGGGTGTCCAGCGGGGGAGCCCCTGCTTCTCTGACTGGGCTGAACAGCCATGGCCAAGCCCTCTCCTGCTCCCTGAAGGCTTGGTTCTTGGGCCTCCTGGGATGCACAGGGGATGACAGAATGAGGTGACCCTCTGCCCCTAGCCCAACTCAGGCTGTGGAGTGAGCGTGAGCCCAGGGCTTGTGGCACCCTCCCTCGCCTAGGCATACCGGGCCAGGGGAACCCCAGCAGTGACTGGGATTGGAGTTCTGGAATGGGAGTGACGGAGACTGCTCTTCACCCAGCAGCGAGGGAAACCGAGGCCTGGCCATGGCCAGGGTCAGATCCCCCCCACCCCCCACCTTTCCCCACCCCCACTCTCGGTCAGGTTCCTCAGGGAATGAGGGAAACAGAGAACCTCAGCAACTTGTTTACCTCGCACACCAGGCCATGCCCTTTGACCTATCTGGATTGGCTGTGTTCAGGGAGACAGGTGGCCAGGCCACAGGAGGGCAGTGACTCAGATGGGCACTTGTCCTGTGGAGGGGGTGGGGCGCTTCTCCCTGAAAAGGGGCTGTTCTCCAGCCTGACTCTGTGGGTAGAGGAGGCAGAAAAACCCAGGAGCAACCTTCCTTCCTTCTCTTCCCCCTTTACATCAGAATTCCCCATGGACCCCTGAGCTCCATCCCCCTGTACCCCTGTCCCTTTGTCCATTAGGCCCCCAGTGCCCACCAGGTACCCTCCAGCAGCTCTTTTCAAAGCCAGAGCTCTGTCTCTTTAATTAGCATCAGGAGCTCTGACTGCAGCAAATGGAAACTGGGAGCTGAGAGAAGCTGAGGTCAGAGCAGGCAAGGCGTGGTTTCAGGCTGGTTGGATGGGGACAGGACCCAAGAGGCTGCCGGCCTGAGAAGACTGGGGAGCAGAACTGGGCCTTGGTTTCCCCATCTCTAAGAGAGGAGGGCCATCCAGCCAGGTTGAGAGGGAAAATGGGCAGGGAGAGCAACCATACAGATTCTGGTTCAGCATGGGAAAGGGGGGGTGGGCGTCTGCCAAGCCGGGCCCCCTCCCTGCTTCCCAGCTTGGTGGCACAGGGCCCAGCCCTGGCAGCACCTTGGGTAGTTTGACATAGGAGCTGAGGCCAGTAAGGCTGCCAGCTCAGAGGGGAATTCCCGGAGGACTCAGCAGGAGACCACGGGAGGATCATTACTGAGCAATGACGCTCTTCTCCACCCCACAGACTGCTTCTATTACCCAGCAGCTGGGAGAAAAGGAGCTGGGGGCTATCTTGAAGGTGAAGGGGGCGGGGGAGGGGGGGGAGGAGAGAGGCAGCCAGCGTCCTCTTCCTGCCCCCTGGGACGGAACACATGATGGCTTGGGTGAGGAGGAAAGGGAAGAGTAGCTGCCCAGTCCAGGTTCTTGCCAGCCTAGCTCTTCCCCTGCTCCACCCTGGAGAAATGCCCCCATAGTCAACAGGGAATGCCTGGTCCATGTGTGTATGTGTGTCTGTCTATCTCTGCCAGCCCTATCTTCCTCTTTGGCTCCATTGTCTTTGTAGTGGCTCTCTGCCCCTCAGTTTCCCTTTCTGAACCTACCTTTGGAGTCGAGTCTGGGTCTGTCCATGAGTGAGAATCCATGTGAGCTTGTCTGACTGTGTATGTAAGTCTATATATGTGCATGCATGGCCTTGTGTGTCTTGTTCCTCTGTATATTTGCGTATCTGTTGGTGTGCGTGCCTTGTCCTCGTGTGGGCGTGCGTGTGTGTGTTTGTGTGTGTGTGCGCGTGCGCACCCACTTGTGAATCTGGCTGAAACCGGGAGGACCAGTTTGGGTTATTTTTAGAGCTCAGAACTGGCCAGGAACCAGAGATCCTACTGTCTGACCCTGGTGGGACTGGAGGGGGAGGGAGCCAGGGGAGAAGGGAAGCCCATGCAAGCAGCCTGGTGCTCCAGAGTGGTTTGCAGAAAGACAATCCCCTCTGCTCCCTGCCACCTCACCTGAGACCCTGAGTGAACCTTTCCAGCTTCCCCAGCTTGAGTGGCATATGGGGGAGAGAGGGCCAAAGGGGAGAGGGAGGACGAGGGCAGCAGGAGGCACCACTATCGCTGAGGCAAAGCTGACAACGGGGACGGCTGACGGGGCCAGAAACAGGAGATTCCAGGGGAGAATAAATAGGCCACCAAGGGGTCAGGAGGCAGAGAAACAGAGCTTAGCACTGCAGGATAGAGAGGATGGTGACCCCAGGAAGGGCAGCCAGGGATGGAGCGGAAATTCCAGAGGCAGCTGGAGCCCGGGAGCCAGGGTGAGAGGAACGAGGACACTTCTGCTCTCTGGGATCTTCTCCAGCTGTCTGATGAGGCTGGCCTGGGCCTGGCAGGGTCAGTTTTGCAATCCAACTGCTCCTTAGCCTGATCAAGCCTGACTGGGGGATGGCAGAGGGTGTGTATGGGGGGAGGCGGGGGGTGAGGGGTGGACGACAGACCTGGGGTATCAGGCCTGAGAGGAGAAGGGTTGACTGTCGCGACTGCAGTGACATGGAGAGGGGAAGCCCAGTGGAGGCGGCACTTTAAGGTATCAGGCAGGGGATGGCTCAGAAGAGGGCTGGGCCTGACCGCTGAGGGGTTGGGTGGAAATCAGAGCCTGGCCTTCCCTAGGACAGAGCATTACCATGGAGTGGGCAAGAGCACTCCAGAGAAGCAGCGTGGCTCAGCGGAAAGAGCCCGGGCTTTGGAGTCAGAGGTCATGGGTTCAAATCCCGCCTCCGCCAACTGTCAGCTGTGTGACTTTGGGCAAGTCACTTAATTTCTCTGGGCCTCAGTTCCCTCATCTGTAAAATGGGGATTAAGACTGTGAGCCCCCCGTGGGACAATCTGATCACCTTGTAACCTCCCCAGCGCTTAGAACAGTGCTTTGCACATAGTAAGCACTTATGTTTGGTTTTGTTCTCTGTCTCCCCCTTCTAGACTGTGAGCCCACTGTTGGGTAGGGACTGTCTCTATATGTTGCCAACTTGTACTTCCCAAGCGCTTAGTACAGTGCTCTGCACACAGTAAGCGCTCAATAAATACGATTGATGATGATGGTGATGATAAATGCCATCATTAAGAGCTGCCCCTTGAGAGCCAGGATGACTCATGGGTTTTAGCTTTGGGATGTTGGTTCGATTCCAACCTGGACTGGGCAGGGATCATCATAATCATAATAATTGGGGTATTTGTTAAGCGCCTGCTGTGTGCCAAGCACCGTACTAAACCCTGGGGGAGATACAAGACAATCTGATCAGATGCGGTCCTTGTCTCACGTGGGGTTCGTGATCTAAGGGGGAGGGAGGACAGGTAGTTAATCCTCAGTTTATAGATGAGGAGACTGAGGCACAGAGACATTAAGTGACTTGCCCAAGGTTAGGACAGTGGCAGAGCTGGGACGAGAAGCAGTGTGGCCTACTGGAAAGAGCACAGTCCTGGGAGTCAGAGAACCTGGGTTCTAATCCCAGCTCTACCCCTTACCCGAGCCCGTTGTTGGGTAGGGATTGTCTCTATTTGTGGCCTAATTATACTTTCCAAGAGCTTAGTACAGTGCTCTGCATACAGTAAGCGCTCAATAAATACGATTGATGAATGTTAAGTGACCTGGGGTAAGTCATTTCACTTCTTGGTGCTTCTGTTTACTCGCCCATGCACTTGGATTTGTACCCTTTATTCACCCCCACCTCAGCCCCTTAACACTTATGTACATATCTGTAATTTGTTTCAGTGCCCGTCCCCCTTGTCTAGACTGTAAGCTCCTTGTGTGCAGGGATTGTGTCTTCCAACTCTACTGTCCTCTGCACACAGTAAGTGCTCAATTAATATGATTGATATGAAAAATAGGGATTAAGTTCTGCTTCTCCCTCTCCTGTAGCCTGTGGGACAGGAGCTGTGTCCAACCTGATTAACTTGCATCAACTTCAGCACTTAGTACAGTGCTTGGCATTTACAGTATTCTCAATCGTTAGCTCCTTATGGGCAGGCATCATGTCTACCAACTCTGTTGTATTCTCTCAAGTGCTTAGTACAGTGCTCTGCACACAGTAAACACTCAGTAAATACCATAGATTGATTGGCATATAGTAAATTTTTAATAAATGTAATAGTCATTAAATAAATTCAGTAGTCATTATTATTATTATTATCATCACTAAGTCCCCTGAATCTCAGGCCCATACTCTTTTAAGTAGGCCACCCAGCTTGAAGCAGCTTGGCCTAGTGGAAAGAGCAGGGACCTGGGTTCTAATTCCAACTTTGCCACTTGCCTGCTTTGTGACCTTGGACAAGTCATTTCACTTCTCTGTGACTCAGTTCCCTCATCTGCAAAATAGGATTCAATACCTGTGCTCCCTCCTACTTAGACTGTGAGCCCTATGTGAGACCTGATGACCTTGTATCTACCCCAGTGCTTAGCACGGTGCTTGGCACATAGTAAGCGCTTAACAAATACCATCATTATTATCATTACCTACGTGGCCTAGTGGAAAGAACATGGGTCTAGGAGTCAGAAGACCTGGGTTCAAGTCCCGGTTCTAATAATAATAATGGCATTTATTATACGCTTACTATGTTCCAAGCACTGTTCTAAGCGCTGCAGGTTACAAGGTGATCAGGTTGTCCCCTAGGGGGCTCACAGTCTTCATCCCCATTTTACAGATGAGGGAACTGAGGCACAGAGAAGTTAAGTGACTTGCCCAAAGTCACACAGCTGACAATTGGTGGAGCTGGGATTTACCACTTATCTGCTGTGTGACCTTGGACAAGTCACTTAACTTCTCTGTGCCTTAGTTTCCCCCATCTGCAAAATGGGGATTCAAAACCTATTCACTGTCTTAAACTGTGAGTCCCATGTGGGACCAGATCATCTTGTATCTTCCCCAGCACTTAGTATAGTGTTTGGCACACTTAACAAATACCACAATTACTATTATTAGACTGTGAGCCCCATGTGGGAACTGATTATCTGTGTCTACCCCAGCGCTTAGTACAGTGCATGGCACATAGTAAGTGCTTAACAAATAACCACAATTGTTATCATTACTATTATGATTATTACTAATTTATTTTGAACAGACCTAAGCTTTGCCCACAGTAAGAGCTCAGCAAATGCTATTGATTGCTGGATTGGAGTTGTCTGGGGAAGGATGGTGGTCAGCGGAGGGGGCATGTGCTGCAGGTGCAGAAGGCAAAGGATTAAAACAGAAAGTTAGGAGAGTGGGGGATGACCCTGGGTCAAAGCAGGCTTGGGGATCTTGAGGATGTGGGGCTAGGAGGTTTCTGGGGGAGCAGGCAGCAGGGTAGAAAATTGGTTGTGGACTTGGGGTTTTGTGTGCTCTTGAATTTTGCATGAGCCAGGCCCTCAATTCCCACAGGTTCAGAGCTTCTTGGGCCAAATTGAGTCGGCACTAAGTCAACCTGGTTGAGCTCAAGCTGGGTTTGGGGCATCCTTCTAGCCTTCCATCGTCCATTGGCTTTTTTTTCTGTGTTTTTTTTTTAATGGGAGAGAGAGAAGAGAGCCGCTGGAAGTGTATCTCTCAGACTCACTTCCAGTCTGGCATGATGTTCAGACACTGCTGCCAGGCCAGGTTGGCATAGACAGGGCCTGGGGCAGGTTCTGGATACCTGGCCTCTGGTTAGTTCTGTGCACACACGAGAGAGAGAGAGAGAGAGAGAGAGAGAGAGAGAGTGTGTGTGTGTGTGTGTGTGTGTGTGTGTGTGTGTGTGTGAGATTGTAGCTCTGTATTTGTTTATAAGCCATGTATTTGTGTGAGTGTCTGGAAAGGAGGGAAGCTGTGCTTAGTGTGTGTGTGTGTGTGTGTGTGTGTGTGTGAGAGAGAGAGAGAGAGAGAGAGAGAGAGAGAGAGAGACTTCCTTCCTTGGGGAACAGGAGTGAGGGAGTTTGACTGGTTCCCTAGATGTATCTGTGTCTCTTCCTCAGGGGCTACAAGACTAAGTAGGGGTTGTTGGCCTGGAGGGGTGGGAGCCACTATTAAAAAGCAGGGTGGCCCATGCCTCCCTACTAATACCCGGCCTTTCTCCTTCCTCCTGTACTGAACCTGAGCTCCACGTGGCTATTGGGTTAGGGCGGGGATGGGGGATGGAGGAGTGTGGGTATGGTGTCTGAAGCTGAGTCACGGGCCAGCTGCTGAGTCACAGGCAGAGTGGGTGTCGAGCAGGCAGAAGGCAGCTATGAGTACCTGCCTTCTGGCCAGGGTTAGGGAAGCCAGCCCTAAGCAGTATTCCACCCTGACCCACCCGTGGCTGGCTCCCTGAGATCACAGAGGTGGACCTGGTGCTAAAATAGCTGCTTTGGAGAGGATGACTGGGCTCTCAGGGAGGGGGACTTGGGGCGGGGGGGCAGGGAGAGCTACCGGATGACCCGGGGTTAGAACGGAGGCCGGAGCTGGGCGGGAAGCCATCCAGGAAGTGGGACAGAAAGCCACTGATTGTCCCAAATCCTGGGAGTGGAGCAGGGCAGGATGTGGGGAAAAGCAGGGTCGGCCTTACCCTAGACGGTCCCTAGAGTTGCTCTCATTGGGGCACTGAACAAGACCCCCTGCCCCTGGACCAGAGATTGGTGAGGCCTAGAGGGCTGTGCCTGGCTCTGTGGTCCTGCAGTACCGTGGAGGGGGTGTCTGTATGAGGTAGGACTCTACACCCCCTTGGCCTCCTTCATAAATTCCAACTGCCCATTATAAATGTGGGGCTGAAACCTGCCTTGCCCCTCCCACTACATTTCAGAGGCTACCTTTCCCTAGGATTCCAGGATCCTCCATTCAGTAGAAAGTGTGACCCCTCCCTCCCTCCTCCACCCCCATACACCTCATCCTGGGGCAATGAGTGCATGGGCCATCACGGCCTCCTAGGACTCAGGCTCTCATCCCTCTGTTCCCCAGCCCCTGCTTCTACCACCCTCTATTCCACCAATCAGTAGTTCTGATTGAGTGCCTACTGTGTGCAGGGCACTAAACAACGCACTTGGGAGAGTACCCTAGAGGTCAGAGATACAATCCCTCCCCTCAAGGAGTTTATAGTCTGAAAGAGGAGTTTACAATCTAGCAGTCTTCCATCAGCACTTCCTGAGGCTGTGAGGTTGGGTGGTTTAGGTGGTTCCTAGGGAGAGGGACTGGGACTCTCTGGGGAGCTGGAGGGATTGAGGGGGTTAGCCAGCCTCTCAGACTGGCTGGCTGCAGGCAGCAGGAAATAGCCCCCACGATAGGGAAGCAGCGTGGCTCAGTGGAAAGAGCCCGGGCTTTGGAGTCAGAGGTCATGGGTTCAAATCCCGGCTCTGCCACTTTTCAGCTTTGTGACTTTGGGCAAGTCACTTCACTTCTCCGTGCCTCAGTTCCCTCATCTGTAAAATGGGGATTGACTGTGAGCCCCCCGTGGGACAACCTGATCACCTTGTAACCTCCCCAGCGCTTAGAACAGTGCTTTGCACATAGTAAGCGCTTAATAAATGCCATTATTATTATTATTATTATCCCCCTTTCCAGAACTCTAATAGTGGCTCTTTCTTCTCCTTGCCTCCCACGACAGCTGGAAGACTGTGCCCTTCAGGTGTCTCCCTCAGGGTATTACTTGGACCCAGAACTGAGCCTGGAAGAGCAGCGGGAGATGCTAGAGGCCTTCTATGAGGAAATCAGGTGAGAGTGCTAGAGACAGCCCAAGTGGATTTCCCTACAGGGACCCCTGTTGCCCACCCCTGGCTCCCAACTCCCAGTGGGGCTTGGGGATTGGAATGAACAAAATGAGGAGGGAGGGGCCAGACCCACTTGACCGGGATAGAGCAGAGAGAGCAATTAGACCTCTCCCCAAGGCAGTGGTGGCCATGAGGTCAGCATTCAGAGATCCTTTTCTTGGGTGGGCAGGCAGCGGGGTGGGGGTGGTGGGAGCCAGCACTGGGGTTCCAGGCTGGGGCGTTCCTGGTCCTGGGTGTGACTAGATAGAGAGAGGGGGCTTGGCCTGCCTTGACACCTGATACTACCCCCACAAATGTACACCAATCCGTCAGCTTTACTGCCTCTCGGCCTTGGGAACCCCCAAGGTCCTGGGGCATGGACTGATCTAGCCAGATGCTGGTCTGAACTGTTTCCTTCCTCCAAAACAAACAAATACACACACACGCACAAAAAAAAACATAACAACTGTGGAATTTGTTAAGTGCTAACTCCGTACCGAGCGCTGTGCTAAACTCTGGGGTAGATACAAGATAATCAATCAATTGTATTTATTGAGTGCTTACTGTGTGCAGAGCACTGTACTAAGCGCTTGGGAGGGTACAATATAACAGAGTTGGTAGGCACATTCCCTGCTCACAACAAGCTTGTCCTAGAGATAATCAGGTTGGATAAAGTCTCCACCCCATATGGTGCTCACAGTCTAAAGGGGAGGGAGAAGAGGTATTTCATCCCCATTTTACAGATGAGGAAACCGAGGCCCAGAGATGTTAAGTGATTTTTCCAATGTAATACAACAAGCAAGTGGCAGAGCCGGGCTTAGAACCCAAGTGTCCTGAGGCCTATGCTCTTTCCACTAGGCCACGCTGCTTCTCATCACGTGTGGACACTGATATGGATACATATACACAAAACAAAACAAAAAAGAACTTCAGCCTGGGACTATCAGTGATGTGGCATCAGTCAGTTTCCAGAAAGCCCTGCTGCGAAGGAGCCTCACTCCTCAGGGCAATACTTGTTCTCTGGGCCATGATCTCTGTCTGAGTAGGTGCAACAGTGGAGGGAGACGCAGGAATTTCTGCCCTGACCAATAAAGGAATTCCCAATAGGAGTCATGGTTGGGGCAATTGCTCCTTAACATTCCAGTATGTTGGGAAGTGGGTGGGGGAGGGGAAAAGGTGAGGTGAAAAAAAGAAGCAAAACCCAGGTCGCAGGTGCCTACCTGAGCTGGGCACTGTCAGGTGGAAGGAAGTGCAGACTTCCGGCACCACAGCTGGACCTGCCACCCTGCCAGTTACAGTGACATCTGGGCAGCTGGGTCAGGTAAGCAAGTGGTGCCCCAGGCACTGCCCCCTCACACCTTCAGGTTTCCTGGCAGGGAAGAGTTACCATACTCTACTCCCAGGCTGAAGCCTCTCAACACTGGGAGGAGAAGGGGGTAAGAGGGGCGGGGGGAGGTTGGCCAGAACAGCTGGGTAGCAAGACTATTAGGTTTCGTCCTCGGCTCCACCCCTTCCTCATGGTGGGCGGTTGGAGGGAAGAGAAGGTCCCTGGCCTTACCCCACTCTGAGCCTCATTTTCCCCTGCCTTTTGTGGGAGGGGTTATCTCCCCCATCTCTCTGCCCCAGTCACCATCCCCTTCCCCGGGATCAAAGCGAGTTCTGGCCTTGTCTGGTGTCGTGTCCTACTAAAGTGCCAGCAGGCTATGCCCTGGTCGGAGTGGAAGCAGGTAATAATGGCAAGGGCAGAACTGGGGCTCAGGACCTCTCCAGGTGGGCAAGAGGCAGGGCTGGGAAAATAAGGGCAAAATGGAGGGATCGGATGATGGGTTAATGGGGTTGGGATGGGCCGGGGGGAGTCACCAGTGCCGCTTGTTTCCAGCAAAGGGAGGAAGCCAACGCTGATCCTGCGCACCCAGCTCTCTGTTCGTGTCCATGCCATCTTAGGTGAGTGCCCACCTCACACCGTCCACACTGCCTCTTTGGTCTCAGCCCCTGTGCCAGTCTGGGATCCCCCCATCATCCTTTGTATCATACTCCTTGGAGCAGACTCTGCCCCCTTGCCCAGTAGTTGACTCTCCATTGCTAGACCCTGAAAAGTACCAGTCTATGTCTACTCCCCTCACCCTGCCCTGGTCTCTTCTGTTCCTGTTCCCCAAGCAGAGAAGGAGGTAGGGAAACTGTTCACTGGATAGAGGATGTTCTTTACCCTGTCTGAGGGGTTGAGAGATGTGGTTAGGAAAATGTCCCTGCTAGAGTCTGGACAGGAGGACCTCTGGTGAAGATTTGAGGAAGGGAGGGAAGTGAATAGCCACAATTTGACTTTCCATGACAAACTCTTCATCATGCCAGTCTCTTCCCTCCATTCCCCCTACCTGCCTCAGTTTCCCTTGATCCTCATAGAAGGACAGGGCCTGACCCTGTAGACCCTGGGGCTGAAGAGACAGATGGGGAGGGGAAACATGCCTGTCTCATGGTAGAGATTAGAAATTGGACACCCTGGGTAGGGAAGGGCCCCAGGGGCGAGTGTCTTCAGAAAGGGGGTGTCTGCCGAATTGTGGGTCTGGGGTTGAGAAAGCTGGGGGTGATTGTGTCCAGCTTGCAGAAGACCCCTTCATAGGCTAGAAATCTGGGATCCAACGTGGAATGGGGTTCCCGACATGGGCATCCAAGCTGGTTTGGATCTAAGCCAGGTGGCCCACAGGTGTGGTTGTCCAGGTGGGAGTTGTAATTCCAGTAACCCAGGAGATGACCAAGCAAGTGCAAAGTGCAGATTACCCCTGAAGTGATGCAGATCCGATTTCCATCTGTGCTCCCTTCTGATCCAGGAACCTCCCTGCTACCCCCGTGTCTCCATACACACACTAGTCCCTAGCCCCCTAAACAGAAAGGACTGTGGGGCACCGGTCAGGTTTCAAACCCTGCCCAAGCCGACTGCTTTCACCATGTGCTGGCTGCCCCAGCCTCATGGTATTGTGGGAGACACAGGAGTCCCAGGCCCTTGCAGGAGTAGTCTAATCAACAGTGTGCTCCTTTCAGAGAAGCTCTACAGCTCCAGTGGACCTGAGCTGCGCCGCTCCCTCTTCTCCCTGAAGCAGATTTTCCAGGTGAGGCCCTCTTGCCCTCTGCAGGGCCACAGCAACCTATCTCACCTGGCCCTCAGGGCCAGCAAATTTTGGGTAGTGGCAGGGAGGGAGAAATCATTTCTTGGGTTTTTTGGTAGCCTTAAAGTGGTTTCTTGCCTCTCGGCCGACACACCTCCCCCACCCCCCTGTTCTCCATTCTTTGGCTCTCCAGCCCCTTGCCCTGTACTCTTTGAGCCTCCCATCTCCTGACCCCTTAGTTCCCTGTACCCCTCTAGTTCCTTTCTTCCTTTGCTTCCTGTTTTCTCCTCTCTAGACACTTAAATCCCTTGGAGCCCTGTCCCCTGGCTTCCTGCCCCCTGGTCTCTCAATTCTAAACCCATCAGCTTCTGATTCTCCAAGATCCCAAACCCTGTGGGCATGGAGCAATTTTCTGGATCTGTTGGTGGGATTGGAAGGGGCCTGCGCCCATGGGTGGGGCTGTGAGGGGAGTGGGATGTGAGGTGGGGGTTGGAGCTGAATGCAAGTATCTCTGGTCTGGTCCTGATGGTAAGGGATGACAGGATTCAAGGCCTGTGTACCTTACTTCACTTCTATCCTGCGGTACTTCAGCCCAGCTCTCCCTTGGTGAAAACACACACACACACACACACACACACACACACACACCCCTCTTTTCTGACTCTCTCAACCTGTGGTTTCACCCTGTAGGAGGACAAGGACCTGGTCCCAGAATTCGTGCACTCAGAGGGGTTGAGCTGCCTGATCCGTGTCGGGGCAGCTGCTGACCATAACTACCAGAGCTACATTTTACGGGGTGAGTCCCCTGATCCTGTCCCCCAACTTTTTCCATAGACTTGAGTTTGGGACAGTGTGACATACACTCCTCAGCTCATGCTTTCCCTCTCACTTTCCCAATGCTAAACCCATCTTGATTTGGGACCGATTCTGGCATCCCCTAAGAATGGTACTTGCTAAGAGCTTGAGCAGCTTACTCTGAGCCAAGCATTGTACCAAGGACTGGGTTAGAGAGAAGAAAATCAGGTTGGATGCAGTCTCTGTCCCACACGGGGCTCACGGTCTAAGGGGGAGAGAACACATATTGAATCCCCATTTTACAGTTGAGGAAACTGAGGCGCAGAGAAATGAAGTGACTTGCCCAAGGTCATCTAGCTGACAAGTGGCGGAACCGGGATTAGAACCCAGGACCTCCGACTCCCAGGCCATGCTGCTTCCACTCCCCCTATAGCTGTTTGGGGGGTTTCACACTGGGAACAGAGGAACCCTAGTGCTATAGCTGGGGTGGCAGAAGTGATTGAGCTGCTTCGCACACAGTAAGGGCTTAAGAAATGCTATTACTTCTGTTACTACTATCACACAAGAGCAGCTTTTGCACATGTGTGGTTGTTCCAGTGGGCTGCTGGAGTTTCACAGGGGCAATGGCAGCTCCCTTTGGGCAGGGCGGGCCCTGGATTGCTCCAAGTGGGTCCCAAATTTCTGACCTGTGTAGAGTTTTAGGAGCCCCCTGCTCCGTCTCCCATCTCTCTCTTCCAGCACTGGGTCAGGTGATGCTGTTCGTGGATGGGATGCTGGGCGTGGTGGGGCACAGTGAGACCGTGCAGTGGCTATACAGACTCTGTGAAAGCATGGTGAGATACTCTGCCCCCTCTTGCCTCCAGAGATCTGAAGCAAGAGATATTCTGCCCCCTCTCTGAGAGATCCCCTGCCCCTGGAGATTTAACCCTGCCCCAACTTCAGAGAAAGCCCAGAATCTGAGAGCCCTTTCACCTGAGGGAAGCAGAAACCCCTTCTCTCAGAACGTAAGACCATAAGCACTGCCATTTCTGGGTTTACCCAATGGTACATCCAGCTCAGAATTCTGTCTCTGGCTACTGGGACTGCAGTCACATGTGCGGACCATTTCCATTTCAACCTGGACTCACTTTGTCATCTGGAGAATCAGTTTGATGGTTTTCCTCTTTGTCAGCCACCTCCCTTTGGCTATGGCTCGAGATGTAGCTTATAATGTTGCTAACTCTCCCCCCTTCATAATAATGCTGATAGCAGTCATTAAGCACTTTCTATGCACCACTTACGGGACACAACACTGGGGTAGATTCAAGGTAATCAGATCAGGCAGTCCCCCATCAGGCTCACAAACTAACAGATAACCCATCACGAACATATCGTTCCACAAAATCTAACCCTACTGGAGCCAACCAACTTCTCTAACTCATCCCTCTTGCGTCTTTAGCTTTTCCCTAACACTTCATTAAGGACTTGTAATCCATGAATTTATCCAAACCCTTCTTGAACCTATTTATACTTGCCTCCACAACTTCCTGTGGTAACAAATTCCATATGGTTATCACCCGCTGGGTGAAAGTGTTTCTTTTGTTTTTTTTTTAAACCATATCCTCCTTCCAGCTTCATGCAGGGCTGGCCCCTCCTGTCCTTGGACAGGGATTGTACTCAAACCCCTTGTGACCTCCTGCGACCCCTAGGAGAGGACTGTCACCCCCCAGGAGAGGGCTGACAGGACAGGGCTGGTGATTCCCCTCCCATGCTTCCCCAGTCCCGTCTGGTGGTAAAGACAGCCCTGAAGCTGCTGCTGGTGTTTGTGGAATACGCAGAGTCCAACGCCCGGCTTTTCATCCACGCCATCTCTGCTGTCGCCATTGCCTCTGGTTAGACTACTGGATCCCTCTCCCTGACCCCATTCCTCTTGCCTCATGCCTCTGAGCCCCTCTGCTCTGAGGTCTGAGACCCCCTCCCCAACCCCAAGCCCCCATAATTTCCCCCATGTGCCCCAGCATTTCCAGGACCCTCCTGGAGCCCCAGCTGAGCCTGACCCTCCCCAGGACACAGACTGGCCTCCGCCAGCCTGGTCCCCTCAGGGATGCCCGCTCCCTGGAGGCGGCCCCCCCATCCTCTCTGATTCTGCTTCTCCGGACAAGTCTCCTACCCACTGACCCCACCTGTGTGCCAGGCGCCTGCCCCTGGGCCAACCTGGTGTCCATCTTGGAGGAGAAGAATGGAGCTGACCCGGAGCTGCTGGTGTTCGCCATGACGCTCATCAACAAGGTCGAGGGGTGGAAGGGGCAGGAGGACTTGAGGATGGGGAGGGGTGAGGGCTGTAGAGAACAGGGAGGCCTGGCAGTGGGCGGTTGGGGCGGCCCAAAGCGGGGGCGAAGAGAGCCAGTGACTGTAGTGTGCTGGGGCATAGGGGCCACTCTCCCGACACCCAGCTCTACCTCCCTGTAACACACCCACTCCTGGAGTGCCCAGGATCACCCTCCCCGCTCTTCCCCTTGGTGCCCACAGACCCTGGCTGCACTGCCCGATCAGGACTCATTCTATGACGTGACAGATGCGCTGGAGCAGCAGGGCATGGAGGGCATTGTGCAGCGGCACCTGGGCAGCTCAGGCACTGACCCTGACCTCCGAGGACAGCTTGTTCTTTATGAGGTTAGTGGACTCCTCTTCCCCTCCCAGTCCCATTGCCCAGGGTTCCTCAGTGTTCTGCACGGAACAGCAAGGTGTAGGGGAGCACCGCGACTCGATGTCCTTGCCTTTCTCACTCCCGGACTTTTTCCTACCAGAGTGCCCTGCGGCTGGAGGATGGGGACCCCGAGGAGGGGGGTGTAGGTGGGCGGCGGGAGCGCAGGAAGCCCTCCGCAGAAGAGGGCAAACGGATCCGACGCTCTCTTGAAGTGGGGGGCTCCGGGACTTGTATTCCTGCCCCAGATGTGACTCACCACATTGCAGCACCTGCACAGCCTGAGCCTGGGTGAGTTCCCGAGAAAGAGAGGGGCTAAGGGGAGGACCTAGGGAGATTCCCCCCTCCACACACACACCGACCCTCCTGCTTCAGCCCCCCAGGCCCTGCAGCCAGTCTTAGTACCTCCGTCATGCTGTTTCCCTGCCCGCCGCCTGTCCCCGCCGTCTCCACTCTCGAGAGCTCTGGGAATCTCTGCGAGAGGAGCGTCTACAAGTGAGTGGGGAGGTGGCCACAGAGTTGGCCGGGGCACTCATCAACAAGGCCAAGGAATGAAAGGGGCAGAAGGGCCTGAGTGGAAGGGAAATGTTGGAGGCTGTAAGAAAATAGGGAGGGCTGGTGGAGGGGAGAGTTGGGGAGGCCCAAACTGGGGACCAAGAGAAGTGGAATAAGTGTCCCCACCCACACCCCCCTGAAGTGCCTAGGACCCCAAGTGGGAAGGTAGTGTGGAAAGTCTGAGTGACCCTACCCCTTCCTCCCTGCTGCCCCTAGGGTCTCCCCCAGTGGCCTGGGGTGTGTATAAACATCTCCCCAGGATGGCTGCTCCCCAGCCCCCTGTTCCCATCTCCATTTCGCCGACTGTCCCCTCTGCTCTATCCCTCCCTCTGGCCCCTTCAGCCTCTGCCCCCTGCTTTGTGCTCCTGCTCATTTCCAGGGGCGCTGCCCCTCCCCTCCCCTCTCCCCCACTGCCCAACTTCTCTCTCTCTCTCCCTTTCTAGACTTCACCAAACTGCTGCTGTTTGGTAAGTGTCTGCATGTTGAGCCTTATTCCTTCAAGCTGATTCCTCTTGCCACTCTACTCCCTTGATATCTATCCCCTCTTCTCTCCTCTGGTTTCCCCTCCTTCCTTTTCCTCTCCTCTCCCTTCCCGCCTGATCCTCTCTCCTCATTTTCTCACTCCTCCCCAGACTCTTCCACCTAAGAACTGCTCCCTTCTGGTCCTTCCAATTCTGGGGTGGTGCCGTATCCCTTCTCTCTCCCTTTTTCCATACCGCTAAGCCTTCTTTCCATTCAGTACCCAAATCATCCCTACTCCTTCAACTAACCAGGCCAACTCCCTGGTGAGGGGTTGGGACTTGGGCAGAACTGATAGGGGATATGGGGGGGAGGGAGGCGCGGGAGCATGAGTGTGCATTGTGTGTGTGTGTATGTGTGCGTGCATGTGTGTATGCGTTCATGAGATAAAGGTGGGGTGGGGGAGGGCTGAGAGAGCTTGAGGAATGGGGCGGGCTGGATAGCAGTCACTGACAGCTCTCTCCCTCAGGCCCCCAGAGAGGCCCCCGGCCCCCAGGGCCCAGCCTGTGTTGAGCAGGTTGGAGTAAGTACAGGCCGGCTGGGAAAAGACGTGCGCTCTCTGCTTTGCCCTGCTTTGCTCCCCTTCACCTCACCCCTTCCTCATTCCGAGGGTTCCTCGCGGTTGAGGGTCAGTTTGGCCGGGGGTTGAGCCCCGGGCAGCAGGTGACCAGCATTGTTCCTCGCCACTGCCCTCACCCTCCCTGTCCCAGGCTCATTCAGACTGTGCCAACACAGGGTCAGGCAGGCATGAGAAGGGCTGAAGGAGAGCTGAGCATAATGAACCCCGAGCTGACCGTTAATCCATCCAGAGCTCTGTAAAGACCCAGTCCCCCGAAGAAGAGGCAGAAGTGAATCCTCAGAGGCCCTGTGCAGTTGCCCTTCCATGAACCCTGCTTGGGTCAGGTCAGAATCTTGGAGCGGGAATGAGAGCTAGGGGGAGGAGAAACCGAGGTTGAACAAGGGCCAAGAGTAGGAGCTGGGGGGGTAGGGGGAAACGGGGAAAAGGAGCTGGGATATTTCAGCCTAGAGAAGAGAAGGCTGAGGAGCAGAGTTCATGTACAGAGGACAGGGACCAGCTGGGCTTCGTCTCCACCAGACCAAATGGGCTGAGGCTGCTGCAGGAGGTAGCTTTATTATGTGCTGGATTGGGCAATTTAAGGGAAGCTGCAGAGTCTCTGTTCCTGGAGAACTTGAAGAGTCCGCCTGGACTGGCTAGTGGCCAACCCATCTAGAGAGATGGAGAAGAAAGATGACCTCTGAAAGGCCTGACAAATCCAGGGTAGGAAGGAGCAGGGGGGGGAGAGTCTGGGTCCCTCCCAGCGAGTTCTGTGCTGCCTGCTTGAAGCATGGGTGGCTGTCTGCATGGATTGTGGCATGTGTGCGTGCGTGTGTGTGTGTGTGTTTGTGGTACCTTGAGTGACCTGAGAGTGCCTACCTCAAAGAGAGATGGAGAAAGTGCAGGGGGTGGGGAGGGAGACACAAAGCACCTAACCTTAAGCCCCCAGCCAGGGGAGCTGGGAAATGGCCTTGTCTCCCGCCGTTTGCTGCCTGTGCCTCCCTCACAGGCTCTGCCAAGCAAGGAGTGCTGCGTACCCAACCGGGTTGGGAGACTGGGGATTGAAGGGGCCAAAGACGCTAAGGGCCGTGGGCTGAGGAGCTAGGCACCGATCGTGCCTCTCTCCCAGAGCTCGCTTCCTGGAGAATTTGGCAGCAGCGGAGACGGAGAAGCAGGCGGCGTTGGCCCAGGGGCGGGCAGAGGCTCTAGCAGGGGCCCTGCCTGATGAAGCCGACGGGCACCCGGGTGAGATGAGGCGGGGCGGGAGGGGGGGCGACGAGGTGGTGAAATAGGGGGAAGAGAGAGAGAGAGGAAGGGTTTGGTTTGGAAGCTGTAAGAGCCGCGGGAGGGATGGCCGTTGGAAGTCTGAGAACGTGCCCCGAGGCTGCATGTGCCTCCCGCCCCATCATGGGGATTCCTGCACCACTGCTGCCCCCTGCTGGGGAGGAGGCGTGGGTGCCGCTGAGCGTGGTGAGCAGCGGGCGGGAGGTGAGGTTTGGTGGAGAGCCACAGCTGTTTGGGAGGGCTCTGCCCCTTGGCCCCGCGCCTCCGGCTGCAGGGTGACAGGGTGTCTCCCCCTTCCCCTTCAGGTGCCCTGATGCTGGCTCCTCCCCACCAGCCCCCCTGCAGCCCCAAACGGCCTAGTCCCCTGCCCCTGCTCCGGACCCAACCCAGTCTGGAACTCGAGTCCCCTGCACCGCTGCCCCGAACCGGTCTCACCTCCGAAGCTGACCTCTCCTGGGAAGCGACGGTGTCTTCAGCACCATCAGCAACCCCGTCTCCTACCCTCTGCATCGGGGACTTGGACTTCTCTGACCTGGGAGAGGATGAGGATCAGGGCGTGTTGGACAGAGAGTCCTCAGAAAGAGCTGAGGTGGGGCTCATGGCCCCACCCCCGCTTCTCGGGGGTGTCCCTCCCCCGCCGCCACCCCCTCCCGGGAATTTCCCGCCACCACCACCACCCCCGCCCCCTCCTCCCGGGGGACCTCCCCCCCCGCCCCTTGGGGGTCCTCCGCCCCCACCTCCCCTGGGTCTCTCCGCCCCGGACGGCTCCACACTCGGAACCAAGAGGAAGACAGTGAAGCTGTTCTGGCGGGAGCTCAAGCTGGGCCCAGCTGGACAAGGGACTACAGGGGGGCCAGCAGGCATGGGAGGAGGACGCTTTGGGCCACACTCCACGCTGTGGGCTGCCCTCGAACCCGTGGTGGTGGATACTGCACGGCTGGAGCATTTGTTTGAGTCCCGGGCCAAGGAGGTCCTGCCTTCCAAGGTATACTTCATCCTGCCCCTCCCCGACAGTCCACACTCCTTGAGTTCCCCGTTTACCGAGGCATTCTCAGCCTCCCCACTCTGTCCCTGAGCCCCCCGCTCAGCAGTGCTCCCCCTGCCCCATCCCTGAAACTTCCTTCCCATCCCTCACTGCACTGCTGGAGGAGCCCTACTGCCTGATCAACCCCAGGCACGCTGCACCCTGTACCCTGTCCCGCTCCTAGCCCTGAGCAGTGTAGGAGACAGGGGAGCTGGAGCCCTCATCTGGGATAAGGTTAGGGGGATGGCCAAGGCCAGGAGCCCACTCTCCCCCGCCCAGTGCTCTCCTGCCTGCCCCCCGCCCCCGATTCTGCACCCTATTCCGTTGCCTTATCCCCTCCAAAAACTGGATTTCCCCTCTCCCCGTGACACTGCCCCGGTTCCCTCAGAGAGTCAGCGAGGGCCGCAAGGCGGTGACCACAGTGCTGGACCCCAAGCGCAGTAACGCCATCAACATCGGGCTCACAGCACTACCCCCTCCTCACGTCATCCAGACTGCCCTGCTTGGCTTTGACGAATTCGCGGTCAGCAAAGAGGGCATTGAGGTAAGCAGGGCACAAAGGCCGGAAGACGGTGAGGTGGCAGCGGGTGGGGAGGGGCCTAAACCAGAGGCATAGAAGTGAGATAAAGAGGCTGGAGGTAAAAGGTCTCAGGATGCAGCAGGCATTTAGATGAGGAGACCTGGGTAGAGGGTGTGAAACACAGGTTTGAAAGTGGTGGCAGAGGGATGGAATGGCGGTGGGTTCAGGAGGCCCAGAAGCCCTGGGTGGGGCTATTATACTCGTAGAAGCTGCTGACTATGCTGCCGACGGAGGAGGAGAAGCAGAAGATCCAGGAGGCTCAGCTGGCTAACCCTGAGTGTCCCCTGGGCCCAGCCGAGAGCTTCCTGCTGACCCTGGCCTCCATTGGGGGCCTGGCTGCTCGCCTGCAGCTCTGGGCCTTCAAGCTTGACTACGAAGTCATGGAGCGGGTATGGCAGGGATAGCCCTGGGGAAGGGATTTGGGTTGGGGGACCAGGCCTGCTGAGGCCCCTGCTTCCCCCTGGCCCTACATTGTGTTTTTCCCCCTTCCTCCACCCTGGCACCCCCCAGGAGATCGCAGAGCCACTGTTTGACCTGAAGGTGGGCATGGAGCAGCTTGTTACCAATTCCACGTTCCGTTGCATTCTGGCCACCCTCCTGGCTGTGGGCAACTTCCTCAACGGTTCCCAGGTGAGTAGGCCCGTAGGTAGCCGGGAGCAGGGGCTGGAGGGAGGTGCCAGGGGAAGGTGGAGTTTTGGAGTTGAGGAGAGAGCGAGGATGGAATCCCGGATATGGGGGAAGGGATTGATGCCAGGCCCAACGCCCACCTGCACACACAGACATCCATAAACGTATAAAGGATGCGGTTGCTTCTCTCCACGCCAGAGACCCTGACCATTAAGGCTGTCTGTCAACAGTCTCCTTCTCACCTTTCCGCTCTCTTTTCCCACTGCACCCCAACTCACACTCTGTGCTCATCCCAAGCTAACCTCCCGACTCTTGACACCCTTCCCCCTGGAGGGAACTCCCTTCCCACCTCAAATCCGCCAGAACTTCCCCCCTTTTAAAGCTGCCCTAAAAGAGCATTCCTCCTCACAGGTCATGTCATACCATCAGCTACTTTGAACACATGTGGGTATATTGGTTTTTACTTTGGTTGTTAACAGTTCTTTGTTTCTCCTCTTGCCTCGAGAGAGAGAGTGTGTGTGTATGTGTATATATATATATATATATACACTCTGTGTCCAGGAGCCCCAACTTGGGATTTGGAACCTGGGGGCAGAATGTCTTGGTGGGGCAGGGGGTGTGGAAGGAAGAAAGGAAGGGAAAGTGGAAGAACAAGGAGGAATGGGAAGGGGAGAGCAGGGAGAAGGAAACAGGAAAAGGAGAGAGGGAGAGGAGGAGGGAGAAAGAAAAAGAAACTCTTTGATTCCTGTCCTCCACCATCTCTCCTGTCACTTCTCAGGCCCATGCAAGGCCACCCACTGGCACCTCACCCCCACCCAGGGGCATTGGCCAGGGATAGGGTGGGGACCATCGTTCCAGGGTCAGTCAGTCAATGGTATTTACTAAGCACTTACCGTGGGCAAAGCACTATACTAGGTGCTTGAGAGAGTACAACAGAGTTGGTAGACATGTTCTCTGCCCACAAGGAGCTGACAGTCTAGAAAGTCACTACCCTCACTGCCAGAGGGCCTAAATGAGTCAGCATGGTTTTTTTTTCTCACCCCAAATTCCCCTGAGAAGGAACCATCCACCTGCCTTGTCCCAACCCAGGAGGTGCAAGGGGTTCGACAGTCCAGATGCTTCACAGCATCAGGATCTGGCTGCCCAGGGCTGTGCTACCTTTTGGCTGGCTGGGTGGCCACAGCTGGAGCCACACAAAGGCAGCCTGATTCCTTCCCTCATTGTGGGCACCACCCCATCCCCCGCCCTGGCCCGGAGGGCGGCAGTTTCCATGCAGCCCTGTGCTGTGGGGCACCCACACCACAGTGGCACCGAGGAACTCATCCCTGCCCCTTCATGGGGCAGATGCTGCCCTGGAGGCCCTGAGGCCAGGAAAGCCACCCATACCTAGTCCTGGCAAGGACCAGAAGAGTGGTGACAGCAGTGTCCTCTTACCCGATCCTGTCAGCAAGGGCCAAACGGTGGCACCACCATCTTGACTCCACCTCTGGTCCTTTTCCAGTTCCAAGAGGCGAGGTGGAGAGGGCTAGCCACAGCTGCCCACCCTAGGCAAAAGTTACAGGGGTGAAGCTAACAGCACTTGCCCCCATGGAATGGGCTCCTGTGTCTGTTGCTGCTGGCCTCTCTCACTGGACTGTGAACTCCTTGAGGGTAGGGACTGTGACTTCTAGTCTCTGAAATGCTCCATACAGTGGTCTGCATACAACAGGAGAAGTAATGATGATGATGATAATGATGGTGATCTGTGGGTTCCAGAGCCGTGGCTTTGAGCTGAGCTACCTGGAGAAGGTGTCAGAGGTGAAGGACACCGTGCACAGACAGTCACTCCTGCATCACCTGTGTGCCCTAGTGCTTCAGAGCCAGCCGGATGCCTCAGATCTCTACTCCGAGATTCCAGCCCTCACCCGTTGTGCCAAGGTCAGGGGGGGATGGGAGGAATGCTCCTTGCCCTTGAGGCTGGGAGCGGGAGGCCCCCTAATGTCTTTTCACTTTTACTCAATCCATCACCTACTTTTTTAAAAAGGACAAATAACTCGTTTACTTTTAAGCTTCAACTCTGTTCATGGGTCTCGGCCGCTGTTCTGCTGTCTACTGGCTCTGCCAGCATTTCCTGTTCCTCTCTGGCACTTTCTTTCTTAAACATGTAAACTTCCCCATAAGAGTGTAAGCTCCTTTGGGGTAAGGAATGTCCGTTTTGCTGCTGTTTCATTTTCCCAAATGTTCATTACCGTGGTGCCTTGCACTCAATCAGTAAATACCACTATTACTCCTACAGGGTAGGGCAGATGCCATCTTGGGCAGGGATGGAGTGAGGTTAAGATGGATCCAGGCTGACTGGCATCAAACCTAGTTGGGTTTAGTGAAGATTCAGACTCCCTTCCAGCCCCGCCATCAATCAACGAACCAGTGGTTTTTAATGGAGAATGGTTGGAACATTCAGGGAGGTGGGGGATAGTGGGAGGACAGAAGCTCAGGAGCTAGGGCACTCTGCTCAAAAGGGAGCCCAGCACGGACATGTTGAGCTCAGACGCGTTCTCCCCCATACACGATCGCGTCAGGCTGCCGGGGCCTGAGCTAGCGGCCACCGCTGGGGCAGTTGAGGAATTCGCAACAGCCTTCCTCAAACATGAAACCTAGGTCTCTTGTCTCCCACTTTAGATTTAGTTTGGATTGGTCCAGGGTCCCCGGGCGGGGACCAGGGCAAAAACTGGGTTGTTGACATTCAGCCCGAGAACTTGTGAGTGGAGGCGGAGAGGGGAATGGAAAGGGGGAGAGGCATTGCCCTGTACTCACCAGCCTGTCCTTCCCTCAGGTGGACTTTGAATTGCTGGCAGAGAACTTGGCCCAGCTGGAGAGGCGAAGTCTGGCAGCAGGGGACAGCCTACGAAGCCTGGCCAAACACGAACTGGCCCCTGCCCTGCGGACCCGCCTCACCATGTTTCTGCGCAACTGTGACAAGCGGGTTGCCACCCTCAAAGTAGTGCACCGCCGGGTCTGCAACAGGTGGGGCGGAGGGATCCCGGGAACAGGGCAGGGACAAGGGGGACCTTAGCCTCCCCACCACACCCCGGCCACACGCTGCTGACTGACACGTGTCCCCAGGTTCCAGGCCTTTTTGATATACCTGGGCTACCCGGCAGAGGCAGTACGGGAGGTGCGGGTGATGCGGTTCTGCCAGATCCTGCGGGAGTTTGCACTAGAGTACCGCACGGGCCGCGAACGGGTACTGCAACAACAGCGTAAGCGGGCCACCTACCGGGAACGCAATAAGACGCGAGGCCGCCTGATTACCGAGGTGAGATGGGCCGCGCGGCCCCCGCCCCCTCCCATACTGCACCCCAGAGCCCTGGGCCTAGCCGGGGTGGTCCCTGCCTGCTGAAGCTGGTGGGTGGTGGCGCCCAACCCTGAGCTCGGGGTGTGTGTATATGTGTCTGGCCTCCCCCTTGCAGACGGAGAAGTTTTCAGGTGTGGCAGGAGAGCCAGAGAGCACTCTGCAGGTGCCATTAGCCGTGGGAAGCAGACCGGGGCCAGGAGCCAAGGATGACCACGCTGCCATGAGCACCCTCCTCATGGGCGGGACGCACCCAGGTGCCCGCAGCCGCCGCAGCCGAGGTAAGAGGAAGCAGGGGCGGCTCTTCTCTGAGCCCCTCAGTGGCTCTGAGCAGCCCTCACACTCTGTCTCCCTCCAGGCACGGGCCGGAGCAGCTCCCCGGGGGCAGCCAGGGCTGTTCCAGGGGCAGGGGCCGGCGGGACGCAGGAGGAGAGTGTGGGGCCCGGCTCCCCAGGTGATGCCTCAGATGAGATCATGGATCGGCTGGCGCAGTCGGTGACCCGGAGCAGCCCCAGGGCCCTGGCAGCCCGGGAACGCAAACGCTCCAGGGGCAATAGGAAGTCCCGTGAGTACGGTGCCCCTCTCCCCCAGCCCAAAGCCCATGGCCCACCCTTTGGGGCTCTGGGCCCCCAGTGTCTTCACACACACCCCCCCCCACACACACACACACACAAAACCTGGGCCAAGCATTGGGGCCCTCGGCTCCTGCCTCCAGCTTCTCCCTCCCCTTTCGTTCCTGGGCTAACAGTGTCCCTCTGCCTCCTGCAGTGAGACGGACACTGAAGAGCGGACTCAGTGAGGACCTGGTGCAGGCCCTGGGCTTGAGCCCAAGCCCTGGCCTAGAGGTGTGAGAGAAAACGCCACCAGCAGAGCACAGACCCTAGAGAAGCAGGAAACTCAGTGGTCATCCCTCTGCCCCCTGGGCCTGTTCTTGCAGGCCCAAGGGCTAGGCTGGACCACACAGCTGCTGCCACCACCACCATTCTCCCTCCCTCCACCTCAGGAGTGACACTGAGATCGCGACGTCTTCCGAGCCCTCCTACTGGAGCCCAAGCAGTATTAACTATTACCAAACCCCACGCCTACTCTGGGGGAACAAAATAAAAAAGATTCTCAGCCAACCAGCCTGGTGTCTTCCTCCTAGGATCTACGGCTGAGAGCTGAAGGGATGGGAAATTGGCCAGGCCTTGCTTTCCATACTCAAACACAGTCCCGTGTTGCGAGGCTTGGCCACTTTGATCCCCACTCCTTCCTTCCCCTGAGTCTGGGTCCTGCTGAAGGGACCTCATGCCAGCACAGACTCCGGTGAGCCCAGGGCCCTAGTACCACCTCCAACAAATAGCACAACTGCTGCTCCCAGCCTCAACTCTTTAATAACATTGCATCCACAGCCCCAGCCAGCCTCTCGCTAAACCATCCTTGACCAACGGGCCAGCTCCAAACGCCTTTGGCGGTAGGGGGGAGAGGGGGCACCAGCCACACAGAGTCGGCTTGGGAGGCCTCTGGCCTGGGGGGCACTTCTTGGCCTCAATAGTGGAGAAAGCCCTGGGGCCCTTGGCTACAAGCGTTTCATCTGCCGCCGTTCCTGCCGCCGCTGCTTCTTCTCATTGGGTTCTGGGGCTGTTGGAGCTGAGTCGCTCATGAGCCAGGGGCCCAGGATGTTCACCCACAGGAGATAGAGGGCCCGACCTGGAGCCTGCAGGAAGAGTGGGGGTCAAGAGGAGGTTGGGACTAGGTGGGACAGTCACCAGCCTCAGCTATGGGCTAGAGGGTGTGAGAGGAAAAGACAAGGGGTGCACCCCCCCAAAAAAAAAACAAAAAACCCTCACACACTCACCAGGAGCCAGAAGTACCAGAAGTAGAGAGAGAAGCAGCTGAGCACCTGGACAATGGCTGTCAGCAAGATCACATCCTTGAGGTGCCTGAGGTGGGCAGGGAAGGCTGTGAGTGATCCTGATCCTGATCTGGGCGCAGGCAGGGACTGTTGTCCCCATGCCCCAACACTTCGCCCTCTCCCTACTAAGCGATGGATGCAGACAGTGGTAGCCTTAGACCCACAGTCAGGATCTCTGGCTCCGACCCTTTGGGGTCGGCTGCAAGGAGTCCCTCATCCCTCCCTCTCTCCTCGAGGTGGAGGAGTGAGCCAGAGGCGAGTCCCGCTCACCTGGACCAGCAGGGGAACACTCACTCTGCCATGCCCTGCTCCATGTTGAGGTCAATGCCACTATCTGTCAGGGCCCCATCATCAGCAAAGGCTGCCCGTGCCATGGCACTCATGGAACGGTAACTGGCCCCATACACCACCAAGCTGAATATCAGTGCCACCTGGAGGGAGGAAGAATGGCACACAGGTCAGGGCCAACTTTGTGGCCCCCTGGCAAGGAGGTCATAATACTAATAATAATGATGGTATTTGTTAAGTGCTTACTTCGTGCCAAGCACTGTTCTAAACACTAGGGTAGATACAGGGTAATCAGGTTGTCCCACGTGGGACTCACAGTCTTAATCCTCATTTTACAGAAGAGGTAACTGAGGCACAGAGAAGTGGCTTGCCCAAGGTCACACAGCAGACAAGTGGCTGAGCAGAATTAGAACCCACAGTTCCCCTGCCCTCTTCCCACCCCACCCCAATCAGTGGCTGACAGTGGGAGGGGAAAGGTGCTGCAACAGTGTCCTGGGCCCAAGTAGAGGGCGTGGATGGCAGGACACCATAGACATATCATACCCAGGCCCAGAAGGAAGCTGAGGAGTAGAAAATGACCAGGTTCACCACGCTGTATATAGCCTGGAACAGAAAAAGGATAAAGGGTCATGTTATGGTTGACACTCCCCCTTCCCCCCCGCTGCACCCACCCTCACATTTATTGAGCACCTCCTGTGGGTAGGGCACTGTACTAAGTGCAACGGTTAATGGACACGTTCCCTGCCTTTAAGGTGCTTATCTACCTCAGAGCCAGGCTACGGGGCTTTACAGGTTGAAAGAGTCTGTCAACGATGCCACCACCCCGATATGAGCACGTGAACAAGAGGAGCGGGGCAGGAGACTGGTTAGCCAGAAGAATCACTGACTGACACCACCCGAGCAACTGGGCAAATGGTGCCGGCCGTGTGGAGAGTGGCCCGGCCAGGGGCCGCCAGTTCTTGGTCCATCTGGCAGGGGTACACTGGGGTGGCCCGATGGGCCACCTTCCCGAGTAGCCTGAGTCTGGCCGCCCCCCTGCCCACACACACACACACACACACACACACTAGTCGTGTCAGCTCGGCCTGGGGCTAAGCACTGGGCAGGGCCTGGGTACCGAAACGGGAGGGGCAAGACAGTGAAGCTGGGAAGCAGATTAACTCACATTGGCCCCCAGAATGATGCGCAAGTAGAACCGGAGGGTCTCCTTGTTCTCCTCGAAGATCTGCTTCTTCCCCTTCGTGCCCACCTTCCCCTTGGGCTAGGGGAGGAGGATGCAAGGCGATGACTACACGACCCCGAGCCCCACCTCAGCCCTTGCCCCCCCCCATTCATTCAGTCAGTCAGTCGCATTTACTGGGCGCAGAGCACTGTACTAAGCGCTTGGAGAGTACAATTCAGCAGGAGACAATCCCGTCCCCAGCCCCACCTCAGCCCTTGGCCCCCCCCCCCCATTCAGTCAGTCAGTCGCATTTACAGGGCGCAGAGCACTGTACTAAGCGCTTGGAGAGTACAATTCAGCAGGAGACAATCCCGTCCCCAGCCCCACCTCAGCCCTTGCCCCCCCCCCCCATTCATTCAGTCAGTCGCATTTCCAGGGCGCAGAGCACTGTACTAAGCGCTTGGAGAGTACAATTCAGCAGGAGACAATCCCGTCCCCAGCCCCACCTCAGCCCTTGCCCCCCCCCCCCCCCCATTCATTCAGTCAGTCGCATTTACTGGGCGCAGAGCACTGTACTAAGCGCTTGGAGAGTACAATTCAGCGGGAGCCAATCCCGTCCCCAGCCCCACCTCAGCCCTTGCCCCCCCCCCCCCCATTCAGTCAGTCAGTCAGTCGCATTTACAGGGCGCAGAGCACTGTACTAAGCGCTTGGAGTGTACAATTCATCATCATCATCATCACCAATCGTATTTATTGAGCGCTTACTATGTGCAGAGCACCGTACTGAGCGCTTGGGAAGTACAAATTGGCAGCATATAGAGGCAGTCCCTACCCAACAGTAGTCTAAAAGACTAACCCTCGCTCGACGCCCTCACGCCTTCACTTTTCTCCTTCACGCCAGCCCCCGCCCCCCACCTCACTGCAACTCCCCGCCCCTTCACCCTTCCCTTCACCAGGTCCCCATCTTGGTCCCGTCTTCCACACCCTCGGCGCGCGCCCTTTTTTCTCCCCTCCCCCCCCCCCGCCCCGCGCCCAACTTGCTACGTCCCGGCCACCCTCGCGCCCCCGCCCCGCCCCCACCCCCCCCCCCCCCGCGCGCCCCACCTTGGTACCGTCCCCTCCTAACTGTGGCTCCCAAAGTTCCCCTCGTCACGGCGCCCCTCGCCTCACCGCCATTGTGCCGCCCAACGGCCACGCCAGCCGGATCGCGCCGCCCGAGCGCGGCGGCCGCTTCCGCCGTCGCCCCGAAGAGCTTCGCTGAGGGAAGGAAGCTCCCACGCCACTTCCTCCCGGTCGAGCGGGGGGACTACGGCTCCCGAAGGGCTCAGCGAGAAGAGGGCGGGCCGGCGCGGAGCCAAAAGAAACCACGATGGCGGAGTTGCTGCCTCCGGAGGTGAGCAGCCGCGGCCCCGGCCCCGCCCCTCCGGCCTAGAGGCCCGCCCGTTCCGTGGGAGGGCCTCCCGCTCCCGGCCACTCCGACCCGGGGCCTGTTCTGGGGGCGGACCGTCCTCGTCTGGCCCCGCCCCCAATAACGGTCGCGCTCAACCCCCCTTTTTTTTTTTAATGGCATTTATTAAGCGCTTACTCTGTGCAGAGCACTGTCCTAAGCGCTGGGGACGTTACAAGGTGATCAGGTTGTCCCCCGGGGGGCTCCCAGTCTTCATCCTCATTTTCCGGATGAGGTAACTGAGGCCCAGGGAAGTGAAGCGACTTGCCCAAAGTCACCCAGCCGACAGTCGGCGGAGCCGGGATTTGAACCCGTGACCTCTGACTCCAAAGCCCGGGCTCTTTCCATTGCTTCTTCTCTAACCGTTCCCTCCAGCGGTTGCTGTTGCTGAGCCGGGAGGCTCCTGCCCCTCAGCAACTGCCCCCGTTCCCCTCTGAGGCAACCCCTCTAACCCGCACGGTCATCATCATCAGTCGTATTTATTGAGCGCTTACTATACTAAGCGCTTGGGAAGTACAAATTGGCAACATATAGAGACAGTCCCTACCCACCAGTGGGCTCACAGTCTAAAAGGGGGAGACAGAGAACAAAACCAAACGTGAGGCGCCCCTCTTCCCTTATCAATCAATCAATCGTATTTATTGAGCGCTTACTGTGTGCAGAGCACGGTGCTACGACAACGTGGCTTAGTGGAAAGGGCACGGTCTTGGGAGCCAGAGGTCGTGGGTTCTAATCCCGACTCCGCCACTTATCGGCTGTGTGACTTTGGGCAAGTCACTTAACTTCTCTGTGCCCGCAGTTCCCTCATCTGTAAAATGGGGATTAATACCGGGAGCCCCCCCGTGGGACAACCTGATTTCCTTGTATCTACCCGAGTGCTTAGAACAGTGCTTCATTCATTCATTCAATCGTATTCATTGAGCGCTTACTGGGTGCAGAGCACTGTACTAAGTGCCTGGCACATAGTAAGCGCTAAACAAATACCATCATTAATTAATCCTTCCCTTGCCTTCCCTAAATTTTTCTGCTCCCGGCCCCATAAATGGGTTCTCTTGACCTCGCCTGGGGTCCCAGCAAAATGAACAGAGCCACACAGCCACCTGAAACCCTCACGAGGGAGTTGGGACGGTATCACAGCCGCCACCCCCACCCCCCCATACACACACAACCCCTATTGGAAACTAACCATTCATTCAATCGTATTTATTGAGCGCTTACTGTGTGCAGAGCGCTGTACTAAGCGCTTGGGAAGTACAAGTTGGCAACATATAGAGACGGTCCCTACCCAACAGTGGGCTCACAGTCTAGAAGGGGGAGACAGACGACAAAACAAAACATATTAACAAAATAAAATAAATAGAAGAAATATGTACAAATAAAATAAATAAATAGAATAATAAATCCGTACAAACATACATACATATATACAGGTGCTGTGGGGAGGGGAAGGAGGTAAGGCGGGGGGGGGGAGGGGGAGGGGGAGGAGGGGGAAAATAGGTACAAATAAAATAAATAGAATAATACGTACAAACATGCATACATATATACAGGTGCTGTGGGGAGGGGAAGGAGGTAAGGCGGGGGGGATGGGGAGGGGGAGGAGGGGGAAAATAGGTACAAATAAAATAAATAGAATAATAAATCCGTACAAACATGCATACATATATACAGGTGCTGTGGGGAGGGGAAGGAGGTAAGGCGGGGGGGATGGGGGGGGAGGGGGAAAATAGGTACAAATAAAATAAATAAAATAATAAATCCGTACAAACATACATACATATACACAGGTGCTGTGGGGAGGGGAAGGAGGTAAGATGGCGGGGATGGGGAGCGGGAGGAGGGGGAGAGGAAGGAGGGGACTCTTTCCACTGAGCCATGCTGCTTTTCATAGTAGCGAAGCCACTACTACTTCCCTAATAGTAGAAGGGCCAGGGGCGTCTAGACTGTGAGCCCGCTGTTGGGCAGGGACCGTCTCTATATGTTGCCAACTCGGACTTCCCAAGCACTTAGTCCAGTGCTCTGCACACAGTAAGTGCTCAATAAGTACTATTGGATGAATGAATGAATGAATGAGAGAGTCAGGGTCCGGGACGCGCCCAACTCACACCCTAGGGTTGTTGGCAGTGGAAGAGGCCACACTCATCGGTGATATTTAGTGTACTCCTACTGAACCGACAGTACTTTTCAGAGCTCTTGGGAACTACGACAGAAGCAAAACACACATTCCAGGCCCACAAGGAGTTTACGGTCTGTGAGGGGGAGACGGACAGAAAAGCTATTTACAGACAGTGGGAGCAGGAAGAACAACAAAGATAACATAGGCAGTAGAACAAATATGCCAGGGTTGAAATAACAGGAGAAATAGGTGCATAAATGCAGAGGGTGAGTATAAAGCCATACATGCGAGGGGTGACTGATGGGTTGCTATGACTCGGGGTGTAGGGAATTGAGGAAGACTTCCTGGAGGAGATAGGAGTTTAGGCGGGCTATTGGTTGGAGGATTGGGTGGTTGGGGGAGGGAGGGGGTCGGGGGTCCCAGGCTGGGGGAAGAAGTGGTGGTGGGGATGAGGATAGAGCTGCCTTCAGTACATGGATCTGGAGAAGCAGAGCTGGGTCCCGTCTCTCAGGCCAGAACTCTTTCTGGACACATTTGCTGCCGTATCGCCCTAGATAAGTCCCCAAGGCTTCCCAATTCTGACACTCGCCTCTTCCCTGACTTCCCAGATGCTCACACTCATTTTGAGTTACCTACCCCTGTCTGACCTGAAGGAAGCTTCCCTGGTGAGCTGGGACTGGTATGCTGCCGCCCTGAACGTCATGCGACAGGTAAAGTCCCCCTCCTTCTCCTGGCTCTGTTCTCCCCTTGTTTGCCCATGACCTTTGTCCTGCCTCTGCTGAGTGTCCTTTCCTTTTGCTGAATCAATCAATCAATCAATCGTATTTATTGAGCACTTACTGTGTGCAGAGCACTGTACTAAGCGCTTGGGAAGTACAAGTTGGCAACATATAGAGACAGTCCCTACCCAACAGTGGGCTCACAGTCTGAAAGCTGAAACTTCGACCTCACTTTCCCACAGACAGAGCCCTTGCACACACCCAGGACTGGTTAGCACTCTTAGTTGGTTCCTTGAAAATATCATTTAAAAGCAGAAGAGCGCTAAATTAAGTGTGGTTTCCCGGAAGAAGTCATGTCAGGTGCATTCATTAATGCATCACCAAGATCCAAAAAGTTGACCACAACCGTATATTTTTAAAGCAATAAAAAAGCAAGTCAGATTCACATGGTTAATTTCCATGATCAGAGAGCAACGTGTGTCAGGATTAAAACGTTGCTGATTTAAATATGCACTCCAAAGACAAAAAAAAAAAAAAACCCTGACACTCCCCAGGGTCCAGGCACTTCAGCCCACTTGGTTTAACCGCCAGTGGTCCGTCCACTGCCATTTGCCACATGCAGCACACGGCTCTGCTCAGAGAGCCATCTGATTGCTGTTTTGCCAGGCTCTATACACCACCGATGCTTCCCAGAAAACCGCTACCAGGTTGATGATTGGTGGTGAACCTTTAGGCCATGAACCCTGGTTGTTGGTGCCCATGAAGCCGGCTCTGCCCAACACACAGGAGGCACATTAGCGGCTAGGAGCACTATCGCAAAGTGCAAGAGCACCATAAAGAATTCTGGCATTCAAGTTCAATAGAGCTAGAGATTAAAAAAAAGTGCTACAAGGAAAGAGTTATAATGGGGGATTGCAGTATTTGCGCTCCCCGTGAAGTAGTAATCTCAGGCTGACACTTCCAAGATCAGCATAAAACAGGGAGGCTGAATGAGGCGGAGGGGGCTGGTGAGTCAGGAAACTGTTCCAAAGTCACCTCTCCTTTTTATGTTGCCATCACAGTCCCAGGGTGGAGGTTGGGGGCAGATGAGACTAGAACCTGGAGTCTTGCCTCCCGGCCTGGGAATCTAATCACCAGATGGTATGACTATCTCGACCGGGGCTCTTGTGGGGCTGGGGTGGCGGGGGGGGAGCTGTCAGAGCCCAGGCACTTCTGAGAGGACCTCTCGGCCCCTCCAGAAAGCCCTCCTAGGGCCACCTGTCCTGTTGAGCTAAGGTCTGCCCTGGCCTATGGTTTCCTAGTAAGCCCCAGTACTGCTTGTTTTTACCTTCTACTATTAGCAGTTGACTAACCTCCTGCATAGGAAGAGAGAAATGGCGTGGGTGGGGGAAGGAAAGAGGGGGAAGAGAAACCCTTCATAAAAACTCAGTCACGGTCGACACCCAGAGTAGGTTGTCGGGGTAACTGTATTGTGACGCCGCACCCAGAACAGGTTGTCGGGGTAACCATCGGGACGCTGCACCCAGAGCAGGTTTTCAGGGTAATTCTGTATTATGAAGATGCACCCAGATCAGGTTGTCGAGTTAACTATTATGACCCTGCACCCAGAGCAGGTCGTCAGGGTAATTCTGTATGGTGAACTTGCTGTGTCCTCTGATATGATTTGTGCTTTGAGCTCTGACCTTTGCTTCTTGCCACCCAGTCCAAGAGCCTGCTCTGTTTTTGACTGCCTGGTATGAGCCTTACCAGGTTGTCCCTGGCAGCATAACCCAAATGGAATGGCACCGTGTTTCTCCTGATTTTTCTCTGCTCACTTGCCCCCACCCTAAGCAGCCCAGGATGAAGAACGCAAGGCTGCCTTAGGACAGGAGAAGCCCCCTGCTTGCTGATGTCTGATTGTTAAGACCAGTCCTATACCCGGCATTTGCTCAACTGTCACTCAGTGACCTGCTGATCGTCATCATCATCATCAATCGTATTTATTGAGCGCTTACTGTGTGCAGAGCACTGTACTAAGCGCTTGGGAAGTACAAGTTGGCAACATATAGAGACAGTCCCTACCCAACAGTGGGCTCACAGTCTAAAAGATCTGTGCTGATCAGTGATCCGGTGCATGGCTTCTACTGGGGTGGCCCCAGGCTCAGAGGAGGGGCCCAGTGCCCTTCAAGCTGGCCACAGCACATTGCAGCCCAGACTTAACAATGAAAGGATTGGAGGTGAATTCCAAATCCGAAACATTCTGGTCAGAGCCGATCACTAGGGATTTGCCCACGCTCTCCCCTCTGAATGAAGTGAACTTGCCATCTTTCAAAATAATCGCTTCTTTTCTGTCACACATTACCTCCAGTTCTGCCCTAACATAGGTTTTCACAACATGTTTTAGCTAGAATGTGGTCAGGGAATTAGGTAACGATTGCTTGACAACGTGAGCCTGTTTGAACACAGCGCGCCATTGTGACGGACCGGTGAGTACACGACGATGGGAGTCTTCTCTAAATCCGGCGTGGCTCAGTGGAAAGAGCATGGGCTTGGGAGTCAGAGGTCATGGGTTCTAATCCCGGCTCCGCCACATGTCTGCTGTGTGACCTTGGGCGAGTCACTTCACTTCTCTGAGCCTCAGTTCCCTCATCTGTAAAATGGGAATCAAGACTGTGAGCCCCACGTGGAACAACCTGATCACCTTGTATCCCCCCCAGCGCTTAGAACAGTGCTTCACACATAGTAAGCGCTTAACAAATCATCATCAATCGTATTTATTGAGCGCTTACTGTATGCAGAGCACTGTACTAAGCGCTTGGGAAGTACAAGTTGGCAACATATAGAGACAGTCCCTACCCAACAGTGGGCTCACAGTCTAAAACAAATGCCATCATCATTATCATCATCCAGCGGGGGGCAAGAAGGCAACTCTCATGTTATCGGAGAGCTGGGCGAGTTTGCTTCTTCCTCACACTGGTAAGTGACCTAGATTTGGGAGAGCTGCAGAGGGGTCCAAAAGTCTCTTTACCCCCTACTTCCCTTTGCCAGCATCCCTCCCCACTACCCAGCACAACGCCAAACCAATCATTCTGGGTCTCTGCTTCCCCTAGGTAGGGGGTTGGGGTCGGCCGCTGCCCTTTTAGGCTGGGGCTTGTTGGGGGCAAAGCAGGTGAGTCACATCCGTCCCCACTCGGGCCAGGGAAACAGTTGTGGCATCCCTGGGAGACCAAGAGAGAAACCTACCTGGACCTTTTCCTGGCCAGGACTTTCTGCCCACCCTCACCCAGGAATCCCTCCTTTTATCCTTTTAGCCCTGGCAGCTGTGGCAGCAGTGGCTGATGCGGCTGCATATGGACCCAGCTCCTCTCGTTCCTTTGGGACCTAGCCATAATTGCCCTCCCCAAACCCTTCTTATACCACCTGACAGCATTCTGCCCTCCTCTACCTGGGACCCCAAGCTGATTTGAGGGCACCTCTGAGGACTTCCCCATTGGCTCTTTTAACAACAACATTATTGTTGTTGTTGTTATAATGGCACTCAAGTGATTACTATGTGCCAAGCACTCTTCTAAGCACTGGGGTAGATACAAGTTAATCAGTTTGGACACAGTCCTTGTCTCACAGGCTAGGGAGGAGGATTGAATGCCCACTTTACGGTTGAGGTAACTGAGGCACAGAGAAGTTAAATGACTTGCCCAAGGTCATTCAGCAGATACATGGCAGATCTGGGATTAGAACCCAGGTCCTCTGACTCCCAGGCCTGCTAGGCCACGCTGCTTCTATTGCCCTCGGTAAAGTCCTTCCCGATTAGGTTGTTTCCTCGCTGCCAAATTACCAGGGCATCAGAGAGCTCCCGTGCACCTAACCGAGAAGCCAGGGGATTAAGCTGAGAAGGCCTGGGGACCCTGGGTGTTATCTTCCCTGTCCCAAGCCTCATTCCCTGGCCACCTCAGGCCAGCCACCTCTCTGAAAACCTCGACTTGGCCCTCAGACCGTGGGCTTTCCTGACTTTGTCCTTCGACTACTCATGCTTTCTCATCCACTCTTTCCTCCCAGCCTTTCAGCTTCAGGCTGCTTTCACTTGCTCTGCCTACTTGTGTCAGAGAAACTTTTTTTCTGCCCCCGCCCTCCCAGAGAGGTGGACACCTTCCCCGCGGTAACAGCCCTCTCCTCTGCCCCCAGATGAATGTGCTGTATAGCATCCCCGTTTCTACCATCTCCGTTGCCAGCATCAAAAGCCTGGGCCAGAGGGGCATAAGCTCCGTCCGTATAACCCACATGGACAGCTCGGCTGCTTCCCAAGATGGTCTCCAGGCTGTCTCCTACTATCTGGGCTCCCAACTTCAGAGCCTGTCGCTCAACAGCAATCACTTGAGCGTGCCCTCCTTCACGAGCCTGCTCATGGGCTGTCGCACTCTCCGCACGTTGGATCTCAGTGGTGCCAACAACCTTTTCGTGAACGGGCTGCTGCTGGCTTTACCTACGGACTACCAGCAGGCCCAAGAGGCCCTGAGTGGCCTGCGGGAGCTCAACCTGTCTAGCCTACGCTACCTCACAGATCTGACTTTTAACCGGCTCTGCAATTGTGCTCCCAAGTTGGAGTACATCTCCCTGGCTCGCTGCCACATGCTCTTCGAGTATGACCCAAACTATGGCACAGCTATTCCTGTGAACTCCCCCACCACTTTATCCTTTAGGAATTTGCTCAATTTTGTGCAGGAACGGGCCTCCTACCTGCGAGGCCTGGACCTGAGTGATACCAAAATCACGCCCGAAGTCCTTGCTAGTCTGGGCGAAATGGACGGTCTGCATCTGGAGAAACTAGTCTTGCAGGGTTGCCGAGAGCTGACTGATGACTCTGTGATCACCCTATGCCGCCTGCAACCTGGTCTGACCACCCTGAACATTGATGGCTGCACGGAGCTGGGCGACAGGGCGGTGGTGGCAGTCTGCCAGGGAATGCCCCGCCTGCGGCATTTGCAAATAGGTAGGCTGCAGCAGCTTACAGACTATGGCCTCTCAGCCCTGGGCCGCCTGCGGGAGCTGCAGATCCTGCATATGGCAGAGTGCTGCCTCATCTGTGGTGAGGGGCTTATTCAAGCACTGGGTGCTGAGAAGATCCTGCCTCCCATCACCACCCTCAACTTGGCCTATTGTGCTCTTGTCAAAGTAAGTGACCTAGAGCATGGCATTCTGGGGTGAGGGGAAGAAAGGAAGGGGGAAGGGAGGGAAGGAAGGATGAAGAGAGGTAGGGAAGGAAGAATTGAGGGAGGGAAGGAAGGACGAAGGGAGGGAGGGAAGGAAGGAAGGAGGGAAGGAAGGACGAAGGGAGGGAGGGAGGGAATGAAGGACATGACGGAGGGAACGAAGAACGAAGGAAGGGCGGGAGGGGCAACCAGCACAGCTCTGACCTGGGGGTGATAGATCAGGCCCTGGTCAAAACCTCACATCCTTGTCAGGCAGGGCCCCAGCCCTCCTGACCCCACTGTCCATTTAGGGTGGGCCTTGGGAAAGTAAGGGAAGAACCAGGCTGGTGGGAGGGCAGATTAGGTGAAGCAATGGGTATCGGAGTGGATGGGAAGGCCTCTGTTACCCAAAGGAGAAGGGGCCTGCTCTCCATCTTTGAAACCCAAACAAGAGGAATAGCTGGCCGAAGATAAAGCAGGAGGGGCTGTTGGGAGACAGAGACATGACTTGCCGGCCATGACGGGTTTGAAGCTGAGGACGGCCGGTAACCTTAGAGATCTCTAACGAGAGAATCCTCCCCCCCGACACCACCATCGCTCCCTTCCTCCACCTGCTGGGTCAGCAGACCTCTAATCACGCCATCTTGCTGGGAGGGAGTCAGTCAAACTCCATGGGTCTCACGGTGTCCTGACGGTATTTTGCCATTCTGCAAACCAGGCTGCTCTCACTATTTTCTCCTTTCTTCCTCCCTCCAGGATGTAAGCGTGCTCCCGCTGGTCAGCCTGTTAAGCCGCACCCTGCGCACGCTGGACTTATCCTTATGCACAGGTCTCACCAATAAGAGCCTGCATGCCATTTTCAGCCAGTTGCCCAAACTGAAAAGTCTGCATATGGCCTGGTGTAAAGAAATCACTGACCGGGGACTTCTAGGCCTCCTGGAGTATAGTTCTGAAGTTCAAGACCAGAAGGGAGAGGTAGGGATTTCAGGACGGCTGGGCCCCTGGGTTGGGGACTGAAATCAGTGTGCCCGTGCAGTGAGGAGCTGCCTTCCAGATGCAGGCCTGGCAGAAGAGTGACCGCACTGTTTCAGGTGCTGGGTTGGACCAGGCTGTCCAAACTCTCTGGGGGAATCCTAGGGTTTGGCAGGAACTGAACCCGAGGGCGCCAGAGCCGCCCCCCTCACCCCACCCCCAACCCATATACTTACCTGCCCAAAGTTCAGGAATTTGGGGAACATGGGCCTTCTTCCTCCCCCAGCCTCTCCTGGAGCCCTGGCCTTCTAATCTTGCTGCTGAATCTGAAGAGGCCAGTACCTCACGAAGAGTATGCTACACCTCCATCTCCTGCCTGAGTGTCCTTCAAGAACTGGATCTTACAGCTTGTTGCAAGCTGACCAACACCAGCCTGACCATGGTACTGGAAGATTGAGTGGGGGATGGGGGGAGAGGTTTGGGGACCCACGTGGGCCTAGGGCAGACAGGGAGGGGATGAGGAACAGGTCCTGAAGCTGCCCAGAGTGCTGGGACAGAGGTCTGAGTTACGGGACTCATGTCCCCAAACCCGAGAAGCAATGGGAGGGTTTTCCAGAGGGAAAGACGGGAACTCAACCACCCTTCACACACAGCTCCACTTCACCACATAATTTCCCTGCCCTGCCCCCGGGAGGATGCTTTCTGGGTTAAAGGGTGGTTTCAAGGGTCATTTTCTCCCTACCGGAGTGCTGACTCTTCTACCTCCCCTGGCAGGTGATAAAATTCCCACAGCTGAGAAAGTTGACTTTAAGCATGATCCCTCAGCTGACGGATGCAGCTCTGGTGTCCATAGCCCAGGGCTGCCCCGCCCTGGAGCAGCTGACCCTGCGTCACTGTCGCCAGCTGAGCGATGCCGGCTGGATAGAGGCCGCTGGCTTCCTGCCCAGGCTGCATTGCCTCAACATCTCTGGCTGCAGTCAGCTCACTGAAAGGTAAGTGACTGGGTGGGGCTGGGGGGGGGGGGGGTGAGGAGGAGCACGTTCAGGGTGAGTAGGGTGGTACACTGACCTGCTCTCTTCCACAGGACACTGAGAGCTCTCAGCAGCTCCTGCCGGCAGCTAAAGGTGCTAGATGTGTCCCTTTGTGAGGGCATCCAGCTGGCAGCTATTGAACGCCTGAGAGCCCAGCTGCCCTTGGTGACTTGGGTCTACTCACACTTCATGGGTGCAAACGAGCTGAAATTGAGCTGAAGCTTCTCCGGGAGCCACCATACCTCAAAGCCAAGTCTGGCCTTTTCCTATTTTGGGCCCTTTAGCGGGTTTGGGGTCCGAGGGAACTAGGAAAGAAAGCCTTAAACAGCCCCGGTTGCTGTCTCCTTCCTTCTCCCCCCTCCACCCCATTTCCTTCCAGGAACTTTCAGCCTCAAGCCCTAAGTCGCCTCCAACATCCACAAATGCTGCTGCCTCAGCCCAGTCCCAGGGCATCGATGAGACCTGAACAGTCTACCAGCATGGGAGGAGGGTTTCCCTGACTGCCTCTCCCCCGGCTGGGCTGGCCTCTCTGAGCCCTTCAGTTCCGTCCGAGTGGAGGGTAGAATCAGGGCTTGTTAGAGTGAGGGCCTGTGTAGCCCTTTCTACGCTCAACACGCCCAGCCTTCTATGCCTCATTCCTCCCACAAGGCTCCCCAACTGTCTTGTTCACCAGCTGGCTACTAGCCACCCTCCACCTGGGGAAATCACCCCATGGACCCCTGATGCCTGAACCGCCTGACACACACATGCCCCCTGCCACCCCCGCCCAGCCTCCTGTTTAGAGGTTCCCCACATGGGGACCTGGGGTATTTAGATCATTTTCCTCTCCACTGCCCCCACCAGCCCACATGCGCACACCCCCCACCATGCCCCAATCAGGGGAAACACTTGGAAACAAAGTTCCACGTTCAACACTTTTTCAAAATGAAATCTTCATTCACACACTCCCAAGCCTTCAGATCAGTTCTAGAGGAGGCAGGGATGACGGAAAGGCAAGTTGTCCTATCAGGTGGTCCCAAAGCTAACTGTAGCTAAGGGGCTTAGCTGCTTCCACTCCATGAGATGAAGTCGGATAAGCATCGCCTCACGTCACTCCAGGGCCCCAGCCCCCTGTTGGGTGTGACATACACTTTCTTGGGGGCAGGACCCCTAAATCTCTGCCCTTCGCAGAACCGAGACCCCAAGAGAGGAGGTTTCAGAAGCAGAGAAGTGGCTTGAATCCGGACAGACACCCTGACGCTCACTGCAACGCTGGCCCCACCGTGGGCCACACGCCTCTCCCTCCGCAGAGCCACGCAAGCCCTCCTAGCAATCCCCTCCATCTCGCCTGAGGTCCTCCTGAACATGACAACACTTGCGTTCAGACTCTTTTGCACAGAGGTGTAGGTGTGTGTGTTCATGCTCACACACGTGCGTGCGCCCTGGGCACACACCTCTTTATTCCTGAGCTAGAAGCCTCTGTATCCGGGTAGCAGCATCCCCCACGGTGAGGCACCGACCTTGAGCTCTTGTGGGTTAGGGGGCAGAGGAGCCCCTATTATGATTACTACAGTCAAATCAAGCCATCGCCCTCCACCAATGAATTCCCCTCATTCTCCCTGGCATATGCAGCCCAGTGGGGCCATAAGACAAGGGCAGTATCAGGGGAGACCTTGGGGTCTCTGTTCCTTTCCCCGCTCTCCACCCATCCCCCTTAAGGCTCGGCCACGCCGGAGTCACAGCAGAAGTTGAAGTTGCTGGGTGGTGGAGGCACGGGGGGCGGCCTGTCTGGGATGGGCACGGCTTCCAGTTCCAGCAGCTGCAGCTTCGTCTCCATGGCCAGGAGCAACTCCAGGTCCATTCGCGTCTGCTCGCTACCCATGGGGCCACCCAGCAGGGCACTGAGCCCGTCCGTCCAAAGGTGGAACTGTGGAGTCAGGGCTAGGTTGAGAGAGGGGCCTGGAGGCCCCCAGAATCTCCCCCTGCTTCATCCTCTGCCTGCCCACTTGCTGTTCTTGCCTAACCCGTCTGCCTCTCCTGCCCCCAACGCCCTGGCTTTCAACCCTACTTGGTGCCATTCTCTCCCCTTCCAGACCCAAGGCTCTTCCCACTTGCCCAGAATGCACCTGCAATGAGGGGCTAACAGCCCCAAGTCCCGCCAACCGACCCCCCTCTCCCACTCAGCTGGGCCTGGAGCTCACCTCACGCTTGGAGGGAGCGATGAAATTGAGATGGGCTGTCTCCTCCTCCCCCTGGTCATAGCTGACAGAGAAGGCTAGTTCCCAGACATCCTGCAGGGAGCACAGGGGACTGCAGTCAGGTGAGGCCCCGGGGGGTGGGGTGTCATGAAGGGTGGGAGGAGGGATCCCAGCTGAGGTTGGTCTGGCAGGGAATGGGTGGAAAGGTGGAATCAGGGGACCCACCAAAGGGGTGCTACTGAAATGGCATTTAGAAGGGAGTGGAGACCAAGAAGCTGGGGCTCCAGACAGACAGACAGACAGACAGACAGATCTCGACCCAGTCTGTCCTGGGAGGAGAGAGTGAAGGCTGTCTACCCGTGGCCCTACCCTTTCCCATTCAGTGTCCCAGCTTGAGGGGACATTGGGACCCGTCAGGGGGGAGGGGCACACCCAGCCTCTCTGTCCCAAACTCACCTTGTTCTGCTTCCCGGAGCCCTTCTCCCGGACATGGGGACACTCCCTGCCCATGAGCAGTGCACGCATTTCTGCTACAGGGACTGTGGGAGATACAGGTTCCAATGAGGACCGCAAATCTCACTTAGGTGAAAGCTGGAAGAAGGGTGGGCGGGAGGGGGAGGGAGAGGGAGAGAGGGAGAGAGGGAGAGAGAGCACGCATGCACGCACACACACACGTTGGAGTAGTGCAGGGAGAAGAGAGGGGAAAGGAAGGGAGGAGCTGAAGTCAGGGCAGTGGGAAGAAGCTTAATCCACCCCCGGTGGAAGGGCTGTTGGTCAAAGGAGGTAGGGGAATCTTGCCCCCGCCCCCTCGCCCCTCACGTTTTTCCGGTAGGCTCTCGGCAGGAGGCTGGCTCGAGCCCTCCTCCACGTCTCCATACTGTAACATCTTGTGATTGGGAGACAAGCAGCAGAACCAAAGTTTGTCTGGAGGAGCAGAGTCAGGAGGAGAGGAGATTAGCGAGCAGGCACTGACCTTCGCTGCCCCCTCTCCACTGACTCCTGACCCTCTCATTAAACCCTAACTTAACCCCACCCCATCCCCACCCTACTGACCCTGCCTCCTCCGGCTGCTGACTTTGCGGAAGAGCGTCCCCTCACAAAGCCGCAGCAACCGCTGCTGACGGATCAGCTCCAGGAGATCTGGCTTCAGCTTTTCACGCAGCTCCCTGGATGGACGAGGAGGTAGGGAGGTGGGGCTCAGTAGATCCAGGGGGACAGAAGGATAAGGCAATCCACCGATGTGGAAGGATGGGGAGGGGAGGCCCTCAGAGTACAAAGCAATGAGGTGTTGACATGGGAGGGGCTCTCAGGGGGCACAAGGGGAAAAAGAACACTTGGTGGGGACCTCTGGGAGTAGGAGATGCCGGGGCAGGGGAGGGTGCTTGGCAGATAGGAAGGCGACAGGGCGGGGGGGACTGACCTCCTCCCTCCTAGCACCCTGTGGGATCCCCTCCTGCCCCAGCCTTTTCTACCTTCCCACCCGCCACTTGAGCTCACAGGATGGGTGGGGCCAGCGTGCCCTCCTGGCTGAGTCTCTCTGTCTGCCGCAGCCGTAGCACCTCCCCGTAGCTCAGGGTGTTCACCTTGGAGCGGAACAGCTCCAGCGAGCTCGGCCTCTGAGCCAGCACCCGACTCAGCTGCTCTCGCACCACCTGCAGCACCTGCCCTGGGCACAGGCCCCCTCAATTCCTCGGTGCCAGCCCCAAAGGCACGGTGCCTGGGCCTGCCACCTTTAGTGTCAGCTTTCCCCTGGGGTACGGCAGCCCCTGACACGCAAGGAGCCGCCCGCCCCAATTCACCCTCCGCCCCTAGGCCTCTCCCGACTCCCCACCTTGTCAAAGTCCTCCTGGGTGGCTCGCATCTCCTTCCAGGTCTTGTTAAGCAGCTGGATGCAGACACAGAACAGTTCGTGGAAGCTGTGATCCTGCCCAAAGAACAGCGGGGAGAAGTCCTGGGCTGTCTCTGAATCTAAAGGGGCCAAAGAGACCGAGATGGATCAGTGTAGGCAGAGAAACGGACCCACCGCCCCAAGACTTGGGGGAAGGGACCAGGACAGGTACCTCAGGACCGTGGTTCCCATCCCAGCTCTCAGGACACAGACAAACAGAAATGGGGTGAAGGGGTCACTCTGGGGCCTGAGGAAAATGGGGGCCCCAACCCTAGTGGGGAAGTTCAGGTGCACACTCCCACTCACAGGGCTCCCCGACATGCAGCAGGTCACACAGCAATGCAGTCAACTGGATACTGCTCCGGGCAAAGGGGCATTCGTGTTTGTCCTCCCGGCTGCTGTTCTCCAGCACAAACTGGAAAAGAATCACAGCCTCCAGCCCCCCTCTCCCTCCTCTGGCCCCTCCCCGGCACTCCAGGGGCCCAAGAGATTGGGGTGGTACTGACCCGGCTGTAGGCATTAGGCGCGTGGCGGGCAAAGTAGAGCATGTTGTCCAGGGCAAGCAGACCAGGGGGGACACGTTCCAGATCCTGAGCAGGATTGCTGTTCTGGTTGGGGAGAGGAAGGTCAGGGCCCATTGCAGAGGCAGCCAGATCTCAACAGGGAAGCCTGCGGTGAGGGAGGCTCGGAGCTATAAGTGAGCACGGGCACGACAGGATCGAAGAAGAGCCTGGGGAGGGTACTTAGAGGTAAAATGTACAGAGTGGTAAGTGGGAGGCAGGGAGGAGAGGAACTGGAGGAAGGAGGAAGGGGGGGACCCCAGCACAGGGTGGGTGTGTGTAGCAGGGGAGGAGCGAGGGCGGGGAGACTCACAGAAAAGCCCAGTTTGCGGAACTCGCGAGCACAGAGGGACTGTCGGCGCTCGGTATTGAGTCCCCCCGTGGAGGACCCCCCATCTGGCTCAAATGCAGCCAGGCGCAGGGACTGAAGCTGCTCTCGCTGCTCCTAGGAGAGGGGTTGGGAAGGTCAGGGCGACAGTTCAGGAGCCTCCCTCCCTCCCACCCTGAGAGCCCAGCCCGAAGGGTGAAAATCTCTGAGCCCCTGGCCGCAGATCCTACTCTGTCTCTCCCCCATCCCCTGCCCCCTGCCCAGGGGCCCACCCCCACCCTCCTGGTCCCACCTGGCTGAAGGGATCGATAGGCGTCTGCATGCGTGGCTTCAACACCTCCAGACTCAGAGCCTGCAGCACGTACAAGTGATGGGCCATCTCTGCCCCCAGGGGTGCCGCACTGTGGATGATATTCTGGGTGGGGACAGACAGGGCGGTCCACCTTGGTCAGGTCTCCAGCCCAGGCTTCAGGAACCGGACTCAGATGAGGGATGACTCAGGGTTAGGCAGGGCTGGGCGGTGAAGAGAATAGGGTTGGGTGTGGTGCTCAAAAGGGTCAGGTGCCTCCATCTGGGTCCTCCTGCTTCCCCTCCTCCCAGGCCCTGGCTCCCACCTTGTGGATGTACAGGCGTAGGTTCTTCTGCCACAGGTTGTCCAGCATGATCTAGGGGGCAGATGGGGATTGGGTCACGGAGGCTGGGGAACTGAGGCCTCCACCCCAACAGGATCCCTGAGACGCTGTCTCCCGGGGGCCGGTGTTCTGCTCCCAGCCCTGCCCCATCCTCATCCCCTGCCCCCCGCCCCATTCTCCCACCTGCTCCCACCCCCTCATCCATCTAGACCCTCACCTTGCGCTCAGGGACGGTGACCCCCAGCAGCAGTGCCGTGAGCAGTGCCATGGCCTTGGTCTGCAGCTGCTGGTTCATCCTGAGAACAGGGATGGACAGTCATGACCAGAGACTCACTTGACTCTGTGCCCCCAGCCACCCTAGCTGAACCTTCTCTGGCTCCGCTCTCCCTCCCGACTCCCGGAATAGGGCTCTTACACCTGCAGGTGGATGAGCAGTCTATCCACAGGGATCTCGTTCTTGACTATCTGGCCCAGTACAGAGCTGTTCAGAACCACATTCTCCAGCAACCCCAATGCCAACTGCTGCACGGATGCATCCATTAGGTTCATATTCACATAGGTAGTCACCTAGGGGAGAAGCCAGGCGAAGGGCAGAAAAGGGACATGAGGGGTGGAATGGAAAGGTGAAAATTAGAGGTGGGAGTCAGGGCTGGGGGTGGGGATGGGGAGCCTCTCCCCAACTCCTGCTCTTCACACCTCCCCGCAACCCCCATACCTTCCTGACCAAGGACCGGCTGAGCGTCTCCCAGGACACCACGCCATGCTCCATGAGCTCTGAGAAGGCCCGCAGCGCCAGAGCCAGCACTTCACCCAGGCTGACACACAGAAGAAATCACACCCAAAATCAGAGAAGCTCCACACCCTGTGCTCACACCCCATCCACCCCACCCCACCGGCTGTTGAGACCCCCCCCCCCCACCCCACCACTACCGGGAGGAGTCCCAGCTGCCTCCATCCTCACTCGCCACCCCTGCTCCCATCCCAGTCCTTGCTCACTCGTCACCATCCTCCACGATGAGTTCAAGCTCCTGCAGCCCGTTCCGACTGATGAACTCCCGGGCAAAGGTGAGGTCGGGGGCCAGGGCTGCAAGTCGCCGCAGTAGCGGGCGCCGCCCCTCCTGGCCTCCAGCCCGCAGCCCACCCAGCAGCTGTTCCACCTCCTGCTCCTGGAACGAGAGCGGGGGTGGAGGCCCAGAGCGGTGGAGACGTCGGAACCGGCAGGAATAGCCCCTTTGGTGCAGAGGGACGTTCCACTGGCTAGATCAGAGACTGGAAGAGACTTTCTATTCTGGGGGCCCTCGGCAGGGTGGGGTGGGAGCGGCTCAGAATCAGAAACCTTTACGCGGGACACCCCGGCATGAATATTTGAGCAGGGGAGGAGAGGCTGACTTTGAGCCAAGGAACGATAATAATGATGACTAACTGGGGGGGTTTATTAAGCGCTTACTCTGTGCCATTCATTCACTCATTCAGTCGTATTTATTGAGCGCTTACTGTGTGCAGAGCACTGTACTAAGCGCTTGGGAAGTACAAGTCGGCAACACATATAGACGGTCCCTACCCAACAGCGGGCTCACAGCCTAGAAGGGGGAGACAGACAACAAAACATCTTAACAAAATAAAATAAATAGAATAAATATGTACAAATAAAATAGAGTAATAAATACATACAAACATATATACACATATATAGGTGCTGTGGGGAGGGGAAGGAGGTAAGGTGGGGGTGGGGAGGGGGAGGAGGGGGAGAAGAAGGAGGGGGCTCAGTCTGGGAAGGCCTCCTGGAGGAGGTGAGCTCTCAGTAGGGCTTTGAAGGGAGGAAGAGAGCTAGCTTGGTGGATGTGCGGAGGGAGGGCATTCCAGGCCAGGGGGATGATGTGGGCCGGGGGTCGACGGCGGGACAGGCGAGAACGAGGCACGGTGAGGAGATTAGCGGCAGAGGAGCGGAGGGTGCGGGCCTGGCTGTAGAATGAGAGAAGGGAGGTGAGGTAGGAGGGGGCGAGGTGATGGAGAGCCTTGAAGCCGAGGGTGAGAAGTTTTTGCCTGATGCATAGGTTGACTGGTAGCCACTGGAGATTTTTGAGGAGGGGAGTAACATGCCCAGAGCTTTTCTGCACAAAGATGATCCGAACAGCGGCGTGAAGTATGGATTGAAGTGGGGAGAGACAGGAGGATGGGAGACTGGAGAGGAGGCTGATGCCGTGATCCAGTTGGGATAGGATGAGAGATTGAACGAGCAGGGTAGCGGTTTGGATGGAGAGGAAAGGGCGGATCTTGGCGATGTTGCGGAGGTGAGACCGGCAGGTTTTGGTGATGGATTGGATGTGAGGGGTGAACGAGAGAGCGGAGTCGAGGATGACACCAAGGTTGCGGGCTTGTGAGATGGGAAGGATGGTAGTGCCGTCAACAGTGATGGGAAAGTCAGGGAGAGGGCAGGGTTTGGGAGGGAAGATAAGGAGTTCAGTGTTGGACATGTTGAGTTTTAGATGGCGGGCAGACATCCAGATGGAGATGTCCTGAAGGCAGGAGGAGATGCGAGCCTGGAGGGAGGGAGAGAGAGCAGGGGCAGAGATGTAGATGTGGGTGTCATCAGCGTAGAGATGATAGTTGAAGCCGTGGGAGCGAATGAGTTCACCTAGGGAGTGAGTGTAGATAGAGAACAGAAGGGGACCAAGAACTGACCCTTGAGGAACCCTTACAGTAAGGGGACGGGAGGGGGAGGAGGAGCCCGCAAAAGAGACTGAGAATGAACGGCCGGAGGGATAAGAGGAGAACCAGGAGAGGACAGAGTCTGTGAAGCCAAGCACTGTACTAAGCACTGGGGACGATACCAGATCATCAGGTCCCGCATGGGGCTCACAGTCAAAGTAGGAAGGAGAGCAGGTATTGAATCCTCATTTTGCCAATGAGGGAACTGAGGCCCAGAGAAGCTAAGTGACTTGCCCAAGGTCCCACAGCAGGTAAGTGGCGGAGCCAGGATTAGAACCCAGGCCCGGGCTCTTTCCACTAGGCCACGCTGCTTTTCTCTGTAAGCTCCTCTGCTTCCAAATGTCCCTCTTCTAACCGATTCCAAGCAGTTCCCTGTTTGCCCCAAGCTCTGAGTAAGTCAGGGGCTACTCTGGAGAGCCAGATGCAGCCCAGGGACCCACCCAGATGGAACCTGACCCACCAGGATTTCTCCCAGGAGCCCAGAAGCCGGGGGGAAGTGGGTGACAATCTGCCCCCTGCATGTGGGGGAGGTGGCAAGAAGTGGAGAGAGCCAAGTGGAAAGGCCCCGCTGGGGGAGGTAGTGGGGTTGGAGTTTTAGAATGGACAAGGTTGTCCATACCAGAGTGTTGCTGAGGCAAAAGAAAAGCAGAGTGTCCCAGGGAGGGGCTGAGACAGAGGGAGGAGCAGGAAGCAGTGAGTGTACATGGCAGGGAGGGGAGCGGAGCTCTGTGCCGGAGGGAGCTAGGACAGAAAGGGAGGGAGAAGCAGGAGAAAGAGGGGAGGGGAGGGGATGCAATGGGATGATGGTGGGAGGGGCCTTACCGGGGAAGGCCTGAGGCAGAGGATACTCCCGTTCTTGATCTCCCCTCGGTTCTGGGGGCAGACAGAGCTGGGGTGAGGGTAGGTGGCAGACTGGGCCAGGTTCGGCCCCCACCAAAGGAAAAATAAGGGCAACTAGAGCTGTCATGCCCAAGGTTGCCTCCCACCCTCTGGTCAGAGTACTGGGGATCCGGAGGGGAAGGGACTTCCGGTTTCAATACTGTAGCACTGAGATGAGGACAGAAGGGATGGGGGCGAGATAAGTGGCGGCCGGGCTATGGGATGGGGGACAAAGTGCAGGATCAGGGGGTGCCTGAAAGGTTGGGAATAGGGTCCTCACGTTCTCCGTGATGTAGCGCCGGTGGCCATCGGCATGCTGCAGGGCATAGTGCTCCCAATCACTCAGGTTCCACCTGCCAGGGGAAGAGGGGAACGAGGGAGACACACTCAGACTGGCTGCCCTACCCCCACCTACTTACTGCCCCACCATCCCTCTCCCTGTGTCATTCACTCAACCGTATTTATTGAGCGCTTACTGTGTGCAGAGCACTGTACTAAGCGCTTGGGAAGTACAAGTCGGCAACACATAGAGACGGTCCCTACCCAACAACGGGCTCCCAGTCTAGAAGGGGGAGACAAACAACAAAACAAGTAGACAGGTGTCAATACCGTCAGAATAAATAGAATTATAGCTATATACACATTAACAAAATAAATAAAACAGTAGATATGTACTGTGTCCCCGCCACTCACACGGCGCACAGCTCCTTCAGGACTGCAGTCAGGGGCTTGGCCTGGAAACACAAGGGCGAGTCACCAGGATCCCCAAATCTCCTTCCCCTGGGACTTGGGGGGCAGCAGGGTGGCCAGGGTGGGGGGGAGGAGGAGGGAGGGGGGCGGCCTGGTCTGGGCCGGCGCTGTTGGGGGCTGGAGAAGGTTTGGCGAAGGTGTGGGGAGGGGGGCCAAGAGAACAGGGAGGAAGGGGGAGTACCTGGTCCAGCTCGATGAGCTGCGGGATGGCCCCCTCCAGCTGGATGGCGATTTTCACTATATCTCGGGGGGGCGCCATGGTCTGCAGCGGGGACACGGTCGGGGGCACTCAGGGAGGAGGACGGCCGGGCACGGGGGGGGGGGGGGGGGGGGGGGGGGGAGGAAACCGGGACGGGACGGGACGAGGCGGGGCACCGGCGGCCACATTCCTCGGGCGAGCACCGACAGGTCTCAACCTCCCGGCCGCGTCGGGACCCAAGGGGCCCGGGGCCAGGCGAGATGTCAGAGCCCCCCCCCCCCCCAATATGCGGGGGGTGACGGCGGACTCTACCAACCTGCTTCGGGAGAAGCCCGCTTCCCCCTTAACACTTGGAGAAGGTGAGAGGAAGAGAGAGAGAGTTGCGGCCCGGTCCTGCCCTCCCCCGAACTCACCGGCAACGCCGCGCTCCCGGTTCTCCCAGTGTTTCCCTAGGGAGCGGCCGAGCAGTTCCGGGTAGGAATCCCGAGGGAGGGAAGGGAGGGAGGGAGGGAGGGCCTGGAGGCCCCACCCCCCAACAACCTGGCCGGGCCCCGCCCCTGCCCACGGGATCGGCTGGCCTGGAGGCCGCGCAACCCGACGAGTTCACGATGCCCATCTTTGAAGGTAGCCCGGGGAGGCCAGGGTAGGGGACAAAGGGAGTGGGCCGCTGGCCCGGGGCTGTCGGTATCCCGGTCTTCACTTCCAACGCGGGGTCTCCTGAGCAGAAGCTGGAAGGCTGGCTCTGGCTGTCTTGCAGGAGGTCCTCCCGGCGTACGCAAAAAACTTCGGCCTCGTTCATAAAGTCAGGAGCCCCTGCTCCCTCCCAGCCCAGAATTAACAGCGGTGGAGATGCCTCAGCTGTCCTCAAGCTAAAAGCCGGCGACGACCCTTCCCTCTCCCGCCACCCTTTAAAAGAGGGGGTGGGGGCGGAAGGAAAGACTTGGTGACTACGACAGGGCTCTGAAAGGCTTTTTATTCACTCAACGCTGTACAAATAATACAGGCAAATTCCTTTTGCTGCAAAAAGTATAAAAATAATCTTTATATAGGAATCCACATTCCTGTAAATCTCTCCTAAATATTTTCTCCAAACATCATCTAACTGATGGCAAATAGCAAACGAGGGTGCTAAAGACAATATGCACAGGGACTCCAGTGCTCCAGCTCTGAACGAGGCCTATAGAGTGGTGGGGGCTGGGGGGGGGGGGGGGGGCAGCTCAAGGCTGGGGCCTGCCCCTGGGGAGGACATGAGAGCGGGGGGACCACAGGGAACCAAAGTAGCAATAGTGGCTCTAGGTGGGGGGCAGGGGGAGGTGCGGGGCGAGAGCCCTCCTCCAGCAGTGGGTCACCCTGAATGTGCAGGGCTGTGCCCACTGACCTCAGCCCTTTCAAGCAAGTGGCCGGGTCCGAGGGTAGCCCGGCCCCAAACCCTGTACCTCCCTTTACTTAAGATGCTCCTGAGGCTGGGAGTGAATGGGTAAGACTTCAGGCCCTCCCGGGCAACAGCACAGGCCCCAGGACGGTGTCCTTTCTACATCCCTGCCCAAGACTTGGGTACTTGGAGACTGGTACGAGAGGTGTAGAGCCACCCTAACTGGGGGTGCCATGCACCTGGCCCTAGGAAGCCCAAAGAGGTATGTGGCAAAGACTTTGGCTACAGGGAGGAAAGGGGAGGGGGCAGGGGTGGAAGAGCTGGATTTGGACCTAGGCCCTGGAAGAAAACAAAAGGGCCCAAGCCAGAGGGGAAGACAGATCTGTACCCTAAATGTGCAATGAGGGAGGGAAACCCAATGAGGGAGGGAAAGGAGAGGTCAGAGGACCTGCTGAGCTGGCATCAGTCTGTGACTCTGGTTTCAGGCCCTTCAGTGTAGCCAGCCGGGGTGGGAGGTTGGGGGAGGCACAGGCTGGGTAGGGGGTGGGCCCTTTCTCCAGGTCAAACAGTTTGTGCTCACGCAGCCCCAGCAGGCTGGAGTCAGAGGTTGAGGACGGGCACATCGAAGAGGTCGCAGACCCCCTCATTCTCATCTAGGTTGTAGACATAGTCGTGGTCTCCGGGGGGGCGGGGAGAGGCGGAGCAGAGGAGCAAATACTAAGGGAGAGAGTTTGGGGGAGGGGGAGGGAGGAGCGGGGGGAACCACGTCACACTGCAGGGACCTCCACAACATGGCTCACCCTGGTTTTGGCCTGGGAGCAGCACCCAACCCTTCCGCCCCCGGGGGTCCCCAAGGACCCATTCTTGGTGAAATTGTCCCTGAGGGCACCTGCCCAAGAGGAGCCTGGGGTCTCCCATGGGACTAACTCCTCCAACCCCTTCTCTAATGCAGAGACTCATCCCCTCCCTGCTTGCTACCCACCTTCTGAGGACATCAGTTCCTCCAGCAGATCAGAACTCATGCATTCTGCAGAAACAAAGCGAGGTCAGAGAAGCCTTGGGCAGGGAGCAGGGCCCATGACTTCTGGCCTGTGGCACCCCCACCCCCTCCACCCCGGGGGGAAGGGATGTTGGGGAGACCCCTCCACGGTCACTGCCCCTCTCCTGTTCCCATTTCTACATGGTTCTGGGCCCAGTGCAACCCTGAGTTTGCCCAGAAACTCAGGTCCCACGGTCCAAGTGATGGCCACGGCCCCTGCTCCGGGAAGCCCCAAGATGGCTCCTTCAGCATTCCCAAGAGCTCAGAATGTCAAGGCCGAAAGGAAGCGGGGCTGTTACCACGCAATGAGCCCAAGTGGAGCTGGAGGTGATATCTCAGACCCCCTTGCCGAGGATCGAGGCACACAGCTCTGGACTCAGGAACCTACCTGTTGTGGGTACGGAGGAGTGACGAGGAGAGGTAGATGTGTGTGAGTTCATTAAAACCACGGTGGGGTGGGGTGGGATGGAGGTGATGGACAGACCACGATTCAAGGTGTTTTAAAAAATGGGATATACAAGGCACTACCGCACTCACTGCCCAGCTGTGCAGGGCTAGGTTGACTCTCACATGGAGAGGGGCTGGCATTGCCCAGTTTTCTCTGCCAGTCACCACCTGAGCCGATGTAAGGCAAGAGTGGAGTAATCAGGGGCCTGATCCAAGTCTTCCTCCTAGAGAGAGGAGGCCCCGATCCCAGTGGAATTGATGAGGGGGTGGGACCCGGCCCTCAGGTTCTGAATCAGCCAGGGCCGTTCAACTCGGAGGATGGGTGGGAATAGGTGAGCTGGCTGGCCTACCTCTGGTTGGATCAAACATCTCCGACAGCTCTTTGGGGAGTTCCAGTACTGAAAGCACAGGGACATCACTGTCAGCGCTCAGGCCCAAGCCAGAGGGGGGTGGGGGCAGGGGGGTGTCCTCTGGCCCACCTCTGGCCTCATGCCCCACCTTCAGCCCAAAATCTGCAGTTCCACCTTGCTCCCTCCACTTTCAGCCTCAGTCCAAACTCTCCCACCCCATTAGATCGCTACATCCTCCCCACTGCCTCTTTCCAACTCCACCATCCCCGGAATCCAGCAGGCAGCACCTCCCTCTCTCTAACCAGGCCCCCTAGCTTATCAGGATCTAGTCCCAAACCATACCCTTCTGAATTTAGAGTCGCACTCTCCCCCCACCCCACCCTGTCCTCGATACCCTTCAACGTCTCTTGCTACCAACGTAGACTGTAAGCTCCTTGTGGACAGGGAACGTGTCTACCGACTCTGTCGTACCGTAGTGTCCCGAGTGCTCAGTATAGGGCTCTGCACACAGTAAGCACTCAATAAATACCATTAATTCCACCCATCTGTGCTGGGGCTTTGACTAGGAATCAAAGTCGGCGGTGACAGCTGACGGCCTCCCGGTAGGGCCCCCCCCACCCATCCTACCGGGCCGGGGAGGGTGGGGAAGAGAACGGGACGGGACAGGGCACGTCCTTCCAGGTGCCTTGGTCTCAGCCCCTATTTTCTAGCAGCCACATTGGCATTTGGGCTGCTCCAAACCTAAGGCATAAGAGCGTAAGACACTCTCCCCCAGAAACATCCTCCTCTGCCCCACCCTGTTTCACCCTGGAGCAAGGCCCACCAGGTGACTCGCAAGGCCAGACACAGTAATTGCATCCCCTACCCCTCCCCTTTCTCCTACCCTCCTGCAGGTTGAGGGAGGGTTCGGGGAGCAGGATCTTGATACCCTGAGCCAGCCAACCGGCAGCCAGCCACCCCCTCACCCAGCTCTGAACACAGCTCACTGCTGCGCCAGCCCTCCCTGGCTCCCCACGATGTGGAGGCATGGCTCATTCCCCGGGCTTGTGCAGCACACCGTGCTCCTATAACCACCCAGAGTCCGACCGTCTGGGGGTACGTGAGGCTCATCACTCTTGGCGGGAAGCAACCAGACGAATCCCTAGCCTTTCTCCAGCCCACCTCTCTTTCTCGGGGCTTTGCTTTGGCTGGTTTTTCATTCCCCAACAGGTCTGGGGAGCGGAGAGACTGTCCCCATGGGGTGGTAGAGCAAATTAATACTCAGTAGGTGAATGCCCCGCCACGGGAGCAGCATCAACGCCCACTCCCTGCACCCGCCCCAGCTGGGCCTTCGCTCTGACCTTCTCAGAAGGTCCCAGGGTCCCTGTGCAAGGATTCTGCTCCCCTTCAGTAAGTCTGGCTCCCGAGAGCTGACATTATTCCAGCCACGGCCGGGGGGGAGACAGAGGGCCCCCAGCACGGTCCCATCCCCATTTGAGGGGTACTCACTGTCTGTGGGATCCGGTTTGATAGGTTCAAAGGAGGTAGATGGGTGGGGCAGGGCAGAGCTGCTGTCCAGTGAGGCAGACGATTCCAAAGGCTGCGGATCCAGAGGGGTGAGTGTGCTCCCATCCTTGGCATCGGCCCCGGAGCCGCTGCACTCTGCAAAAACACACACACACACACACGTATGTCAGTTTAGGGACAGGAGTCGCTCTACTGGGGTGAGTCAGATCCCTGCTCCCCAAAAAGTAACCCCTCTCCAGGGAAAGGAAGAGCTTCTATAGGATGAAACCCAAAGGGCCCACTGCTCCTTTCTGGCTTCCTCAGCTTGCCGCCCCACCCTTGGTCAACACCCCTGACCCAACTCCCTCATAATAATACTCATAATTGTGATATATGTTAAGCGCTATGTGCCAGGCACTGTACTAAGCGCTGGGGTGGATTACAGGCAAATTGGGTTGGACAAAGTCCCTGTCCCACGTGGGGCTCACATTCTCATCCATGCTGGCTGCCACCCCAGCCCACAGTGCCTCACCTGTGCCCGCTGTCGCTTGGCCAGCAGCACCGTGGACCTGGGTGCTGGTGGCCGTGGGGGTGGAGGGCCGGGCGCCACCGGGAACTGCAGCCTCCTGATCTGGGGGGATGGCCGGCTGGGGTGGGGGGGAAGGGACGGCCACAGGCTGGCACTGGACGAGGTCATCTGGGGGGGGCACGGGCACCACGACAGGTGGGGAGCTCCAGGCATCCTTGTTGACCAGTAGCACTTCAATGGGCCCAGTGGTGCTCTTCAAGTGGATCTGATATTTCTTCTGCCCATTCGGGCCCTAAAGGAGCAGTTCCAACAGGGTTACCTGGGGCCCAGGGGAGAATGGTAGGGCCCTGCCTCTAGGACAGGGGCAGGCAAATCAGCCAGAGGAAAGGTGACCATTTACAATTAATAATAATTATGGTATTTGTTAAGCACTTACTACATGCCAAGCTCCCCTCTCAGGGTCGCATCTGGAGAGTTTCCAGTACTCTACCAGTCTCGGCTACGGGCGGGAGAGTCAAGCAGTGGCCTATCCATTCCATTCCTAGCTTTGACAGTGGCTAGGGAGTGGGAAGGCAACCTGCTTTAAGTCAAAACTCACCTGTGCTGGGCAGCAGCGGCAGGGGACAGAGTCGAGGGCAGAGACTCTCAAGTTTACGGCGCGGAAGGAGGCGATGGTAAACCACTTCCGTATTTTTACGGAGAAAACTCTACGGATACACTACCAGAACGACTGCAGATGGAGGTGGGGCGTTCTGGGAGCGATGTGTCATTGGCATCGCTATGGGTCAGAGACAACTCGATGGCATAAGACAAAAAAAAAAAAAGCCAAGCACTAGGGTTGATAGAAGATCATCAGGTCCCATATGGGGCTCATAGTCGAAGTAGGAAGAACAGGTATTGAACCCTCATTCTGCAGATGAAGGAATTGAGGCCCAGAGAAGTGACTTACCCAAGGTTCCACAGCAGGTAAGTGGTGGAGTCGGGATTAGAACCCAGGCCCGGGCTCGTTCCACTAGGCCACACTGCTTCTCTAGAAACTCCTCTGCTTCCAAATACCCTTCTTCTAACTGGTTCCAAGCAGTTTCTTGGTTGCCCCAAGCTCTGAGTAAATCAGGGGCTACACTGGAGAGCCAGGTGCAGCCCAGAGAGCCACCCAAACGGAACCTGACCCACCAGGATTTCTCCCAGGAGCCCGGGGGTGGGGGTTAAGATCTGACCCTGCACGAGCGGGAGGTAGTGGGGTTGGTGTTTCAGAAGGGCCTAGGTTCCCTTGAGGTCCACAAAGGGCTGCACGTATCATTCCCCCAGCCACCATGGAAAGAAGAGGGAGTCCTGGGGTGGGGCGCGCGGCCTCTTTCACCGATGATGATTCCTCCCTGATTCTAAGCCAGCGGCAGAGGCGCTACCACAGCAAACAGATTAGGGCCATATTCCGCCCAACCCTCCTCCAGGATAACCAACCCCAAGAGTTCCAAGATCTCTTGGCTCTACCCCTAATCTCACCGGTAGCCCTGGCAGTTCCTCCTCCTCCTCGTGACGGGAGGGGAGGGAGCTGTGTTCCAGTACCAATTCTTTTTGAAGATGATGATAATAATGATAATGACGATGGTATTTGTTAAGCGCTTACTATGGGCCAAGCACTGTTCTAAGCGCTAAGCACTGTTCTATGAAGATGAGGGTATTTGTGAAGCGCTTACTACGTGCCAAGCAGTGTTCTCAGCGCTGGGGTAGATACAAGGTAATCAGGTTGTCCCACGTGGGGCTCAGTCTTAATCCCCATTTTACTGATGAGGTAACTGAGGTGCAGAGAAGTGACTTGCCCCAAGTCACACAGTTGACAAGTGGCAGAGCCACTTTTCCTGCCCCACCCTGCTCCTGGCTTATCAAGACGGGCAGCTGGCTCCCTCCCCAACCCCCAAGCACCCACCTCCGGGATGGGCACCTCCAAGCTGGTCCCCAATGGGGCTCGGATAGCCAGAAGCGTGTCTCCTGGAAAACAAGCAGAAAGTGACCGCTGCTCTGCAGAGAGCAGAGTCACAAACAGGATCGCCCTCTGCCACAGGAACTTCCCTCCGCCCTGGCTCCCGCGCACTTGTCCGGGCCAGACTACCGCCGGGGCGGGCGACCCTCGGCCTCCTTCCGGGAACGGCCCCACGGGTTTCCTCCACAGCCTGGTACGTGGCCGGACAGGCCGTCTCATAACCTCGGATGTGGAGGGGGTGGGCAACCCAGAAGCTTGGAGTGGCAGAGACTAGCTGTTCAGAGACTCAAACCAGGGACCGCTCTGACCAGTGGCTCATGTGCCCATCTGATTAACAGGGTGCTAGGAGCCCTTGGACGCTCAGAACTGGGCCAGGTGCTGCTTGGCACCCAGCCCCCGCCCTAGCATTCTACCTCTCCTCGACAGAACGGGAGATTGTTCACCCCGACATCCCAGGGACCAACAGAGTCCAAGGCCACAGGAATGGGGCCCAAACATGGGCGACCCCTGTTTCAGGATGGTACGAAGGTTGGGGGCGGGGGGAAAAAAAGAGGTGTCCTCGGGCCCCTGTGCTGAGGGCACAAACCTGTCCCCACCCCAAACATTTCACACCTGCATGGCCTAAACTGAGCCCCAGGAGTGCAGACCCCTACCCAGTCCAGAGCCATGCTGGGGCCCGGTCTCAGCCTTGCAATGCTTTTCTGGGGAGGAGAGAAGCTTTCACATGCAGGCCAGCCCACAGTTTTCACTCCCGGTTAGAAGCCCAAAATGGGGGAGCACAGCCTGGCTTGAGGGTTGTCCCTAGGGCCCTCCCAATCCATTTAAACTTAAAGGTGGGGAGTCTGCCCTTGTAATCTTCCCTGCCACCACCTCCATCGATATGGTGCAGCAGTAGAGCACCCAGGAGACCGCAAAGCCTCTCTTTGCCAGACTCAGTGCTCTCTAGGCAGCTCTGGACCAGAGTCGCCAGTGCTCCCGGTGGGGTACGGAGGAGGCGGCGAGTGTTCTTGCCTCTCCCAGTGACACTCCAGGCGGCTCCGGGCCCCGTGACATGGGGTGGGGTGGGGGGGGGGAAGCTCCACCCCACTGCCTGAGGGACAGGGATTGGGTCTGACCCGATTCTCTAGTACCGACCCCAGCGCTTAGTCCAACGCTAGGCACTGCTCTCTCCCAAGTGCTTAAACCAGTGCTCTGCACACAGTAAGCGCTCAATAAATACTGTAGAGTGACTGGCGCATGGTGAACACTCAATACCACCATTCTTATTTCCCTACAGCACTCCCAGCCCCTCCCAATCAAGAAGCCAATCAATCTAGAGGGAGAGAAACTGAGGCCCAGAGGGGTCTCGACGGCCCGAGAGCAATTGGGGAAGGTGGAGGAAAAGGGTTCTATCCAGCAGACAACACTCATCTGCCCTCCCCATTGCTCTGACTAGCTCAACTTCCCTTTTCTTGGCTTCTTTTCCCATCCTTCAAGCCAGAGCAGACCTCAAAGGTAGGTGACGTGATAATCACTGATAAAACCAAACGGCATAGAGATAACAGGTCCACATTGCCTTAAGATACCCAAACCAAGAATAAGTGAGCCCAAAGCCAGGCCATCCCCATCCTTTGGCAGGTTTATATTTGTGAAAATACTTTTTACTGCAGCTTCAATCGCACCACTCCACCCATGGGTGTGTCTAGGCCAATGTTCTTTCTTGCAGGCCTAGAAGTGGGGGGGGGGGGGGGGGGGGGGAGCTGAGCATGTGGGCCCCCAGATTCCCATGTTTGTCCATCCCCCTTGGAACTCCCCAAGCAGGTGATTAACTGTAGGGACTTTAACAACCTATCTTAATACTAATAAAAATGATGGCATTTGTTATGCACTTACTATGTGCAAAGCACTGTTCTAAGCACTGGGGAGGATACAAGGTGATCAGATTGTCCCACGTGGGGCTCTCAATCGTCATCCCCATTTTAAAGATGAGGTAACTGAGGCCCAGAGAAGTTAAGTGACCTGCCCAAAGTCACACAGCTGACAATCTGCAGAGCTGGGATTTGAACCCATGACCTCTGACTCCCAAGCCCGGGCTCTTTCCATTGAGCCACACTGCTTCTCTATCTTGACTCCTCTGCATCGGCCTCCTCACTGATCTCCTTATCTCCAGTCAATACTTCACTGCTACCTGGTTCACTTCTCCAAAACATCATTCTGTGCACATCGGCCCACTCCTCTAGTACCTCCAACAGTCAATCACCCATCTCCGCATCCAGCAGGAACTCGCGTCCATCAGCTTTAAAGCATGCAATCAACTCGCCCCCTTCCTGTCCCACTACAACCCGGCCTGCACACTTCACTCCTCAAACCCCAACACACTGTGCCTTGCTCTCATCTCTCTCAGCATCACCCTCTCGCCCACACCCTCCCTGGAACCCTCTCCCCCCATCACGGACCATCACTGTCCCAATCTTCAAAGCACTTCTGAAATCGTATCTCCTCCAGGAAGCATTGGCCGACTAACCTCTCATCTCTCCACACCCTCCCCCCCATGGTGCCTATGGATGTTCATGCTGCCCCCAAAGCTTCTCGGTTGCTTCTCCTACCTGTAAAGTCATTTTAATGCCCACCTCCCCCACTAGATTGCAAGCTCCTTGGAGGGAGGGATAGGGTCTACTTACTCCCCAAGTGCTTAGTACAGTGCTCGACCCCAAGCAGATGCTCCATAATCCCACTGACTGATTGATGAGGGGCAAGAGGAAGGAAGCCTCCCCTCTCCCGGGAGGTAGGTCTGCCCAACGACTAGGTGCCGCCACCACCCCTGCCAGCCTGGTCCCCTGGAGCTTTCACGGGGGGGGTCCCTTTCACCCCACAGTCCCCACCCCATCTCTTCTCCTCAGCTTCACTGACCTGAGCTGTGGCACCAGGCTCTGTTCCCAGAGAGCCCTGCGGAATCCCGTCGCCTCTGCGGCACTAGCCGATCACCACCGCTTCCGACTTTCTGCCGTACATTAATTCTGCCCACTCTGGGGATTGCCTTGTGCCACTAAGATGAATGTCTAGGAGCCCGTTTTCACTGGTCCCACCTCCAAGCCTGCTCTGGCAAACTGACATTCAGCCTGGGAGGCATGCACAAGGATGGCATTTTATAGGGGTCGGGGGGGGGGGGCATGCTGGACTTCAGGCCTACAGTGGCGATCCAACCCTTTTCATTTCTTTCATGCTGAGTTGCAGTAACCAGGACTTCACTGTTAGCAGGCTAATCCAGAATTGGCCAAAAAACCCCTCAACCTTGACCTGATGTTGACTTTGCCCTGTAGTACAGGACGGGTGGGACGTGGCCCAGTTCTCAGCTGCCTGAGACCCTTCTCACCTGAGAAGCACCTACAGATATCCTCGTGGGTCACATAGGCTAAGGTGCCGGGAGTTAAGGAGGAAGGCTTCCGGTGCCGCCCAGGAGGAATCGCATCCCCAGCGGCCGGAGACCGAACCCCTGGAGAGGGTCAGGGTCTGGGAAGCTGCACTTGACCAATCCGAGTCAGATCTCAACTCCTGGGACTAGGGAAGGGATGTGGCTGACCCACTCCTGGGATAGGGATGGATGGAGCAGTGGCCTCGAGAATCCACTTGGTTTGAGACGACTCTAAGAGAAGCAAGCTGAGTTTCAGAGGAATTCTAATAGGCAAAAGTCTCTTTCGGGCGGGGGCGCAGTCTACAGTCCGTCACAAGGTCCAAAGGACCCTGTGGGGGTTATCTTGGGCCAGAGGATAGCGCTATGTGGCCACGACGGCAGAGTGAACGACGTGGTGCTTGTGGGACGCCAGAGGTGCGGGGGGAAGGGCGAAGCCACGGAGCCAGAACGTGACGTGGGGAGCTACCGAGGGCCAGGAACAGGGGCTGCCCGTGCCAGGAGGGAAGTGGGTGCCCCGTTGGGGATGAGGGAGCTGTGGACACGGCGGGAACAGAAAAGGATATTGGTTGTTCTGCACATCTTCGGTAACGTTCCGGATGCTCTGCTGAACCCAGATCTTGTGCTGGTCCAGCTCCTGCTCCCTCTTCTGCAGGTCCTCGATCTCGGCCTTCAATTCGATGAGCTTGTCTGCGATCTCCCGGGTGTTACAGCCAGGCCCCACGCCCCTGCACGGGACCCGGGGTGAGGGAAGGGGGCTTCCCCGGGCCCCGCCAGCCCTTCAGACGGCCACGACGCGGACGTCCCCTTGCCTGGGGACCCCCCAACTTGAACCGGGGGCCCGGTTCACGCCGCCCCCTCCCCGAGAACTCACTCAGCCCAGTCCCCTAAGAATCCCTCACCCCGCCGCGGCTACCGGGGCTTCCCCCGGGGGAGCGGCGGCCTCACTCACTTCCACTGGATGCTGTTCTTTGACTTCTTCTCAATCAGTCCGATCCCTTCCAGCACATTGGTGATGTCGTAGATTCGTCGTTTCTGCCGCACGGCCAAGGTGTCCGCCGCCTGACCGGGGTGGGAAGCAGCCAGGCCTCCAGTCACCTGCCTCCCCGGCCCACTCAACCTCGCACTCAACCCCCACCCCTTCAGATGCCGGTTTCTCCACCTTCCTCTTCGACTCGCCGTTCCGGGGACCGAGTTTGCGCCCGGGCTTCCCCCGAACCCCTTTCCTCCCGCCCCCCCCAACCCCCCCCCCCCCCCCGGCCCGTGAAGTCGCACCAGCTTGAGGTCGAGCACCCCGTCCTTGGCCTCCTGCAGCAGAGACACGAACTTGGTGGTGAGCAGCCCTAAGCTCTTCTCATGGCGGCTGGGGGTCCCCGGCGGCGGGGGCGGCGGGGCCTGCGACCCGGGCTCCGCCATCGCGCCGAGCCGTCCGCCGCTCTCGCTTCCGCTCGGCGAGCCCCCGCCCGGCGGCCTGCCATTTCCGCTTCCGCCGGCGAAGGCCTACAAACTCCTAGCCTCAGGCGGTGGCTGAGGGCGGGGGGGGGGGGGGGGGGACACGAGTCAGTGGCTAGTTACCTCAGCTGCTGGGTGATGCCTAGGGGGGCTTTCCCGCCCTCCCCCACCTCACCCACCAAAACGGTTCTTCTTCTTCATCATCATCATCAATCGTATTTATTGAGCGCTTACTATGTGCAGAGCACTGTACTAAGCGCCTGGGAAGTACAAATTGGCAACATATAGAGACGGTCCCTACCCAACAGTGGGCTCACAGTCTAAAAGGGGGAGACAGAGAACAAAACAAAACACACTAACAAAATAAAATAGATATGTACAAGTAAAATAAATAAATAAATAAATAGAGTAATAGATATGTACAAACATATATACAGGTTCTTAATAATAATGATTCTTAATAATAATAAATAATTCTTAATAATTAATAATTAATTAATTAATTAAGAATCTTAATTAATTCTTAATAATAATGATAGCATTTATTAAGCGCTTACCATGTGCAAAGCGCTGCTCTAAGCGCCAGGGCGGTTACCAGGTGATCAGGTTGTCCCACGGGGGGCTCCCAGTCTTCATCCCCGTTTTCCAGAAGAGGGAACTGAGGCACAGAGAATGATGATGATAATGGCATTTGTTAAGTGCTTACTATGTGCAAAGCACTGCTTTAAGCACCGGGGAGGTTACCAGGTGATCAGGTTGTCCCACAGGGGGCCCCCAGTCTTCATCCCCGTTTTCCAGATGAGGGAACTGAGGCACGGAGAATGGTGATGATGATGGCATTTGTTAAGCGCTTATTGTGTGCAAAGCACTGTTCGAAGCGCTGGGGGGGATACAAGGTGATCAGGTTGGTAGGGACTGGCTCTATGTGTTGCCAACTTGTACTCCCCAAGCTCTGCACACAGTAAGCGCTCAATAAATAGGATTGATTGATTGATCAGGTTGTCCCACGTGGGGCTTACAGTCATCACCCCCATTTTACAGATGAGGTAACTGAGGCTCCGAGAAGTTAAGTGACTTGCCCACAGTCACACAGCTGGCAATTGGCAGAGCCGGGATTTAAACCCATGACCTCTGACTCCAAAGCCCGGGCTCTTTCCACTGAGCCACGCTGTGTCTGCTTGCTGAACCCACCCCAAATTTACCCCCCAGCCATGGCTCCAGGAATGGGTCAGGTAGACTAAGATCCTTGGCAGAAGCAGCATGGCTCAGTGGAAAGAGCCCGGGCTTTGGAGTCAGACGTCGTGGGTTCAAATCCCGGCTCCACCAATTGTCAGCTGCGTGACTTTGGGCAAGTCACTTAACTTCTCTGTGCCTCAGTTACCTCATCTGTAAAATGGGGATTAAGACTGTGAACCCCATGTGGGACAAACTGATCACCTTGTAAACTCCCCAGTGCTTAGAACAATGCTTTGCACATAGTAAGCGCTTAATAAATGTCATTATTATTATTCAGCGCTTAGAACAGTGCTTTGCACATAGTAAGTGCTTAACAAATACCATCATCATCATCGTCCCAGTGTTGTCACTGGCCTGCTGTGAGGCTTTAGGCAAGTTGCTTAACCTCTCTGGGCTGGCCTGCTGTGAGGCTTTAGGCAAGTTGCTTAACCTCTCTGGGCTTCCGTTTCCTCATCTGGAAAATGAGGATCTGGAGTGGACAGGATTCGCAGATGCCAGCCTTGTGGTCACTTGGAGAGCATCATCACCGCTCTATTTGCGTGCATATCAGGGGCAGAGCCCTGTCCTAGGCAGTAGGGGAAAGGACGACCCTTTACAGACTACCACTAATCGATCAATCAATGGTATTTACTGAGTGCTTATGGGGGAGTGCTTATGGGGGAGCATGGACAGAAACAGATGAAAATGGATCGGCACGGATGCAACCAATTCCAACGTTCATTCATTCATTCATTCAATCATATTTATTGAGCACTTACTGCATGCAGAGCACTGTACTAAGCGCTTGGGAAGTACAAGTTGGCAACATATAGAGACGGTCCCTACCCAACAACGGGCTCACAGTCTAGAAGGGGGAGACAGACAACAAAACAAAACGTGTGGTCAGGTGTCGAGTCATCAGAATAAATAGAAGTAAAGCTAGATGCACATCATTGACAAAATAAATAGAATAGTAAATACGCAAAAGTAAAATAGAGTAATAAATCTGTACAAACATATATACAGGTGCTGTGGGGAGGGGAAGGGAGGTAAGGCCGGGGGGAGGGGGAGAGGAAAAAGGGGGCTCATGGCAGACAGGTTTCGGGGGTTGGCTTGCACTTGGATCCCTACCCTTTGGGCATGTGGTATTCACCCCACCCTCAGCCCCACAGCGCTTCTGTACGTATCCATAATTTATTTATATTAACGTCTGTCTCTCCCTCTAATCCGTAAATTTGTTGACGGCAGGGAGCGTGTCTACTAGCTCTATGGATTGCACTCCCCCATGGGCTTAGTACAGTGCTCTGCACACAGTAAGTGCTCAATAAATACCATTGATTGGCTAGAGTGAGCAGAGCCAGATGGGGTGGTGGCGCGGTCCAGTGGAAAGCATTCCAAGGTCCTTGTCCCAGTGTTGTCACTGGCCTGCTGTGTGGCTTTAGGCAAGTTGCTTAACCTCTCTGGGCCTCCATTTCCTCATCTGGAAAATGAAGAGAAGATACGTGCTTCCCCTATTGTGAGCCCCATGTGGGAGAGGGACTATGTCCAATCTGATTAGCCTGGATCTCCCCCAGTGCCTGGCACGTAGAAGGCATTAGCAAGTATTATGGGGCGAGTCTAGGAAGGCTTCCAGGAGGAGTTGAGAGAATTTTGAAGTAGGGGGAGGGACACCCCAGGTGGGGATTGGCAGCAGGCAGCCGCACAGAGAGCATGCTCAATAGCTTCCCTCTCCTCCTGTGCCTTTGGTCCGGGCTTTCAAGATCCTGCCTGGCTGTTCCACTTGTACCCCCTCCCCCTTCTTGCAGGGAGGGCCTTTTCAGTAGTGTGTTTTAGGAGGAAGGGACAAAAAGGGGGATTCTGGTGTCGGTCAGGGCTCTGTGTAGGGTTGGGGTGGGGGGCAGGGGGAAGTGTGTTTAATCGATTGCTGCCCTAGGTCCTGCTTGGAATAAGGGGGCTGCTGCCAAGGCTGGGGCAGCATGACTGGCTCTGCCCAGACATATACACAGCAGCATCAAGGGCACTTCCCGGCAGCTCTAGTGCCTCCTCCCTCCACCCCCCACCCCACCCTCTCTTTCCCCCTCCCATTCCCATATCCTGAGCGAGAGGCAGGAACCCGCCTGGCCCCCGAGGAGAGCCCAGAGTGGAAGCACTGAGAGCAGCAGCAGCAGCAGCAGCCGCCGCCACCGCCTCCGAGTCTAGCTGAGTGGAGTGGAGCGGAGTGGAGCCTGGCCTAGCCCAGGCCAACTCAGTACCCAAGCCCTAGCTTGGTTTGGAGCCCAGAGCCAAGCCAAGTCAAGCCTGGCAGGTCCCGGCCTCCCAAAGCGGCAAAGCCTCCCGCACAATGGGGACACCAGCTGAGGAGGAGCAGGAGTCCCGATGCCCTCAAGGTAATGGGCTGGGGCTTTGGGTGGGTGCACCCTGAGGAGTACAGAATCACCCTGGAGCAGAGATTAGGGCTTGGGCCATATCTGGCTGCCCACAATGCCTTGCACATGGTGAGCTCAGTCAACTTTGTGATCCAGGCAGGGCCTCTGCCCCGCTGCGCTATTTCAGTTGCTTTCGGAGCTGTTTCTCCCTAGCCCCCAGCCCCTTCAGGAAGGCTCCTTCCCGGCTTAGTGTCCCTGCTGGGGGAGAGGAGGGGACAGTGTGCGTGCGTATAAGATTGGGGTGGCCTCGGTGAGGAGTAAGGGAGCCTAGGCTCCCAGCCCGGGCTGGGCCCCTGAAGCCCAAGAGAGGAGGGATCACAAAATCAGGGTCCTGGCCAGCGACAGGCTGGTCCCAGCCCAGGCAGCTTCCTGTGGGGGTCTATGGGGGAAGCAGCTGCAGTGGACGGGCTCTTCCTGCTCCTCAACCTCCTGCCCTCCCTCCCCCCAGCCTCAGAGGCCCAGTGGCTGGAGGTGGAGAAGGCGGAGCGTCTGGCCCGGGGGGCGGCGCTGAAGTGGGCCTCAGGTGTCTTCTACCGGCCAGAGCAACTAGCGGGACTGGCCCAGTACCGGATCCGCGAGGCCCAGCGCACCCAGTCCCTGCAGGCCCGCATCAAGGTGGGTGGGAGGTGGGTGGGGCTGGGAGGGTGGGAGGCAGGGAACAGGGGCCCTATCTGGGCCCCCCTGGGTTAGGGGCCTTGCGTGTCAGCCCCTCACTAGCCCGAGGCCCCAGGACAGGAGGTGGAGAAGTGGGGTCTCTGGCCTGATTGAACCAGCTCCTCAGAAATCACACACTCTCCCACATCCAACCCTCGCCCTACCTGTCCATCCTGACTCTGGCCTTGGGCCACCCACTCGTCCAGATCCCTTTCGCCTCATCCCCGCCCTTCAATCAATCAATCCATCAGTGGAATTTATTGAGTGCTTACTTTGCGCAGAGCACTGTAGTAAGCGCTTGGGAGGCTATAACAGAAAAGCAGGCACGTTTCCTGCCCATAACGAGCTTAGCCATCCCCCATCCTGCCCCCTTTCCTCACTTCCATCCCCTAACCCCATTTTTTGCTCACCGAATCAATCGGTTCCATTCATCGGGCACCTTCTTTCTGCAGAGCGTGGGACTAAACGCTCAGAAGAGCTGACAGTCTAGTGAAGGAGATAATCTCTTAAAGACAATCCCCTAGACCGTAAGCACTCTGTGGGCAGGGAACGGGTCTACTAACTCTGTTGTCCTCTCTTCTCCCAAGTTCTTAATACGGTGCTCCGCGCACCATTAAGTGCTCAATAAATACCACTGAATTGAATGATTGACAGTACAGCTAGGAGGAAAGAAAAGGAATTATGGGCATGAGTTAGTATTTACTAGGGTGTGTAGATGTGTCCCGAAGTGCCCAGCAGGTTGAGAGAACTTACCTGCTGGACAGGCAGTAGTGGGGAGAGGGCCTTTGTGGATGGGGAGAGCTGTTGTTCATCAGATAATTTTGGGGGCGGGGGGAGGGGAAGATCGCATCCACTTGAGGCCCCCTGACCTCATCTTCCCAATCCATCCCTCTCTCCCCTGCCGTCCCCCTGACTCCTTTCCTCTCCATTTCTTCCCCCAGTCTACCGTGCAATCATACCTGGAGGGGGTGCAGGGAGGCCTGGGCCACCTGAGGCAGGCCCTGGAGGAGGTCCGGGACACCCGGGAGGCGCTGGCTGCGGCCCGAGGGGCCCTGGGGAGTGGGGCTGAGGTTTCCCGGGCACTGGAGCCTCTGCGGGAGCTGGCGGAGGAGCACAAGCAACTGCAGGTCTCGGTCATGCTGCTCCCCCAGCTCCTGGCAGGTGAGTGGACTGAGGGAGGGAGGGGGTGCCGGGGCCCAGCGTCTGACCTCTCCCCAGTTGAGTTGTGCCTCTCTTACCAGCAGTCTCCATAAAATGACCGACATGCAAATGACCTCCAGAGAGTGGAAGGTGGGGACCCAGAGAGGAAGGGAAAGGGAACAAGAGGAGTCCAGGAAACAGGCTGACCCTAACCCCTCCAGACCCAGCCCTCTAAGATCACCCCGTCTTCTCAGCCCTCACCTATCCAACCCCATTTAATAATAGCATTTATTAAGCGCTTATTATGTGCAAAGCACTGTTCTAAGCGCTGGGGAGGTTACAAGGCAATCAGGTTGTCCCACTGGGGGCTCACAGTCTTAATCCGCATTTTACAGAGGAGGTAACTGAGGCACAGAGAAGTTACGTGACTTGCCCAAAGTCACACAGCTGCCAATTGGCAGAGCTGGGATTAGAACCCATGACCTCTGACTCCCAAGCCCATGCTCTTTCCACTGAACCACGCTGCTTCTCCTCAGGCCTCATCATTATCATGGTATTTGTTAAGCGTTACTCTATGCCACGCACCGCACCGTGCTAAGTGCTGGGGTAGATAAAGGATCATCAGGGTAGACACAGTCCCTGTCCCACAAGGGGCTCATGGTCTAAGGGGGAGGGAGGACAGATTGTGGATCCCCATTTTACAGAGGAAATCGAGGCCCAGAGAAGTGAATTGACTTGCCCAGGGTCCCCCGGCAGACAAGCGACAGAGCCGGGATTAGGACCCTGGTCCTCTGATTCCCAGGCCCAGAATCTTTCCACCGGGCCACGCTGCCACTGCCCCTCTTCCGGATACATACGCATTCTCTCTCCTCTCCACCCCCCCCCCCCCCACCAGCCCCACCCTCCACTGTCGTCCCTCTTTCCCCGTCCCCCCTGATTCCCCATCCGGACACCAATTTCCCCGCCTCCCCAGACTGACAGGCCCCCAATCTGCCATCCCTCTCCCCCCGTGGCACTCACCTGTCTCCCCCTTCATTGCCACCCTACCCTCTCCCGACCCGGGCTCCTCCCCATCTCCCCGACCTTCCCGATCCCCCGTTGGCAGTGCCAGCGGCGATGACGCAGATTCAGGCTCTGATCCGAGGACGGCGGCTGCTGGAGGCACACGCGGAGTTGCTGGCGCTTGAGCGACTGCAGGAAGAGGTGCTGGTCCCTCTGGGGGGCTCCCCCAATCCCGTGCTGCCCCTGTTCCAGGATCTGGCTGCCTTGGCCGAGGAGCTGGGCCGGGCAGTCGGGGCTGCGGCTGGGGCAGCCCGGCGCCTGGTCCGGGAAGACCCAGCAATGCTGGTGGCAGCGGTGCGCGTGGCCGAGAGAGAGGAGCGACGCGATGCCCAGCTGCAGCCCCCGCCTCCTGGGCGCCCCCGCGCCTGGCGCCAGCGCTGCTTGCAAGCTCTGCGGCAGGCGCTAGAGGAGGCCCACTTTGGGGCACCGCCCCCAGAACCCTCAGAGTTGCCTACCCACCTAGCCGGCCTGCAGGCAGCCCTCCCGGACGAACTGGCTGCAGCGGAGGCATTGCTTGCGCCCTGTGTGCCCGGCCACTACGGCGTCGTGGGGCTCTGTGCCCGCACTCTACACTACGGGCTCACCCAACACCTACGCCAGCTTCTTGATCGCGGAGGGCTGGGTGCCCGCGGCACCTTCACCCTGCTGCACTGGGCCCTGAAAGTTTACCCCGGGTCAGTGCCGGGCAGGGGATCTGGGGCCCGGGGGGCGGGGTGGCCCAGGAGCACGGTGCGGGGAGTGGACTGGAGAACGAGCAACTTCAGTCGGTAGGTGGGTAGGGTTGGGTTGGATGGGAAGGGGTCACTGAAGGGCACACAAGGAGGTGTCCCTCTCTTCCCCTGCAGTCCAGACATGATGGGTCGCCCTGACCTCAGCCCTGAAGCTGGGGTCGCTGGCTTGGAGCCGCTGCTCGCCCCCGAGATCGTAGAGCAGCTGGAGAGGACATACGTAGAGGAAGTCCAGGTGAAGAGGTTGAGCCCGAGAGGCGGGGACAAAGGGCAGGGGCCGGAGCTCCTTCAGGGAGTGGAGACAGGATCTCTGTCCGGACCTGGCACCTGTGGCCCCAACCTTTTACCCCCAAGGGCAGAGGCAGGTGGGCTGGGGGGATAGGCTCTTGCTTCCGTGGTCTGGGTGGGCCCGGGCCTCCAGGCCCCACTCCTTTGGGTCTGCATCTCTGAGCTGGGGTTGGTGTCTGCCTGCCGCCTCCTGATCGGGTGGATGGGTCAGCCCCCGGCCGGCTCTCACCACCCCCCTGTCCCAGGCCAGCGTGGCTGAGTGGCTGCAGAAGGCGCTGAAGGAGGAGGTGGCTGAGTGGTTCCGCGAGCAGGAGCCAGAGACAGACCCTGAGGGCTTTTACCTCTCCTCCCTGTCCGGCATCGTGCTTCAGGTGGGGGTTAGGGAGAAGGGGCCCCGAACAGGGCGGGAGAGGGAGGCACAGGGAAGGCAAAGCCCAAGGTTGACCCTCTCTCCTCTCCCACCCCAGCCTGGGTTCAGGCTGCCCCCACACTCCTCCTCCAAGTCCAAAGGAGAGAAACTGAGGCCCAGAGACCTGCTCAGGGACACACAGGGGTGGCGTGGGGAACCAGAAATCTGTCTTCCTGTCCTCACCATTCCCTCCCAGCCTGATCCTGTGGGACTTTGCTTGGGGCTGGGGGCTAGGAGCAGAGTTTGAGTGACCGCTCCGGGTGTCCCGTCCTCCGCTCCTCTCCCCATTCCCTCTCCCACCTCTGCCTGCTTTTCAGATTCTGGATGAAAATATCCGGGTGACTGCACTGGTGAGCCCCTCCCTGCAACTCCGAGTGCGTCAAATGGCCCTGGAGGAGCTGGGGACTTTACTCCACAGGTCAGACTTCCCTCGACCCTCACATGTCTCTCTGTCCTGGACCCGAGGAACAGCCAGGCCCAAGTAATTTTTTCAGGCTGGGACAGTTGAATAAGATTCAGTCTGGTGGGTGGGGGGGTGGGGGGGGGGGGGGAAGAGAGAGAGAGAGAGAGAGAGAGAGGTGTCAGAAGGCAGTTGGGAGAAAAAGGGCAAAGATAGAGACTAGGGGTGGCTGAGGAAGGTCCTGAAGGCTTTTTTCCTTTCACCTCTCTGTTCAGGGATATTGAGAAAGCCAGCAGGTGTTTAGGGGATTTCTCTGTGGCTCTGAGAATGTAGCCAGCCAATCAGTGGGATTTGAGGATGGGGTTTGAGGCAATTCCTCCACCCCTGGTTCTCCCCACTTCCTCTGCAGCCTGGACAAGGCTCTGGGCCAGTTTGCCCAGAAGCATCGCGAGGACAAGGCTCGGCCCTGCCATTACGTGCCCTACTTGCTGTCTGCTCTCAACAGCCACAATGTCCTTAGGTATGTCCGGTGGGTGGGGAGGTGGTAGGGGGAGAGGGAGGAGGGGCAGATGGTGGTGGGGGGCTTTAAACGGGAAATTCCCATCTGGGTATTCTCTCCCAGTGCTTAGTACAGTGCTCTGCACACAGTAAGCACTTAATGAATACTCTTACTACTACTATGTGTCAGAAATGAGGACAGTCAGGAGAAGAACCTAAGACTTTGAGCCTTCCTGAAGCCCCAGCAGGGTCGGGGCAGGGAAGGGCTGTGCAGACCTGGAGCAGTATGTGTACTTCTGTTCCTCCCCATGGGCTGCTGAGAACTGCTGCCCCTGACACGAACTCCTGCATATTGTTTCAGATTTACAAGCCAGCTTGAGTCCATCCTGCCATTCATTGGCCCGCCCCGCCCCGCCCCAACCCAACTATGCAGAGCTCTAGCATGGGGGAGTGGGCCAGAGCTGGTGAGGCAGAGTAGAAGGTTGATGGGGGCAATTAGACCAGCGCTCCCCCCACCCCGCCATCTCCCACTCCACCCCTTCTCCTTCCCTCCCTCCCCTCATGTCCCGTGTCTGCCTTCCGGGCCCAGTTCCTTCATCTCTCTGCTGCAACCCGAGGAGGCATCCTCTCCAGCCCCCAGCCTGATTGCCACCACTCTGACCATGCTCCAGAGGAAGATTTGTCGCCTACTCCTGGAGCAGCTACTGGAAGAGCTGCAGGTGCTGGAGCAGAGCAGAATGGGCACTGGGGAGCCTGGATATCCCCTGCGACATCTTCTGCTCTACTGGAGTCCCTGAACGTTCCCTCTTCCTTTTGTGTTCCCTACTCCCTACTCTCATCCCCATTTCTCCCTCCCATTCTGGGGGTGGGGTGGGGGCAGTGGCAGGGGGAGGTGGCTTCTATGGGCTTGTGAGGGTGGGCTCATGTGAGGGACCGGCATGAGCCTGGATGAAGTGACTCTAACCTACAGCTCTCTCCCTCCTTCCCCATCCCGTGTCTGCAGCCCCCATTCACGGCACTGCTGTCTCACCGGTGGCTGTCAGGTGCAGAGCCAGGGGCTGGGCTGTGTGAGCTGTTGGTCCAGTTCTGCAGTGGCTTCTCCCGCCTCAGGAGCCCCATGGCCCAGGTGCCAGCTGGTTACCCCATGAGACCTCCCTTCTCCCCCTTCCACCCTCCTACTCTGGGTTGGGACCCCTCCCTGTGGCCTCCCTCCACCTCCCTTAGAGTTCCTTGAGCTCAGTTTCCCCCCTCTAGCCCCAGTCCTCTGGAGGTCACCATTCCTTTGGGCCTCCCTAAGTCTTAGTCCCCTCCCCAACCCTCTGGGTTCCCTTGACTCTGGTTACCTTCTCTCCCCTCCCACCCCCCAATCTGGGGGCCGCAGCTACTGCTGGCAGAGAGCGAGCAGGCCGTAGTGCTGGAGTACCTGCGGGCCCTCATGCAGGGACGGCTGATGTGTCGTAGTGGAACCGAGCGGATCCAGGTGGCCGAGCGCCTGCTGCAAGATGCGTCCCAGCTCCGAGAGCTCTTCCTTGACCTGGTGAGGGCCCTTGCTGCCAGAGGAGAGGAAATTGGGGTCAGGCGTCTTGGCTGGGGCAGCCAGGGCCACGGTGGTGAATATGGGGAACAAAAGGCAGAGAGGAGTAAAGACAGATGGATGGGGGGGCAGCATCTTGGCCGCAGTGGGGGGGGGGGGGAGTAGGGGTATTTAGGGCCAATGCTCCAATGAAGGGGAAGAGATACTTTGGGGGGACAGTAGGGAGAGGGGGTCAGGGTCATAGGTCAGCATAGGATGTGAATCCTCCTTCCCCACTCCTTGGAAGAGGGGGTCGGGGCCACAGTGGGGTCAGCATAGGGCACAGGCCCACACTCCCTCCCTCCATTGGGTGGAGGGGATCGGGGCCGTAGTGGAGGTCGGCATAGGGCGCGGGCCCTCTCCACCTGACTCCGGGCTATCTCCGTCTCACTGTCCGGCTGGGCTCGACGGGCAGGGCCTGGAGGAGGCCGAGCAGAGAGGGGCCGTGCTGATCGCCCTGCAGGAGCTGCTGCGCCTCCGGGACCCGGCGCTGCTCGGTCTCGAAGTGTCTGGTTTCCAGCAGCGGTTCCCGGACGTCAGGTGGGGCCGGGGACCGGAGATGACCGAGAAGTCCCGGGAGAGGAGGGGGAAGGATGGAGGGGCCGGTCTGACGCTCCTTCTCGCCCCCCCCCCCCCCCCGCAGCGAGGAGCACATCTCGGTCCTGCTGGCCGTGCGCGGGGACGTGTCACGTGAGCAACGGTTGGCCGTCCTGGATATGATGCAGGCCAACCGGCCGCCCAACGGCCGCCAGCCGCTCTTCAGCCTCGTGCCCGTGGCCGCGCCCGCCCCCGCGCTCTCCTTCTGCCTCCCCACGGGGCCTTGCGCCTGACCCGAGCCCCCTGTCTTTGCCCGCCCCGGATCCCGTTGAGCGTCGGAAAATAAACCCTTCGCAAGGCGCCGTTCCGGCCGAGCGGGGACCGACCGTCCGACCGACTAGCCAAGGGGCTGGAGAAGTAGGGGCCGGGCGAGAAGGCGGGCCCGATCTGGCGGGCTCCGCCCCCGGCGGGCGGGGCTTGGCGGGGGGTTGCGGCCCGAGCGGGCTGGCGTGAATCGCGGGGCGGGGCGGGGGCGGGGCCGGCCCCGCCCGGGGGCTATTGTCTGTCACACCGTCTGCGGCGGTGACGGGAGGGGCCGCGGCCGTGCAGTCAGCTGGCGGGGGCCGGGGTCGCCAGTCCGCCGGCCGGGCGGCGGGTGCAGTGCGGCGGCGGTGGGGGCGGGCTCCACTGCGCGGACAGGTAGGGGAGGACCGCTCCCAACGGAGCCCGGCGCCCCGACACCGACCTCCCCGGCCCCCTTCATCGGCGCCGCCCCCTTCATCGTCTGTCTGTCCATCCCCCCCCCTCCGCCACACCTCCATTTGTTCTCCCGGTTCTGGCTCCGTATCGGTCGCTCGCCCCATCGTTCGTTATGTCGGCCACGCCCCACATACCCGTTAGCCCCCCGTGATGATTTTGACGGGCTTCGTTTAAGCGCCCGTTTGCGTGCCAAAGCACTGTGCTAAGCGCCGGGGGGGGGGGGGCGGGGATTCAAGGGAAGCAGATTGGACACGGACCCTGTCCCACGCCGAGTTTAAAAGCTAGTTTATCCCCATTTTACCCACGAAGAGACCGAGGCCCAGAGAAGTTACGGGGCAGCAGGCCAGTGGCAAAGCTGGGACTAGAACTCCTGGCTCTAGTCTGGACAAATCTCCCGGCCCCCGGTCCCACACTCTTTCCACGAGGCTTGACCTTTTCCCCCTTGCTTCCTCCCCTTTCTCCTCTCCTTCCCTCCCCTTTCCCGCTCCCCTTCGCATTCATCATCATCAATCGTATTTACTGAGCGCTTACTGTGTGCAGAGCACTGTACTAAGCGCTTGGGAAGTACAAGTTGGCAACATATAGAGACAGTCCCTCCCCAACAGTGGGCTCACAGTCTAAGCTCTCGATAATAGTAATTGGGGAATCCGTTAAGCGCTGAACTATATCCAAGGACACCGTACTGAGCGCCGGGGCAGAGCCAAGATAGTCAGGTCCCACTTGGGGCTCACAGTCTAAGTAGGAGGGAGAACGGGTATTGAATCTCCATTTTGCAGGTGAAGGAACTGAGGCACAGGCAAGTGAAGTGACTTGCCCAAGGTCCCACAGCAGACAAGTGGCGGAGCTGGGATTAGGACCCAGGTCCTCTGACTTCCAGGCCTGTGCGCTTGCCACTTGGCCACACTGCTTCCCAAGCTGCGGTGTGCAGAGCACTGTATGAAGCGCTTGGAACAGTTCGGGAGAGTTAAGTAGACATGATCCCTGCCCTCAAGTAGCCTGCAGTTAGCCGGGGAGATGGACATGAAAATCGATTACAGGTAGTGGAAGGAACCTAATATAAAGGCGTGTGCACAAAAACTCGTCCCACCCCCTCCCCCACAGCATTCAAGTGCATAGGTGGCATAGTGGGGAGGGTGAATAGGGTGGGGAGAGGAGAGTTTAGTCGGGGGAGGCTTCCGGAAGGATATGTGCTTTTCGTGGGGCTTTGAAGATGGGGGCAGGAGTGGCATGTCAGATAGGAAGGGAAAGGTGGTTCCATCCTTTCTCCTTTCCTCCTCCTTCCTTCCAGGTACCACCGTCCTCACCCCTCCCCTCCCTTCTTTTCCCTTCTCTCCCTCCTCCCAATCTCTCCTCCTTTCTCCCTCGCCCCCTCCTCTTCTTCCCCCATCCTTTCCCTTTAAGACCCCCTCATCCCCCTTTCACTCTCCACTCTCCCCACTTTGCCCTGCATTGCTTGCCCCTCCCACATTCCTTGGTCCTGCCCTCACACCCTTTTCTCAGCCACATTCTCCCCCACCCCACTTTTCATTGATCCTGGCCATGCTCTCTGCCTTTAGCCATCAATGTTTACCGTACTAGGGACTGGGGAGCATGCTACGGAAGTGAAAGACACGAGGAATTTACAGTCTGATGGATCCCCCTTCATTGGTCATCCCCTCTGTCCCCTCTTCTGCCAATCAAGCCCCTCCACCTCCCCGACCTGTTCTCCATTTGCCTTTCTCTCACCCCCTTTTGTCTCCCACTCCACCCCTCCTATGTGCACGGTGCTCATCCTGAGAGTGGTAGGGCAGGGAGGCTGGGGGCTTGGAGTCTGGGGCCCAGGAGGTGGCAGCCTCCCATCATCCTAAAATATAGAGTTTCCCTGAGCCGTGGCCTGAGCCCCTCAGAGCTCAGACCGTGCTGCCACATCATGGATCTGATCAAACCAGGAGCTGAGCAGCTGGAGCTGGGGCCATGGCAGACTAGGGACCCTCTGGAGCCCAGGCTCCACTGCAGCCGAACTGCTGCTTGAGGTGTGGGGAGGAAAGCCAGCTCGGAGTCAGTCCCTGTGGGCAGGGAAGCCTGGCCCCAAGGGGTGGTTTGCTCTTTTTGCACCCCTGGAATGCCCCCATGGGGTTTGGAGGGTATTGAAGAGGGTGCCAGGGGTTGGGAGGCAGAGTCCATCAGTTTGATCTGTTTTCTTCCCCCCAGGCATCAGCCCGAGTCGATTCTGAGGCCTGGACAGTTTTCATTCCCCTGCCCAAAGGGTGGGGAGAGGCCAGCCAGCTTGGATGGTCAACCCCTGGTAAGGGATGCGAGGTCTCTTTTAAGGCAGACAGCCTCTTTAGCTGACTAGGCACTCGCTTCTTCCTGGGGTTCCTCTTTGGGGTGGAATTTATTAAGCGCTGACTCTGTCCGTGTTAAGCCCCGGGGTAGAAACAAGGTGATCAGATCAGACGCAGTCCCTGTTCTGCACGGGGTGATCACAATCTACCGCAGTCCCTGTCCTGCACGGGGTGATCACAATCTACCTCAGACTGTAAACTCGTTGTGGGCAGGGAATGTTTGTTTATTGTTATATTGTACTGTCCTAAGCACTTACTACAGTACTCTGCACACAGTGAGCGCTCAGTGAATACGATTGACGACCGACTGACTGTTCCCCACTTAAAAGGCGAGGAAACCTGGAGAGGTTCAGTGATTTGCCCCAGGCCACTCAGCAGGCAAGCGGCTGATCTGGGACTCGACCCCGGGGCGCCTGGCTCTCAGGCCCCAGGATCTTTCCAGGAGGACCCAGCCCGACTACCTGGAGAGATAGAGGCTGTTTCTGGCCTCCCTGAGGATCCTGGATTGAGCCCTGGCCCCGGGGGAAATAACGAGTCAAACTCCGGGGGAGGCCCGGAACCTGTCTCCTGGAACTGGGCCTGGGGATCGGGCCAGGGGGTCTCCCCTGATATGAGTGGACCCTGCCCTCTGGAGGAGTCCCATGCCAGTCCTTGGGGTTTGGATGGAACCAGACTGGCCCCAGGTGGGCAGAGACCCAAATGGGCAGCTCTTTAGCCCCCTGCCCCAGGTTAACCCCGCTGGGTCGGAGGCCGGAACCAAGGGGGCAGGAAGGATGCAACCCCTCGAGGCTCCGTGGCGGGGGGCGGGGGGAGGGCGTTGGTTGGGACTCTGGGAGCCCTCTCCTTCCCCTGGGCCTCCCCCGGCTCCCTGAGGGCTCTGGCCCATCCATTCCTGTGGGCTCTTCAAATTATGCTTCAGGTTGGGCTGTTTCTCCCAGCCCTAGGTCTGTGAGCCTTAGTCCCTGGCTCCTGGGGGCATTATTCAGAAGAGACAGAACTGAGTTGTTCTGACTTCAGTCAATCAATCGATGATATTTATTGAGCACTTACTGTGTGCGGAGCACTAGGGGGAGTACGCTATAACAGAGTTGATAGACACGTTTCCTGCCCACCGCAAGCTTACAGTCTAGACGGGGAGACAGACGTTGATGTAAACACACTTTCCTGTTGGGGCGGGGTGGGGTGGGGCTGGGGGGGGTGGCGGGGGTGCTGCCAGGCTGGAGACCAGACAGCTGCCCCCTCTCCCTCACCTTACCAGCTTTTTCTGAGACCAGGTGGACCACAGCTGCCCCTGGAAAGAGGCCAGACTGCCGTGGAAAGCCCAAGCCAGTGGGAGTCCGATTGATTTCTTGTTTCCCAGCTAGGCCCCTGGCCATTGCTCGGCCCTCAGGCCCTCCCCACATCCAAGCGGCCCGCAGGCACTACACTCGATGGTTTGGGTCTGGAGCTAGCCGCTCCTGAGCGGAGTCCTGATGTCCCAACCCTGGGGTGCTCTAGAGCACTGCCCCATCCCTGGGGGAGATGGGGTGCCGGGGTCTGGAGCCACTGCCGAAACCAAACTCCAGGGTTAGCGTCTGCCCATCTCGGCCCCGTGGGGCCGTGGCTGGGGAGACTGGCCTATTGGCCTGAGGGGGGTAAGAAGAGCTCTGGGGTTGCTGCTAGGACACGGGTGTGGTGGGGAGGTGGCTGGGGCAGGCCGGCGGGAGCGGGGTCGTCTCCTGAGCCCCTTCGATCCCCTCAACCCCTGATTCTCAAGCTCGTTGGAGTCTAGGCCCAGCTTTGGTCACCCAGTCAACCCCGTCACCCTAGTGGCCTAGGGAGCTCTGGGCACCAGAGGGGCTGGACAGGACCCGGGATGGGGAGGTCGGGCCCCACCCTCCCGCTCCACTCCCACTTCTCACCTTGCGAATTTGGCTTTGTGTTCCCCCAGGGTCTGAGTGAGGGCAGCGCGGGCCCCGGCGCTGAACGTGAGCCTGTGGGGTGCTATGGTGCTGGACTCGGGTGCCCAGGGGTACAAGCGGGCCCCAGATGCCCTCCCTGCCTGCCTCCCACCCAAGCCCAAACCTGCACCCAGTGGTAGGAAGTTCCTGGACCGGGATGGAGGGCAACTGGTCCCCTCCCCTCCCCAGCCCGCAACCTCGAGCCCGCAACTCAACCTCCTCTCGGAGTTGGGGCACCCGGGCCCTCCCCTGGCCCAGGCCGCCCCTCGGTCTCGTCCAGTGCTGCCGCGCCTGTCGGAACCCCGCAAGAGCCGCTGCAGTAGGATACAGCGCAGTGAGAGCTCCTGCAACGTTAACAGCGCTGGGGGGTCCCGGGGACAGGGAGGAGGGCAGGTCCGTAGCGCCACCTCCCTGCCCCACATCGCCAAGGCCAGGCCGGACGACGGCTGGGGTGGCAGCGGCAAGAGCCCCTGCCTGCTGGTGGCCCTGCGGCCCTGCAACCTGAAATCTGAGCAGGACAGATTCTTCCAGTCGTGCTTCACTTATAACCCTCAGTTTGAGTACCAGGAGCCGCTCCCCATGGCCACTCTTGACAAATACCGGCATGCCTCGGACCAGTTCACCCCGCAGGCAGGTATCCCCCCTCCTCCTCTCTGTTTCTCCTCCGCCACCCAAGCCACACATCCACCCTTCTGATGAGGTGCTGGAATATTACGCCACCTTCCCCGCTCTCCCCAACCCCCCTACCCCAACCTAAGAGACCTCTCACCTCAGGGGCTTGTATTTCCCCTTTCTGCCCTCTTGCTCATGAGGATTTATGGCCTCCTAACCTGGCCTCCCAAATTCTGGCACCTCCTGAGTAGTAGACTCTCCACGGGTGGCCTGAGGGCACCCCCTGCCCTGCCCCTTGTGCCCTGGGATCTAGCCCGGAGCTGGGTTGTGGGGCTCGGGTTCAGAGAGGAAGTGGGGGGCCAGGGTGACGGGGCTGCTGGGATGTGTGTGGCAGGCAGTGGGCATCATCCGGGCCGTGCTGGAAAGATTTGGCTCCTACGAGCGCTTCGAGGCTGCCACGGGCGGGCGGCTGCTTAGTAAGTGCCAGATCTGGTCCATCGTGCGCAAGTACCTGCAGAAGGAAGGCTGTGCTGGTGAGGTGAGCAGGGGAAGGGGGACGGAGGTGTTGTCCAGGAGGGGCATGAAGGGGGAGGGAGGGAGAAGGGGAGGAAGCGAGCAGCACGTGTCACCAGAGCATTGACAGATGTACTAGATTCTACTCATGTCCCCCAGAGGAGAGTCCGGGCCCAACCAGAGTGACACAACGGCAAGGGTTTTTTTGCTTTGTATTTTTTTTCCCTCTTTCCCATCTGAGCACTTACTCCAGTGGATTCTTAGACCTGCCATCCCAGCAGTTCACTGGAAACTCTGCATCTGTGCAACTCACACCTCAGCTGCAGCCTCCCGAGCTTGAAACGTCCAAAGCGGGGGCCCCCAGGAAGCTCTTCGAACCTCAGTAGTCCCACCCCAACAGGTTCAGCCTCGGGCCAGCCCGGATCACGCCAGCCAACCGAGGCTGGGGCAGAGGCACCCAGAGACATTGTCGGGGTGTTAGGGGAAGTGGGGAGGAGTGGGTGGCAGTCGTGGACACAGCCTGAGGCCACATCCATGACCCCCGGGACTTAGTTCCAGGGAGTGAAGAACCCCAGGCCCACCCTAGAGAAAGATGTAGGAGTGCAGGGCGGGGTGGGAAGGCAGGAGGCTGGAGTGGGTGTTGCGGTCCCTGTCACCCCCGGCCCCTGTTTGCTCTCCTGTGGCAGGTGGTGGTGCAGCTGACGGAGGACCTCCTATCCCAGGCAGTGATGATGGTGGAAAAGAGTCGCCCCACACTGGCCATCAACCTGGCAGGTGCCCGCCAGCACTGGCTGGAGGGCATGCTGCGGCACGAGATAGGTCAGAGCCACGGGGCTGAAGGGAGGAAAACCCGGGGAAGGAGGGAGGGTTGGAGGGAGGGAGGGCGCAGTGAGGAGACCCAGAACTGGCTCGGCGCAAGAGACCTCTGGCTTGGGTCAATGCAGACCATAGGAGGAGATGAGACTTACTGTGAGGGGGCAGGTTTTGGCCAGGAGAGCGGAGGCAAATGGGGCTGACTGTGAGTGGAGGAAAGCGGGAAAGGGAGGAGACACTTGGAAAGCAGTCCCATCTCTTTGCTCCCTTCTGAGGGCACCCCACCGACAGAGGAAGGCGGGGTCCCTGCCCTCCCCCCTGGGGTAGAGGTGGGGGCATTGTCAGGCCCAACAGGCAAACTGTGGGCCTTTGAGGTCAAAGCCTCTTTTCAGGCATGCCAAGGGCTAGTAACTTCCTGGTTGCTCCTGTCTCTTTCTTTCAAGAAGCTAGTGGTAGTGGGCTTGGGCTCTCTGTGGAGAGATGGCAGCAGGTTGGAGAGAGGGGATGGATGGAGGCTGCCACCTTTGCCCCGAGGTAAACCTGCTCTCCCTCCAGGTACCCACTATCTCCGTGGCGTGAACAATTCCCGGCAGCCGTGGCGCAATGCTGAGGGCCGGCAGAAGTACGGACTGCAGCCTGCCAATCCCACGGAAGAGGGCCTGGCCAGCCTGCATAGCGTGCTCTTCCGGCGGCACCCCTTCCTGTGGCGGGCGGCCCTGCTCTACTACACCATCCAGCAGGCTGCCCACATGTCGTTTAGCCAGCTCTTCCAGGACCTAGAGCAGTTTGTGCAGGATGCCAACGTTCGCTGGGAATATTGCGTTCGGGCCAAACGAGGCCAGACGGACACCTCCCAGCCGGGTACGGGAGCCAGGCTTCTGGGTTGCCGTCGCCCGAGATGGACGGGGACCGTTGGATGGAGGGAGGGTGTGTGGGAGCCAGGGGCTGGGGGGAGGGCTGACCTCTCTTCGACTCAGCCCACCCTCGCTGCAGAGAGGGATTCAGGGCACGATGACTTCTTTCCTCCATGTGCCAGGGCCCAGGCCTCACATTTTCTCCATCTCCCATCTCTCCACCTCTCCAGGCTGCTTCAGCAAGGACCAGGTGTACCTGGATGGGGTCCTGCGCATCCTAAGGTACCGGCAGACCATCGACTTCCAGCTTCTGGCGGTTCTGGGCAAGGTGAGATCTGGGCAGAGAGTTAGTTTGGGAGGTGGCCCAGGGCCGGGCCTGGCCCTTCTGATTGTCAGAGCAGGTTCTGGCGGCCTCTCCTCCAATGCCCCCCAGGGCAGAGTTGGTCCAGAGAAGGTAGCAGGCCTCTGGGCGGGGCAGGGTCTGTGCTCCTGGCAGGCCGTGGCACCCAAGGGGGTTGTGCCACACCCAGGCTGGGGTGTCCGCCAGTCCCTGAGGGACCTCCCCCCTCCCCCCCCCCACCTGGCCCTCCCCTAGGTGTCCTATGAAGATGTGGACCAGCTACGGCCGTTTGGGGTCCTGGAGCAGACGCGCATCCCCCACTTCATGCAGGACCTGGAGATTTACCGGCAGCAGCTGGAGCACATTATGGTCACTAACCAGCTGGATGAGGAGGAACTGGGCCGGCTGCTGCCAGACTAATGGGGCTGGGCATGGAGGACTTGGGGAGGGGTCCAGTATAGCCATTGGGTGTCACATGGTGTGTCCTGATATTTATTGGGGGGCTGCGGGTCGGCCAGCAGAGGAAGGCCTTAGGTGAGGAGTGGCAGCTGATCTGAAGGGAGGATTGGGAGGGAGGGGCGGGAGGGGAGGGAAGGAGGGAACGAGGGAGCTACCTCTACCCCGCTGGAGGGGGAAAGCGAGTCCCAGCCACAAAGCAGCCTCGGGGCAGGGAAACCCCACGTTGGGACTCTGCCGTGCACCTTGGATGAGAGGGAGGGAGGGTTGAGAGAGCTGGGGAAGGAGGCTGAGGGGAAACGAGAAGCTGCACTAGATAAGGGGCAGGATGGGCCGAGTTTGCGAAGCAGCCAGAGAAGGCAGGGAAATGAAGGGGTGTGAAGGACCCTTGGGTCTGTCCCATACCCACCCTGTGGCGAGTGGGTGGGCATCATCGCTCCTCAGGGGTGGCTCCGATCGACCGGTGGGGTCGATCGATCGGTCAGTTGGTGCTATTTATCCAGCGCTTACCGTGGGCACGGCAAGGTACTGAGCGCTTGGGAGACAGTAAAATAGAACTAGTAGGCATAACCCCTGCCCTCAGGGAATTTACAATCTAGCAGGGGAGACGGATACGAAAATCAATTACAGCTAGGGGGAAATAATAGAATACCAAGATAGGTACTGAAGTGGTCCAGGATGGGCTGAGGATGTGAGTATTTACGTGTTTAGGTGGTGCAGGACTGAAATGGCCGTTGGGGGAATCGATCAATCAGTGGTATTTACTGAGTGCTTACTATGTGTAGAGCACTGTACTAAGCACTTGGGAGAGTATAAGACAACGGAGATGGTGGACACGTTCCCTGCCCACAATAAGCTTCCAGTCTAGGGATTTATAAGGTGGGGAAAGTGGAAGTCAATCGGGGAAGGCTGGTCGTTCAGCAGTGCGTGGGACAAGCAGAACAGGGGGATGTCTTCAGCCCTGTGTGCCCCTGTCCACCCTGCATCTACCACTGCAGATCCCCCCCCCCACCCCGTCCCTTCCCCGGAGAGCGAAGGCAATGCCTGCGGGTGCCTAGTTCCCCTGACTCAGCTGCCTGTCTGAGCTTCGTCCCCTGCTAGCCGGGGGCCTGCTGAAACGTCCCCGTGGCTCCAGCCTGACTCTCCCCACCACCTCCCCCCAGGCTCGATGTTGCTCTTCTTGGAGCCTCCTCACAACTGTCCTCTGAACAGTGCTCAGCGCTTAGAACAGTGCTCCGCACATAGTAAGCGCTCAACAAGTGGCATCATTATTATTCTGCTAGAACACTAGTCACCTCCATCACTATTCCTGCCCCCGACCCCCACGGGTGGGCCCGGTCCTACTTCTCCCTCCCACAAGCCCTTCACCCCAACCCAAATTTTAGCTCAGAATCTGACGATTCTCCCCTCCCTGGTGTGACATGCCCCCATCTGTCTGCTAGTGGATTCCTGGCCCTACCCAATCCCCAATTTTGGCTACGTGCACCAGGCAGGAGAGTGTGCCCTCCTCAAATCCCCCCTAAATCTAATTGCCCCTGCCCATCTCCTGGACGAGCAGGCAGGCCCCGGGCTACTCTGTGCCTGTCCACCAGGAGCAGAGCCCCGTTCTGGAGGCTCTGGTGAGGGACAGAAAAAGAAGTCACGGTCCCTGCCCTCAAGTTGCCGATCGTCTGAGAGCACAGATACCTTACTCGAGCACCCCTCGTCCCCCTGCTGCCCAGGACTAGGTGCTGTGGGGAGGGATGGAGAGAGGGAGGCCAGAACAGACAGTCGGCTTCTTTTAGGGCAGGGACTCAGGGAGGGCGCGGGGCAAATCTGACACGGAGGTGTGGGATAGACCGGCCATTTCCTTCTCTGGAGACCTCAGCCCGGGAGAATCTCCCTCTGGGTGGGTTGGGGGGAGGGCTGGCTGCCTCGAGGCAGGGGGAGGGGCCATCAGGAGACCTTGCATGGGGAATCATCTCCAAACAGATCTGGATCGCGATGGAAGTTGGAGGGGTGGGCTGGAGAAGGCCTTGAGTTCCTTTGATGGATAGGGGTGAGTCCAGCCGTTGTGGGGATGAGAAAGGGGAGAGGTTTACTCTGCCCCCCCCCCCCAAGCCCCCCGCAACAAGTCAGCAGTGGTGACAGTGCAGCAGCCAGAGCTAGCTGCTGGCACCAGGGCCTGGGCAGGTTCAAAGTGGAAGATGCTACTGGGGGAGGTGGGTATCTCCAGGAAGTTTCGTCTCGAAAGTCTGAGTCTGGCCATAGCTGGGGTTTGGTACCTCCCGCCTGCCTGGCTGAGGTGCCTAGGCCAGGTGAGTTTCCTGTCTGTGACCCGCGTTGAGGTGGTCCATCTGGGCTCGGGTGGTGGGAGGTCAGATGGTATCTGAAGCAGCTGTGTCCAAGGCAGCAGCTGGAAGGGTTCTGGGCATCTTTGCCAGGGGGATGGCAAATCCACTAGGTGCTGGGAGAAAGGCGCATGCTCCAACAACACAGTCAGTTACTTTTCCTGTGCTCCTCTGTCTTGTGTAAAGAACTGTTTCTCCTTGTGGGCTGGGGGAGCAGGGGGGCAGGCTAACTTTGTCACTCTCCGTCTCCCAGGGGGCACACTCCTTCACTGGAGTTGGTTCCTTCCCTGGCTGCAGCCTCTGGGGGCATTGTGGAGGACCCTGGCAAGGGCAGCCTCTGAACAGGAAGGGGCTGGGCTGGGAGGGATCTTGGATTGGCGTCGGCGAAGTTTGTTGGAGATGCCACCCATGATTGGGGGAAGAGGGGTGGGAGGGAAGGAGGCTCTGAGCGGCCCCAGAAGAGGGGACTTTGCTCCTGTCTTCTCTGCTCCAGGGGTCAGTGAGCAGGGATGAGGTGGGTGGTTGGGGGGAGGGCTTAAATAGGGATCTGGCCCCAGGGCTGCCTCCACCCATCAGGTGCTTTCCATCCGAGCTAGCCTAGCTATTCAGGAGGGGTCTGGAGGGGATGGGAGCTGGGGGCCCCCGAGGTCTGGGTTGGTTGGCAAGACCATGTGGCTCCAGGGAGTCCCAGAGATGGGCCAATGGGAGAGGGATGGCCATCTCTCTCCAGTCCCGTCTCCTTCGGGAAGGGCGAGGCTTGGGGTTTGGAATAAATTCATTTTATATATCACCCTGGCCCCAGGATCGTCTTCAGGAGGAGGGGGGGAGAAGGCTAAATAAACCTGATTCTGCTCCTGCCCCCTCCTGCCCCTGAGGTTCCAGGGGCCCAGATCCCCTCTCTGGGCTCGGCTTTGCGCTAGACACCACAAGCCAAGGGGAAACACCCACTGTGAGTCTGCCACCCAGGGTTCTGTATGGGGGAGAAATGGGGTGATACCAGGCCAGTGAGGAGACGCCTCGCCTATACAAGGGTGAGAGGCTGTGGAGGACAAATGTTACCCATGCTAGGAGGGGCAGTGGCTCCCACAGCTCCCCACTGGAGCTGGACTCCCAGCCTGGCTCATCCCAGGGCTCTGACCAGATTGGAATGTCCAGTCAGGGCCAGAAAGCCCTCCCGATGGTGACTTTCTGACCCGGTGGCCCCTTCCTGTCCCAACCTCCCCCTCAGTCTCCCCCGGCCCACCTCACACCAAAGGATACCGGCCCACCTCACACCAAAGGATACGCCGACACCGAAAATAACGACTGAAGTTTATTCATGTCAGACAGTTGAGCAATCGGTCAAATGGTCAAAAATTAGAGCAGTGGCCTCTGGCACACTACCTCTCTCCCACCACCAATTTCTTGGTATTCATTCCACAGGGAGGGGGAAACTGGGGCTCAGGAAAGGAGCCTCATCAGGACGTTACTTGAGATAATTTGAGGCCCAAATCAGGTACCTGAAAGCGCTTGGGAAGCTGAAGCGCATTATCATACCTTTGGAGAGAACTCATGAACTAAGTGCCCTAGGCAGGGACTCTATGGCCAGGCAGAAAAGGGTTTGGGGATATACAACCAAAAAATACTTCACTCCTCTGAGAGAGGGGCAGGATCCTTAGGAAGTCTTGTTCTGGCAACTTAATTAGGAATCTGGAGGGCAGAGGGGAGATGCAAAGTTGCGGTTAGGGGGTGTGTGTGGGAGGAAGGCAACCTGGAAGCCTCATTCTGGCCCCCACTGTCCCACCCCTTCCCATTCTGCTTTATCTGCAGAGAAACTGGGGGTCAGCTGGGAATCCATCTCTCCACTCCCCCTACCCACTCCCCAATGCACACTCCCCTAAGCCCCCTAGCTCCTCCATACCTTCTTCTTCTCCTCCTTCTTCAGCTTCTTCAAAGTCGACCTCTAGATCCAGGCTTCCCTCTACCTCTGGGTCCTCGGGCTTGATCTCCTCCTCTAAGATTTCAGGCAAGTCTTCATCCACTTTTTCCATATCCTCCAGGAATCTTGATTGGAGGGGCTCCTCAATCTCGGTTTCCTCCAAAATCTTGGTGGGCGTCAGCATCTCTGCCCCTTGATCCTCCGGGAACATAGGCACGTCCACCCTCCTGTCTTCCACGCTTGGGGAGTCCCATCTTCTGTCCGGGTTGCCATATCCTGCAGGAGAAATGAGCCGGGCCCGGGCAGCGGTTACGGCCGAGTCTCGCGGCACCTGTCGGATCATTGCCGCTTTGAGCCCGTTGTCCTCTTCTGCCTCTCTTTTCCCTCCTCCCAGCCCATTCTCTGATCCCAAACTTCCTGCAGGGCTTCTTCCCCTTCAGCTGCCTCCCACCACCATCATCATCGTGGTGACTGAGTACCTACTATGTGCAGAGCACTGAACTAAGAGCTTGGGAGAGTAGAGAAGCAGCATGGCTCAGTGGAAAAAAGCACAGGCTTGGGAGTCAGAGGTCATGGGTTCTAATCCCGGCTCCACCACTTGTCAGCTGTGTGACTTTGGGCAAGTCACTTAACTTCTCTGTGCCTCCGTTCCCTCATCTGTAAAATGGGGATTAAGACTGAGCCCCACGTGGGACAACCTGATCACCTTGTATCCCCCCAGCGCTTAGAACAGTGCTTCGCACACAGTAAGCACTAAACAAATACCATCATCATTATTATTAATACACTAGTTAGAACAATAATAATAATAATAACAATTTTGGTATTTATTAAAGTACTTACTCTGTTCCAGGCACTGTACTAAGCGCTGGGGAGGATACAAGCAAATCGGCTTGGACATAGTCCCTGTCCCACATGAGGCTCACAGTCTCACTCCCCATTTTAGAGATGAGGCAACTGAGACACAGAGAAGGCACGAGCCCTGCCTTCGAGGAACTTACAAGTCTCCCCAGCAAAAGTGCCCTGGGCAAACTCAGTCTCCCCTATGATATGTGATCAGCCCCCCTCCTTCCACTCATCCTTGCCATGACCATCTGGTCAAAATGTATGGATGGGGGTGAAGAGGGAGGGTGTCCCTGTGTCTATCCTAAATCCCAATTACCACTTGAGGGCAGGGCCTGTGTCTCTTCTCCTGCGTCCACCTGGAGCCCGTGGGACCCTGCTGCTCTCCTTCTCTGTGCCCTCCCTCTCCCTCCCCTCTGCCAGTGGCCCAGCTGGGGACTCACCATGCCCCGTTTGCTGCCAATCCCAGTAGGGGTCAGGCTGTTTCTGAGCCGCACACTCCAGCAACTCCCGGCAGGCAAACTCCCCCTTCTGCTGCACCAAGAGCAGCAGGCGGCGGACTCTGCGCTCAGGGTCAGGAATGGCATCCAAGACCTCGTACTCAGGCTCGATCAGCACACCCCGGGCCAGCAGCCCATCCAGCAGCAGCCCCGAGTCCTCCTGAAGCGTCTGCACCAGTCGCTTCCGCTCCCGCTGAATAGTTTCCGATGGCTTCTCATTGGCGTTGCCCATGCTCCCCGGTTGCCTTCCTGAAATGGAAACAGCAGCTACACGTGCTTCTCCTGCCCTCACCTTTCCGGCCCAGCCTCCGGGTGACTCCCCATGTGGGCCCAGGCACCCCTGTCAGGTGGCTTCTGCCATCTTTGCCACCCTCGCCTCCTCTTCGAAGCCCACTCCTTCTGGGGATGACCTTTCTCTGCTTTCACCCGTGGCCATCTCTACCCTTCAAGGAGGGGGAAGCCCCCTCCGTGGCCTTAGCAATGGGGGAAACCCACGGGAGGCTAGAGGACCCAACTCCTCTCCCCTGCCGCCACCCGGGAACGCTTCTACCATTGCACAGGCCTCAAGAGCTCAGGTCTCCCAACACATACAGTCAGTAGCTCAGGTCTCACACAATGGTGGGAAATTTGTAGCCAGATGTGGGAAGGCTGGGGCTTGGATTCAGTGCCGCTGGGCTGGATGGCTCCAAACTTGGAGGGAATAACGCTCACTCTCTTCCTGGGATCCAGCTGATCCCTGCCTTCCCCCACTGTGTCCTGGCTGCTGGGCACTGCACCCATTTCCACGGTAGGCACCATCAGTCTCTGCCCCGCAGATGAGAACTTACTAGTTCAGAAGGCAGGGCTCTAGGGTTCTCGAGGACCCCATCCCCCGGCTTCCGCACCTCCATCCCTGGCTGGTCACGCAGCCCCGGGCCCTTCTTACTGCTACTTCAGCTTCCCCTAAGCCCCTAGATCATTCTCCGCCTCCCCCGCCCCCAGCCTTGGACCCTCCCTGTCCAGAACCCCAGGGAACAGGGTCTCCCTCCAACTCCTCTGGGGTCGAAATGTAGCTCCAAGATGCCTCACTCACCAACGTCGTCTCTGGGACCCCTGGTCAGGGGGCAATGACTCGGCAGACGGGGAGTACGGGGGAAGGAGCTGTGAGGAGGGGTGGTGGGGAGGAGGAGGGAAGGGGAGTGGCTTCTGCAGCTGCTGTGGGGGGAGGGGCAGGGCAGGCTGGGCAGGCACAGTTGGCTTGGGCACTGGGCCCGCTGCTGCCAGGAATAAAGAAGGCAACAGGCAAGTAGGAAGGTTTAGAAGCTTTGTCTGGACAGACACCAGCCAGCCTTCACAACTTTTAGAATAATGATGATAACAATAATAATGGTGATAATAATTGTGGTCTTTGTTAAGCACTTGCAGTGCATCAAGCACCCTATTAAGCCCTGGGGTAAAGTGCAATCAGAGCAGACATGGTCCCTGTCCCAAGCAGGGCTCACAGTCTAAGGGGGAAGGAGAAGGGCAATTTAATCTCCATTTTATAGATGAGGACACTCAAACTCAACCAAACTCAATTCCCTCACTTCCCTAGTCCTCCGTCAATTTCGTGCCACCAACCCCTGAGCCCTAAGACCATCTCCTCGGTACACTTCCTCCACACTTTTGCTCATGCTGCAGAGCGTGGTGGGTGGAAATCCAGGCACCAGGCCGACTCTGACCACTTCAAATTCCCCCTCACCTGCTGTATCTGTGCCCTCTCTTCTGCTTGGTAACATTAGTTTGCAGCAATAGTGAAGGTATTTATTGAGCCCCTACTGGGTGAAGTGAACTGGAGTGAGTTCACTCCTGGGAAGGGACGACAAGCATTTCTTCTCCTCCCTCATCAAATTCCTTGCCTTCTGCCCCCACCAATTATTCCAGACCTAAATTCTCTCCGGAAACTCCCAGTGCCCCCACCTCCCTCCGCTCTTGCCCCTGCTAACATGGCCAACTTCTTTGTTGACTGAACTGAAATCACAGTATTAATGGTAACGGTACTATTGAGTACCAACTGGGTGCAAAGGATTGTACTAAGCACTTAGGAGCTTCAGCAGAGGCATAAGGAGCTACACGCGAATCGGGGAAACAGACAGATGTAGAAATGTCAAATAGGCATATATGCACTAGTTTTGAGACTGGCTATGAGTAAATACATAAATGCAAAAAACAGTTGAAAGGTTCTTAAGAAATGGGGTACTCATGATTAAGTTGGGGAAGGCTCATTGGAGATGGAGGGATTTTAATAGGGCTTTGAGGATGGGAGGGGCTGAGGTCTGGTGGATTTGGGGGCAGGGAAAGGAGTTCCAGGCCTTGGGGACAACATGAGCAAAAGGTTGGAGGTGGACAAGGTGATAACAAATACCATAATAATAATAATAATAACAACAATAATAATAATATATTCTTATTATATATATAATAATAATATAATAATAATAATTATTGTTATTATTATTATGTGCTTACTATGTGCCAAGCACTGTTCTAAGCACTGAGATAGATAAAAGATAATCAGGTTGGAAACAGTCCCCTATCCCACACAGGGCTCACAATCTTAATCCCCATTTTACAGATGAGGTAACTGAGGTACAGAGAAGTGACTTGCCCAAGGTCACACAGCAGACAAGTGTCAGAGCCGGGATTAGAACCCATGTCCTCTGACTCCCAAGCCCGTGCTCTTGCCACTAAGCCCTGCTGCTTCTTAAGAGTGGGGTACAGCCAAGAGATGGGATTGAGGGAAGTGAAGAGAGTGGGCAGGGGAGGAGCGGGTGGGGAGAACCAATAAGGTGGAGAGAGCTGAGGGAGGACCTAGAAGCCAATGGTAAGGAGTCTCTGTTTGATGCGGAGGGAGGGAGATGGACAACCATCTGCATGTGGGAGACACATGCAGAATGACATTTCAGGAAGATGATCTGGGCAGTGGCCTGGAGTGTGGACTGAAGCGAGGGGAGGCCGGAGGCAGGGAGAACAACGAGGAGGCCAACTGATACGCTATGACAAGCGCTTGAGCCAGGCTGGTGACTGTATGCGTGGAGAGGAAGGGGCAGATCTGAATGATGTTTCAGAGGGAAAATGTGCAGATTTGAACAGTAGATTGGATGTGAGAGCAAAATGACTGAGAAGTCGAGGATGAAGCCAAGGTTGCCGGCTTCAGTCCCAGGGAGGATGTTGGTGGTGTCAGTGGAGACAGGGAGTTGAGACAAGGGGAGAGTTGAGAAGGGAAGATGAAAAACTCATTTTGGACATGTGTTTTCAAAACCTGCAGAACTCTATGCTGAGTCTCTTGGTCTTCTCCCTCTAATGCTCAAAGTCTCTTGGAAAACTCATCCATTCACGTGGTTTTAGCTCCAGTTACTGTGAAGATGATTCACAATCAGTCAATCAATGGTATTTATTGAGTGCTTATGTGTGTAGAGCACTGTACTAACTGCGTGGGAGAGGATAACACAATAGAGTTGGTAGACATGATCCCTGCCCACAAGGAGCTTAGAGTCCACAGTGGGAGACAGATATTAAAATAAATTACAGATAAGGGGAAATAGTAGAGGTTAATAGTAGAGGCTCTGGGGCTGGGGTGAGTATCAAAATGGTTACGGGGTACACAGCCAAGAACAAAGACGACGCAGAGGGGAGGGCGACTAGGGGAAGTGAGGGCTTAGGGAATATCTCTTGGAGATGATTTGATTTTAAGAGGGTTTTGAAGGTGGGAAGTGTGGTGGACTGTTGGGTAGGAAGTGGGAGGGAGTTTCAGGCCAGAGGGAGGACACAGGCGAGGTGTCGTCGTCGGTGAGACAGACAAGATCAAAGTTGGCGTTAGAGGAGCAGAGTGTGTGGATTGGGTTGTAGTGGGAAATCAGAGAGGTGAGGTGGGAGCGACTGAGCTGAGTGAGTACCTTAAAGCTGACGTTTAGGAGTTCCTGTTAGACGCAGAGGGTGGATGGGCAGCCACTGGAGGTTTTTGAGGAGTGGGGAGATATGGACTGAATAGTTTTTCAGACAACCGATCGAGGCAGTAGAGCCAAGTATGGACTGCAGAGGGGAGAGATAGGAGGCAGGAAGGTCAGCAAGGAGGCTGATGTGGTTGTTGAGCTGGGAAATGATAAGTGCTTAGATCAGCGTGGTAGCACTTTGAATGGAGTGGAAAGGGTGGATTCTGGAGACTTGTAGGTAGAACAGGCAGGATTTGGTGAGAGAATAAATGTGCCAGTTGAATTAGAGAGATGAGTGGAGGACAATCCCGTTACGGGCTTGTGAGACAGGGAGGGTGGCAGTGCTGTCTACAGTGATGGGAAAGTCAGGGGGAGGACAGGGTTTGGGTGGAAAGATGAGCAGTTCTGTTTTGGGCATATTAAGTTTAAGGTGAAGGCAGGACATCCAGGTAGAGCTGTCCTGAAGGTAGGAGGAAATGCAAGACTGCAGGGAAGGAGAGAGGTCAGGGATGGAGGAGTAGATTTAGGAATCATCAGCGTAGAGATGGTAGTTGAATCCATGGAGTGAATGAGTTCTCCAAGGGAGTGGGTGTAAATGGAGACTAGAAAGGGATCGGGAACTGACCCTGCAGGGACCCCCACAGTTAGAGGCCAGGAGGCAGAGGAGGAGCCCGTGAAAGAGATTGAGAGAGATGGGAGGAGAACCAGGAGAGGACACTATCAGTGAAGCCAAGGTTACATAATGTTTCCAGGAGAAGCGGGTGGTCCACAGTGTTGAAGGCAACAGAAAGATCAACCTCTCCAATCTTGATTTCCCTTGCTACCCAATTTCGCATCTCCTCTTGATGATAGTAATTGTGGCATATGTTAAGCGCTTATGATGGGCCAAGCTCTGGAGTAGATACAAGATGATCAGGATGAACACAGTCCTTGTCCCACATGGGACTTACAGTCTAAGTGGGAGGGAGAACAGGTATTGCACCCTCATTTGTAAAATGAGACCTAGAAACAGAGAACTGTGAAAGAGACCTCGAGAAGGAAGTGACATGCACAATGTCACACAACAGGTCGGCAGCAGAGCTGGGATTAGATCGCAGGTCCCCTAACCTCCAGGCCTGTAATCTATCCACTAGGCCCCACTGCCTCCAGGACACCTCCACGTGGATGATCCGCTGACACCTCAAACTCAGTGTGCCCTAAACTGAATTTCTCATCTTCCCTCCTATGCCTCCCTTCCTCTCATCTTCCCTATCTCCTCTGTTAACACCATCATCGTACCTGTGGCTGAAGCCAGCAACCTCTGGAATCACCCTCAGCTCCTGACTGTCATTCTGCTCTCACAACCAGTCTAACTATTGCTACAATTTCTGACTTTTTTTCCCCCAAAAACATCTCCTTGCCCCTTCCTCTGCAAGCATCCAGCCACCCCACCGGTTCAAGCGCTCGTCAGATCACGACTCCACCACTGTATCGGCCTCCTCACTGTTTTCCCTGCCTCCGGCATCCCCCGCTTCAATCCTCACCCCAAGCCTCTGCCCGGATCACCTTCCTGAAATGTTTTGTGGCCACGCGTCTCCTGTGGCCCCAAACCCTCCGTTGGTTGCTCTCCTCACCCATTGCTCCCCTGCTCACGCTCATCGCTCCCCTCGAAGCCTACCTCCGGGAGGCTGTGCCTTCCTCTTGCCTCGCCTGCCTCCAACCAACCCCTCCCTTGCTTATGTTATCTCCACAGCAGAAACTCCCTTCCCTCCCAGATCCACCAGATCTCAAGCCTCTCCACCTTTAAAGTCTTTCTCAAATCCCTCCTCCTCCTCCTGCAAGCCTTCCCTGACTGAGGATGATGATGGAGTCTCCCATCAGGAGCAGTGATGAGCTTCGGTCCCAAGACATCAGAAGCGAGAACCCGCACCGAGGAATTGCTTAGAGTACTAGTGACTCATCCCTGCTGGTCATGTTCCTGCTGGGGCACCGGGGGAAATGAATGAGTTGGCGGGCAGGGGTTCTTTCTGCGTGAAGTAAAGTGCGTGTGTGGTCTCAGCCCAGAGTCACCATCTGCAGGTGGATTTGGGACTAGAACCCAGGCCTCCTGATTCCCACAGCAGTGCTCTTATCACTGGAACAACGGCCGGGCTCCCCAACTCATTATTAATAACAGTAAGAATAATAATAATGGCATTTATTAAGCAGTTACCCTGTGCCAAGCATGGTACTAAGTGCCGGGGTAGATACAGGATCATCAGATTGAACCGAGTCCCTGTCCTTCATGGGGTTCCACATCTATATGTGAACTGTCAGTACCCTGAAACTTATCAACTCCTCAGCTGCCTCTTGCACTTATGTATTATTTCTACTCATCCCCATCATGTATGTGTCTGTTTGTGTCTATATTTGATTGAACATTCAGTTATATTTTATTGATTCGGAGTCCACTGCACGTGACTGTTTCAATGTCTGCCTCCTCTAATAGTGTAAGCTCCTTGTGGGCAGGGACTGTGTCTAGTGCTTCTGTTGTACCTCCCAGATGCTGGGACCTGGACCTGGTGACATACCAATCAATCGATCGATCGATCGACTGCATTTATTGAGCGCTTACTGTGTGCAAAGCACTGCAGTAAGCGCTTGGGAAAGTACGACACAACAGTATAACAGACACATTGCCTGTCCACAATGAGCTCTCTGCTGAGATCTACAAGTGTGAAGGGGACACCCTGCTTAAGCACGTACAAAAGCTCTTCCTTAACATATGGATGCCTGAGAAAATGCTACAGTATCTCAAAGAAGCCACCATCATCACTATCTTCAAGAAGGAAGGCGAAAGATCAGAGTGTGACTTATTACTGCAACATCTCATTATTCCCCACTGCCGGCATGATCCTAGTCAGAATCCTCCGGGATCTGCTGCTAAAGAATATCATTGACTGAACACTCCCACCATCACAGTGAGTCTTCGGATCACTGTGGGGCACAGTGGATTTGATCTCTGCAGTATGGCAGAAACAGGAAAAGTTCAGGGAACAGCATCAAGACCTCTACCCAGTTGTCACAGACCTAACAAATGCACTTGGTCCCATCTGGACTTGGGAAATTAGTTAACGAGTTTGGCTGTCCTGAAAAGTTCATCTTGACTCAGAGACTGCTTCGTGACTGCTTTGGCTTTAAAACACTCAATCGCCTTGCCCCCTCCTACCTCACCTCTGTGATCTCCTACTACAACCCAGTCTACACACTTTGCTCCTCTAATGCCAACCTACCCACTGTACCTCGATCTCATCTATCTTGCCACCGACCTCTCGCCCACATCCTCCCTCTGCCCGGAACACCCTACCCCTTCATATCTACCAAACTACTACTCTCCCCACCTTCTCCCCCTCTAGACCATAAACTCCTTGTGAGCAGGGAACGTACATACCAACTCTGTTACATCGTACTCTCCCGAGTGTTTAGTACCGTGTTCGTCACATTGTAAGCATTCAATAAATACAACTGATTGATTGATTCAGAACTCTCCTAAAATCACAATTCCAAGAAGCCTTCCCTGACTAAGCCTTCCTCTCCCCAACTCCCTCTCCCTTTCTTGCTTATGCGTTTGGTTCTCTACCCTTTTAGCACTGGATATTCACCCCACCCTCAGCCCCACAGCACTTATGCACATATCTATGACTTGTTTTAATGTCTGTCTCCCCCCTCTAGACTGTGAGCTCCTGGTGGGCAGGGAACATGTCTACCGACTTTGTTGCACTGTACTCTTCCAAGTGCTTAGTAGAGTGCTCAGCACACAGTAAGCATTCAATAAACACCACTGATTTATGCAAGCATGGCTGACAGGCTCAGGGCCTTCTATCTACCTAACATCCCCCAACTGTCAATAATAACAATAAAAAATAAACAGTAATAATTCTAATAATAATAGTAATAATAATGGTATTTGCTAAGCACTGTACTAAGCGCTGGAGTAGATACAATATAATCATGTCAGCCACAGTTGCTGTCTTATATGGGGCTCACTCTAAATTCAGCCCTTCTGCGCCACCTAAGCACTTTGGTATTCAGAACCTCTCTCCCTCTCCTCCCTCACATCACACTTCTGTACTTATCCTATATATTCTTTCACATCCTCCCTTCTGTAACTTATTTCAGTGCCTGGATCCCCCTCTAAATTGGAAGCTTCTTGAGGACAGGGATCATTTCTATTATACTCTCTTAAGCACTTTGTACACAGTAGGCCCTCTAAAAATACTGTCAACTGATTGATTGATTGGCTGCCTTGCCTGATCCATTCCCCATCACCAGTGGAGTAAAGTAGGGTTGCACAGCAGGCCTGGACCAGTTCAATTTATTTTACGCAGTCTCGTTGGAAGCTGAAACCAGAGACCTGGATGCAGGTTTGAGAATTGGTTTCTGCACTTTTGGGGAAGTCTTTCGACTTGATAGACTTTGAGCATCATCCAGAGAGTTCTACATGCAGTCATTCAAGAAGTGATAAATGCAGATGACAGCACCCCAGAGCCATATATCCGAAAAGACATGCGAGTGATTGTAAACCGCTTCCCTGAATCAGCTGGTTATGATGGGCTGTCGATACGACTAAAGAAAACGGAGGTGATGTATCAGTCTGCACCAGGGAAACCATTCAGACAGCCAACAATTTCTACTGACAACGCGGGGCTCGATGCAGTGACCTAATTCTGTTACCTAGGCAGCACACCCAGCAACGACACCGTGCCCGACAAGGAAATAGAAAACCGAATCAAGAAGACTAACATGACCTTTATAGACCTTCACGCAGGGGGTGGAAGCCGCATGGAACTGGGCTCCAGACCAAACTGAAGGTTCACAGAGTTGCAGGGCTGTCCAGCCTTCTCTCCAGCTTCTCCCCAGTTACAAAGGTGCAAGTCCGACTCTTTGAGCGGTTCCATCATGTCATTTCTGGACTATGCTTAGCATCAAATGGAGAGACAGGATCACAAACAATGAAGTTCTGGAACAAAGTCAGCCTCTTAGCATTGAAGCCATGTTCCCCCTTAACACAGCTGCCCTGGGAGGGACACAAGAGGAGAGTGGAACGATAGCTGCCATACAGTGAGCTGAAACTGAGAAACCAAAAGCAAGGAGGAGGGAAGCAATGTTTCAAGGAGACGGTAAAACGAAACCTCAGGCCTTCTGAAAAGTGGAGTTAATTGCTGCGGCTAGACCGGCCTGGAACACTGTTTATCAAGAAAGAAGTGGCTCTTTTTGAGCAGATGTTTCATCAGGAGCAAGAGGTAAGAAGGCTGAAGGAGAAACAGAACCGCATGCTGCAAACATCAAACAATATGGGCACAGTGAGAGGCAAGCTTTTGGAGTACTCGATGGAGCCAGGACTGTGGGTCTCACATTAGCCTTTGTAGTCACGCAGGCAACCCTTGGTGAAGTGTGCCATCGATGGCATCATCTTCCCAGGTGTGTTGCATTCAGTAGAGGCTCAGTGAATCCCATTTATTAGGACTACTACCACCCACTGACAACACTTGCTCCCACTCTTCTCTCTTCGACTGCTCACTCCCCTCCACCTTCAAACATGCTCCCTCTCTGGATCCCCCCCTTCCCTATCTATCAGTCAGTGAATTAATTGCATTTATTGAGTGCTTACTGCGTGCAGAGCACTGTACTAAGCACTCAGGATACTACAATTTAACAGAATTGGTAGACATGTTCCCTGCCCACAACGAGTTTACAGTCTGGAGGACTTTAAACTACAGTACTGTACAGTCTCTACTGCCTTCTCCAACTAAACCTCAGCTTGCATGACGCCACGGCTGGTGTCTCCCCAGTTATAGTGTAAGCTCACTGTAGTATCTCATGCTTCTGTCGCTCTTTCCCAGGTGCTTGCTCAGTACAGTGCTCTGTACCTAGGGAGCGTGCAATAAGTACCATTCCTATTCCTCAGCACTTCTGGGCCACCTCTGCACTTAGGCACTTACAACCACCCACAACACTTCTGTACATTTTGACTTTTCATATTCTACTACATAAACTCGTTGTGGGCAGGGGATGTCACTGTTTACTGTTGTATTGTACTTTCCCAAGTGTTTAGTAAAGCACACAGTAAGCGCTCAACAAATACGATTGAATTTAAGCACTTATTCATCCACATACCCATCTTTTCATTCTCCTCTTCTTCCTAACTGTAATTTATTCTGAGTCTCTCTCCCCTGCTGAACTGCAAGGGCAGGGATTATGTCTTCTAGCTCTGTTGTATTCTCCCAAGAGCTTGGTACAGTGCTATGCACACAGTAGATGCTCAATCGATCCAATTGATTGATTGATGGATGGATTGGTTAAGTTCCTTGTGGGTAGAGAACGTGTCTACCAACTCTGTTGTACTGTACTTTACCAAGTGCTTAGTCTGGGGCTCTGCCCACAGTAAGGGCTCAATAAATACCATTGACTGATGGATTGTCTTCTCAGTCACATACATCTTGGCAGGATCCCAGAATACCAGCTTGGGACAGTATTATTCACACAGTGTTTCAACCTTTGTGTCACCAGAGGTCTTGGACGCAGTCACCTACACATAGGCACAGACTTATGCTCACGGAAACTAAGGCGTTCACAGAAACATGGAGCGCACATGCAGTGCTACCCACTGAGAGGCAAAGACCCACACCTACAGTGACATACACGCATAGTCTTTTTTTTTCAACCCCACGCCGATCAAGCTTTCTACAGGCCTGCCTTGTTCAGCGTTCCAAATAACCAGGTCTTTCTGGGGTAACAATGGAGGGGAGGCTTGGGCTGATGAATAGAGGGGTTGGGTAAACCGGGGTGGGGAAAGGGGCAAGGGGAGGCAGACCCTCCCACACCCAAACCCTTAGCACTTTGGGACCCTGTCCCCCAAGCTGGGGTTCTGGCTTCCCAACTTCCCACCCACCTGGTACAAATGAATACTCATTCCAGGCAAGAGGGTGGACAGCTGGGCAGGTGGGCACCCTCCCATCTGAGCTAGTCTAGTGGGCAATGAAACTGGGCCAGGGGCTTCGGTTCCATTTGGGTTCTGGGGTGGTTTAAGATAGAAGTGTTTGTTGAGCTGGCCTTGGGTCCAGGCCTTTGCTCAGGCATGAAAGGGTTAGAGGGGAGGGGGAGCCACTGGAGAGGTCTTTGGAGACCAAGGAGGAGGAGAGCATATGGGGCTTGAAAGCAGGCCAAGGAGCTCACTCCCAGAGACCGAGGGAGAGTTTGGGGAGTCGGAGGGAGAACCGCTGGGGATTCCTAAGGACCACTTCCTTCCCTGGAATGGCAAAGACCCAAAGAAGCCCGGGACCCATGGGGGAGCGCTCATCATTTGAGATGGGGAGCCCCATCCAGCCCCCACACCCTAGGGTGGGCTAACCTCAGGAGAGTGGTCCAGCAGTCTCCAGCCTTAAGGGAGGTGGAAAATGACCCCGTCAAAGACCTCAGTCTCCAAGCTCTTTGGCCTGGGACACGGGGACAGGCAAAGGGGTGAATAGGTGATAAGCTGTCTGCAAGGTGGTGGGCGCCCTTGGGAAAAGCCACTGCAAACTCCTTTCACCCCATTCTCCCAGGCTTCAGGTTATTCTCATGCGGTGGAAAGAGGGAGTTGGGGGGGAGAAGTGTGACTGGTGGTGGTCTCCCTTCTTGCTGTGCCCTCCTACTCCCTCTCTGACGATCTCACCCCCCTCCCCCCAACCTGAGGCAGCACAGCCACATCCTTGGCAAGAGCAAAGGCGATCCAGAGCCCCAGGGAGAATGGCACTGTTGCCCTGCCTCCCCCTGACTCCATCACCAGTGGCTCCCCGTCCCTGAACTTGCCTTTGGAGTACAGCTGAGCCGAAGGCATACCTGAACTGAACGAGGGGGGCTCCGTGCCAGCTACATCTCCTTCCGTATTCTCAGTGTGCACCTGGTCCTGTAATAACAGTACCCACCACAGAATCTGTTACTCAGAGCGGGAGGGTAGAGAGGGGATGGGGAAGCTGGAGTGACTCCATCCCCTCTCACCGCCGCCCCCACCCCCGGCCCTGCCCCAATCCCTGAGAGGCTCCTGCTTTTCTCTCCAGGGTGGGGGCCCCCAACCCTTCCCCCCAGAGTGGTTCTCCTGTCTCGTCCCCCACAGCCTGTTACCACCCTAGGGAGGCTCTCTCCCCTTTTCCCTTCTCCTTCAGAGCTCCCCTCCCCACGTTCATCCCCACCGGCCAGACCGTACCGAGGGCATGCTGATGTCCATCATTAAGTTCAGCTCACTTTCTGTGAAGAGGCTGCTGAAGAGCTGGGGAAAAGCAAAGAAGCGCAAGTGAATGAAAGCTGGCCCTCAAGGGTGGCCACAGGACCCAGATCTCTCCCAGCATCCTTTGTCGGGGAAGGAAATGGGGGACACGATTTGATTCTCGATCATAAACCCAAGAAATATCTGGAGAAGGAGGGTCACCTCAACATATTGGAAAGTGCTGGCCCTCACTGGCCAGCCTGCCCACTGGACTGTAGGCTCCTTACGGGCAGGGATCGTGTCTACCGACACTATTGTACTCTCCCAAGTGCTGAGAACAGTACTCTGCACATAGTATGCGCTCAATCAATACCACCGATTGAGTGACTGAATGATTGACTGATTGATGAGATTACTCCTAAAAGGCCCAGCCACTACAAGCAGATAGTTTTATCAAATCCCTGCTGGGCTGGGACTCCCATCAGTTCCAGGGAGCCTTAGGGAATATGGAGGAACAGGGCAACCCTCCCCCAAACGGTGTGCAACAGAACAGATCCCAGCAGTGCAGGGGGCATGCCAGCGGGAGGGAGAGAATGAGGAGGTCTCTGATAGACAGGGAAGTCCAGCCAGCCTGCTGGGCTGGCTCCAGATGGTCATCCAAAGAAACCATCGCCCAGGACCCCACAAAGAGGGCCAGTACTTATAATCTCTCACACTTGGCAGCACTGCTACTCCTCCTGAAGAGGGTTACAGGACTAAAGTGATCTGCTAAGCTGGCATCTCGGAACTGAGCTGCCAGGGACAAAATCTACAGATGGGAGGGCGGTATCCTAAGCGCTGGAGTGGCTCCCATCCCCTTTCATTTCCCCATCCCTGACAGGTCCCTGCTTTTCTTTCCAGAGTGGGACCCCCCCCCCCCCCCGCCCCCCAACCCTCTCTTCCCAGAGTGGTTCTCCTGTCTCCTCCCCCGCAGCCTGTTATCACCCTAGGGAGGCTCCTGTATGACCTCTCATTCTGGGAGACCTAGTTTCTTGGCTAGGGTCACTGAGGGACAAGGAACAGGTTGTGGAGGAAAGGAAAGGGAATGCCCAAGGTCGCTGGAAGCTTCTAGGCATCGGGGATGCATGGCTCCCACCCTCACCTCCCGTTGCCCACTCACTCACTTCCACCCAACTCAGAGTCTCTGAATTGCTCACCTGGCTTCTCATCAACTGCTGCAAGCCATCCAGGTTCAGGTCCAAACCTTCCAGGACCTCCTGGTACTCTCCTCTGAGGGCCAAGAGAGAACTGGTTCAGGAACTATTGGAATGGTAGCAAGAGCGTTTAGTACATGCTCCCAGGTGCACTGCACTGCAGTAAGCGCTGGGGAATGGCAAAACCGGCCAAGTGACACAGTCCCTGCACCTAGAAAGTGTTTGATAAACATTACTGATTGACTGATTCTCTGCCCACAAGGAGCTCACACTCCACAATGGGCAGACTTAAAAGGATTGACCAACGAAGTAATCCAAATAAATTACTGAATATACAGTTAAATGTGTATACAGAAGTGCTGAGGATGGATCTAAGTAAGTTCCTATAAAGTGGATTTGGCTAATGGGAAGCAGCAGCATGGCTTAGTAGATAGAGCCCGGGCTTGGGAGACAGAAGGACTTGGGTTCTAATCCCTGCTCTACCACTTGTCTGCTGTTTAACAATGGGGAAGTCACTTAACTTCTCTGTGCTTCAGTTACCTCATCTGTAAAATGGGGATGAAGACTGTGAGTACCATGTGGGACAGGGACTGTGTCCAACCCAATTAACGTGTATCTACTCCAGAGCTTAGTACAGTGCCTGGAGCATAGTAAGTGTTTAACAAATACCACAATTATTATTATTATTATTATTATTGTTATTGAGAAGTAGCATGGCTCAGTGGAAAGAGCCCGGGCTTGGGAGTCAGAGGTCGTGGGTTCTAATCCCGGCTCTGCCACATGTCTGCTGTGTGACTTTTGGGCAAGTCACTTAACTTCTCTGAGCCTCAGTTACCTCATCTGTAAAATGAGGATGAAGACTGTGAGCCCCACGTGGGACAACCTGATCACCTTGTATCTCCCCCAGCGCTTAGAACAGTGCTTTGCACATAGTAAGCGCTTAACAAATGCTCATCATTATTATTTTTATTATTATTCCAATAACTATGCTGACCCATTCCTGCAGTTATTCATGGGCTTCTTCCCTCCCCTCCCCACACAGCAGTCTACGGGGAGAGTGGGGATGAAGTGGGGAAAGAGAGGGCTAGGTAGCTAGTGTCCTGGAAGGTGACTCTTCCAGCCTCATTTGCGAGATCGTAGATGGGGGCTCACAGGAGCTGGGCTGTAGTGGAGATTCCTGCTCCCACCCCCACCCCCACTTCCATCCATCTGTCTACAGAGCCCCTGTGGCCAGAGGCCAGAGAGTTCTGCTTCAGCCTCCTGTCCCTTCCAGAGTGGATGGGACCACTGTGATGGGCTTGTACTTCCCAAGCGCTTAATACAGTGCTCTGCACACAGTAAGCACTCAATAAATACGATTGAATGAATGAATGAATGAATGATGGGCAGTGTGGGGCTGGTGGGGGGCACGGGGTGCTGCTCAGAAGTTGCAGTCATTCTGGGGAATCTGTGGTGCCAGAGGCAGTTTCTCCCCAGGGCTAGCGGAAGGCCCAACTCCGTGTACCGGAGACACCTTAGACAAGATCCGTGTACTTTCTTCCCCCGCCCCCACCCCACCCAGCACTGCTGCCCCAACCTGTCCTCTACTGACTCACTGGTGTTCCCCCAGCTTACTTCTCATTCTGGGCCGGAGGCAGCGTGAACAGGGAAGGCAGAAATGAAGCCTCAGTCACATCTGTGATGAACGGTTCCAACTTCTGCTCTTGGCTGCTGGGGCCAGGGATGGGCTCTGCGGATGGCTACAAACACACAGGAGCAACCGTGGTCCGGCACTCACCAAGCCAGGGGACAGGGCCCTGAATTGGGGGTGGAAAAGCTGGGGACAAATCTGTCCTCAGGGGGCTTCCAGGCTTCCGGGACTGAGACCCAAGTAGAGAAACACTTTCTCAAAGACCACGATTGATGATGAGGAGAAGGAGGAGTGGAGGAGGGGGTAGGAGAAGGACAAGGAGGAGGATGGGGTGGAGGAAGAGGTGGTGGTGGTGGAGGAGGAGAAGGGGGAGGAGGGTTGGTTGCCTCAGCAGATCCACAGATGCCTCTGCCAGGGGAGTTGGGAGGAGATGGGGTGGGGGAGACAAGGTCGGGAATATTCTCTCGGGGAGGAATCAGCAGGGAATTTGGGTCCCAGAGGTGGATAGAGCAAAGGGCCTAGAAGGAGACAATGAAGAGCCGGTCCTTGGTGCCAGGCCTCATCGAGCCCGATGACCACACCCTCTGCAGACGGGGCCAGGGCCAGGCTCCCTGAGCGTCTGAGACTGGGGAGGGAGGGAGAGAGGGAGGGAGCACAACCTCTCACACAACCTACCGACTGGGTGAAGTAAGAAGGGCCAGGGTGATGCTCCTCAGCTGGGGGCTGGCTAGCCCCAGCTTCATCATAGTATGAGTTGCTCGTGCCCACCTCCAAGGACCTGGTGGCAAAGTGGGGAGAGGGAAGAACAGCGGTTCAGTCTGGCCATCCCTCGTTCTCTGGCCCCTCCCTTCCGCCTACAAGACTGGGAGTCATGGACCAGCTGAGCAAGTGGAAAGATGGAAGGATGGATGGATTTACTGATGAGTGAGTGATTGGACAAAGCCGAGGAAACGAGTAGAGCAGGCAAATTCTGACCCTATATTTGCTTCTTAGATTCAAGGGGCAAGAAATGGTCTGGAGGAAGACCCAGCCTGTTTGGCTTAGGACCCTCTCCCCCCTCCCCGGGGCTCCTCCGCCCCCAACGCACATCAACAGACTTGCCTGGCAGGGGCACGACAGTGTTGACTCAGCACTCCAGCCAAATCAGCTCCGCTATCACCATGGCACCCAAGTCAGGTGATCCTACCCCTGACTCCTGGACCTCCCCCAGACCAACATCCCCCATCTATGAGCAGAGGCTGCCCCTCCTCTACTCCTCGCTGCTCCCCCCGCCCCCCCAAACTCACAGCACCCCTTCCCAGCATCCCACATACATCTCCAGCACCTGCCAAGCCCACAAATCCCCTTCGGCCTACCAGTCCCTTTCTTCCTTACTCACAGCTTTCTTTTGACCCCACTGGGCTCGTTCTGGGTCTTCTTGGGTTGGATCAGTTCAAATACAAACAGGATCAGCTGACAAGAATGAGCCAAATGGTGATCACCTTTGGCCAAACCAATTGGGAATGGGTGTATCTTCTATCCCAGGGTTCCCTGGCCTAACTCACTCAGCAGGGATGCTGACCCAGGACAGACACCCAGGACAGACCCAGGATTCTTGGGAAGACCAATGACCTGCTTCCCCCAAACCAGTCAGAGCTCCCCAGACTTGGGACATCTCTGGGTGGGCAGAGGGCAGGGGGGTTGGGAAAGGAGAGGGAGGGAAGGACACGAAAGGGAGGCAAGAGAGGGAGGGAGGAAAGGAAATGGAAAGGAGGTAAGGGAGGGAGGGGGGAAGGAGGGAAGGGAGGGAGGTAGAGAAGGAGGGATGGGAGGGAGGAAAAGGAGGGGAGGCAGGGGAAATTGTGGTTTCCAGGTGAGCAGAAATAGCCACGCTTGGGGGGTCTCCTGGGTTTGGAGAATCTGGGAGTGACGTACTAAGGGTGGGAGTTACACAGGGCCAGGGGTTTGGGGGGTGGGGCCAGAAGGGGGAGTTGGAGGAGGTACCTTTCTGATGAACTCCTTCTGCTGAGTGCAGTTCTGCCTGAGAAGTAGGATCTCCCGCCACAGGCATTCTACCTGCCTGTAGAGATTCAGTCACCAAAAGACCCATATTCAGTCTCCTCAGAGATCCCAGAGAAATGTCCTCCTCACCCCACCACATGGTGGAGACTGGATTGTGGAGGACATATTGGGAGTGGGGTGGGGTCGGGGCAGATTATCTTTCCTCTATGCTGTCCCCTCCTGGAGGCTCCCAAGAGGAGATTTGCTGGCCACCCTGATTGTCTCGACCCCCTTGTTTCTGCCACATGGCTAGGGAAAACATTGCCATTCCCCAGGTTCCCAAGCCAAGGAGTCATTCAGCCTGGTCACCTTCCTTCCTTATTCCTCCCTTCCCCCTCCCTCCCTCTACTGTTTCTTTGCCCCTTTTTCCTTCCCATCCCCCTTCATCTCTCCCTGCTCCTTCTTCCTCCCTCCGGATCTTCCCCCCACTTCTTCCCCTCCTCTCCCCACCTCTAAACCAGAAGCCCTCTCCTCTCCTCCCCACCCTAGAGCACCCGTGGGCCTTCAGCAACACTCCCCCTGCCCCCCACCAACACCTCCCATGAACTCACTCTTTTAGGGCTTTAAGCTGGCTCTTGGACAAGCTAAAATACCCATGCAGCATCCGCATCTCATTCAGCAGCTGGTTAATACCCATCTGCTGCAGCCGTGGCTCCTCGTTCTTTGACGCCGGGGCCTGAGTCTTGGAAGGGATGCAGTGGGGGATGAGGCTCGATGCCAAACCTCCCCCCCCCGGCCCTGGTCCCACTCTGGTCCCACTCCACTTCCCTCCTCCTCGCAATGTCCCCGCCCTACCCCCTGAACCCTGGTGAGTGAGAATAGACTGGGATTGGGGTTGCTCAATTCGAGAGCCACAGCGGTTCTTCTTGGGAAGCAGACAGAAGCCCAGTCCTGGATGAAGAGGGCCGAGGGCCCACTGGGGGCGGAGAGGGGGGCCGGAGGACACGGGGAGTTGGGTCCCAAGAGCAAGGGGGCTTGCACTTCTAGCCTCTTCTGGTCCAAACCCCACCTTGCGCTTGATGAAATCTAGGAGGTGCTCTTGTCCCCGCAGGAAATAAGAGTGCTGAAACTCGATGAAGTCATGATTCAGACTCATCAACCCGCCGTGCTCGAGGTTCACCACCTTCCGAAAGCCATCTGAGTCCACCAGGTGGGGCATGGGGGGAGAGAGGGAGAGATGGGAGAGAGGATCAGGGAGCAGGGATCTTCCATCCTGGCACCCTGACCCTCCCCAGCCTCCACCGGACTCCAAATTGGGACAAAGAAGCTAATAGCTGTTGCTGACCTTTAGGGGCATCACAAGGGGAGGGAATACAAAAGAGGGGGAACTCTTGGGACAGAGGGGAACTCCAGGGAGTGTGGGGAAGACCTGGAGAGAGAGCAGGACTACAATTGGGATTTATTATTATTATTATTATTATTATTATCTTTATCACCTTGGATCTACCCCAGTGCTTGGCACTTGCACTGTACTAAACACTGGGTTATATCCAAGATCATCAGGTCAGACACAGTCCCTGTCCCACATGAGGTTCATGATCTAAGCAGGAGGGAGAACAGATATTTCATCTCCATTTTACAGATGAGGAAACTGAGGTCCAATCAATCGATCATATTTCTTGAGTGCTTACCATGTGCACAGCCCCATACTAAGCATTCGGGAGAGTACAATACAACAGAATTAGCAGACATGTTCCCTGCCCATAATGAACCAGAGAAGTTAAGATAAGATCGAAGGTCATGTAGCAGACAAGTAGCATCATTAGGCCTAGGGAGGGAGGAAGGAGGCAAGGGAAGTAGGAGTGGTGAGGAGAGGAAGGGAAAGTGAGGAGAGGGGGAGAAGTCAGGGAGGGGGGAGGACTCTGGGAGGCCAGGAGGTGTGGTTGTTATCTTCCTCTAGACTGTAAGCTCACTGTGGTCAGGGATGTGTTTATAAACTCTGTTGTGTTCTACTCCCCCAAGCACTTAGTAGAGTGCTTGTCACAGAGTAAATGCTTAATAAATACCATTGATCATTTGATTGATTGATTCCCCACTGAACAGACAGAACTCTGAGGCGCAGAAAAGGGAGGAATCTGCCTAAGGCCACACAGCACATCAGGGGCCCAGGAGTCAGGAGACCTGGGCTCTAATCCCAGTTCAGCCTCTTGCCTGCTGGGTGATTTAGGGTAAGTCACTTCACATTTCTGGGCCTCAGTTCCTCATCTGGAAAAATGAGGATAAAATATCTGTTCTCTCTTAGATGATAGGCCCTCTTTGGGTCAGGGCCTGGGTCTGCCCTGAAGATCTTATATCTACTGCAGCGCTTAATACAGTGCTTGGCCCATAGTAAGCGCTTAATAAATCCCACCATGAAACCTTGCTGCCCTAGAGGGAACACCAAAGGGCAAAAAAAACCCCTGACTTTTCCCTCAGTCTAATGTTTGGTCTGCATTCTCTCTCCAACTCACCACCTCACTCCATCCACTCCTGGAAGTGCCCTCCTGATGTGCAGTGCCCACCCTCCTCCCTGGCCACTCGCCCCTCTTCGGTGTCCACACTCAGGCCTGGAACTCTTCTTTCCACCCCCAGTGTCCAGATGGTACTCACACATGTTCAGTTGACGCACAAAGCTGGCCATGTTGTTATGTTTGAAGTACTTGGGCAGCACCTCCTTGGCAAACAGTGCCTGATCTGACACAATGAAACTGGAGCCACCCTGAAACACATGCAGACACACACATACATTGGATGAGAAAGACACACGTCAGTGGTCAGAGCCATGGGCACCATACCAACCCAGCGAGAGCATGCAGACAATGCTCTCTTCTAGCCACCCCCCGACTCCGGCCTTTTAAAAATGGTATTTGTTGAGCGCTTATTATATGCCAGGCCCTGTTCTAAGCTCTGGGGTAGATACAAGTTTATCAGGTTGGACACAGTCCCTGTCCCACATGAGGTTCTTCACAGTCCAAGGAGAGTCCTGGACACCCTAGGGGAAGGAATGAAGCTGAAAATGGGACCAACCTGAGGCTGAGCCTGAGTTTCAGTCTGGTCTGGCTCATTAGTAGGGAGTGGGAGAGGAGAATGGGGTAGGGGGTGAGGGGGTCCTTCTCTGTCCCAGGCACTGCATTTGGAGAGGCCAATTTGATTGGCCTTTGTTCCTCTGGCATCCCACCTCCACATTAAGACATCCTGGGAACCGGACAATGGGTGGTTTCCCAAGATAGAAGCTCCTTCCTGCTATCTTCTTTCCATGTCTCCTCTCTGCCGGCTTTGGGCAAGGGGACGGACTCTTCCCCGCAGGGCCTCAATACCTTTCCAGGTCCCGCTCATCGGGGATGGGGGTGAATTTCTCCCCTCGTCACCGCCACCCCCCCCCCCCCCGCCCAACTCATGTCTTCTTCTTCCTGGCGACACAAAGCAATTCCTCCTTAGCTCCTCCCACTCAACAGTCTATGTTCTTGGCCCTCTTACTGGCATCACACAGTATGAGAAGTAGCATGTCCTAATGGAAACAGCCTAGATTTGGGAGTCAGGGGACCTAGGTTTCAATCCGAGCTCCACCACTTACCTGCTGTGTGATCTGGGGTGAGTCACTTCACTTCTCTGTGCGTCAGTTTATCGATCAGTCAAACGGGGATGAAATACCTCTTTTCCCTTCCCCTTAAGCGGTGACCCTCATGTGGGACAGGGACTGTGCCCAACCTGACTATCCTGACTCGAACCCAGCCCTTAGTTCAGTGCTTGGCACACACTGCTTAACAAATACCACCCCTGCCCATCTCCTTCACAAAATCACAGCCCCTCTAGAGGTCTCTCTGCCTTCCCTCCAGGCTGTCCAAGGATTACTCACCGCACCCCAGAAAATGATGTGGTTGCTGTCCTCATCTTCCACCATGGTCCACAGCTTCATTAGGAAGGCAGGCAAAGGGCTGGAGCTGCTTCCTTGGGGTTCCACAGCCCCCTGCATGGTGAAAAGGGGTTGGGGGGAGAGCAGTTCTAGAGTCCACACATCTGGGAAGGCCTGAGGGGGTGTGCGTGTGTGTGTGTGTGTGTGTGTGTGTGTGTGTGTTGGAGGGGTGAGTGTGTATGGGACGTACATATATTATAGAGGGAGCAGTCCCAGAGGGAGCAGGAGGCAGCAGTGGGGGCTCCCCTATAGCTCCCACATCAGCAGCCTCGTGCTCTTCCGACCTCAGCACTATGTGGACTGGGCCCGGACAGGGACAATGCACAGAATGAAAGTGCACCGCAGCCAATCTCACAGTCCCGGAGTCAACACCCACCACGTCAGGCGGATAGCCATGTGCCCCCTGTGCAGGCCCAGGCCAGGGACTCTGGCTCTCTGCCAACCATCCACCCCACATCCTAGAGCCTCTACCTCCAGCCTCCAGAGATCTGTTCTGATCCCCTGCCCCGCCCCCATTTCCCAGGGCCCCCGCAACATACTACCAGTTGGCGAGCCCAAGCTCAGCGCATCTGGACAGGGGGAGCCCCAAGGGAAGGTTGGGACCAGAGGGATGCTTTGATCTCGCAAAAAAAAAAAACCATTAAATCGGGGTGTTGTTTGAGCACATACTGGATGCCCAACACTGTGGTGATAAGCAGATAGGACTCAGTCTCTTTTGCATATAGAACTCATAATCTAAGAGGGAGGGAGAACAGTTATCATCCCCATTTGACAGATGAGGAAACTGAGGCACAGAAAAGTTAAGTGACTTTCCAAAGGTAACAAAGCAGGCAAGTGGCAGAGTCGGGGTTAGGACAGATGGCAGGGATGGAGGAGAGAAAAAGCCGGAGGGCTTGGCAAGGGACCTGCTCAGGGCAGGCGGGGGTCCGGAGACCTGGGTACGACTTCCGACTTCACCACATGCCTGTGGTGTGACCTTGGGAAGGTCAGTTAACTTCTCTGAAGCAGCATGGCCCTGTGGATACAGTCCGGGCCTGGGATTCTAAAGGACATGGGTTCTAATCCCAGCTCCACCACTTGTCTGCTGTGTGACTTTGGGCAACTCACTTCACTTTTCTCTGCCTCAGTTACCTCATCTGTAAAATGGGGATTAAGACTGTGGGCCCACATAGGACAGGGACTGTGTCCAATCCAATTTGCTTGCTTACACCCTAGCTCTTAGTACAGTCTAAAACAGAACTCCTTATCTTCCCACCCAAACCCTACCCTTCCCCTGACTTTCCCATCAGTGTAGGTGGCACCACCATCCTTCTTGTCTCACAAGCCCATAACCTTGGCATTATCCTTGACTCCCCACATATTCGATCCATTACAACATCATTAAAATCTGCCCTCCTTCCAAACTGCTGCCACATTAGTCCCAGCACTTATTTTATCCTGCCCTGATTACTGTATCAGCTTCCTTGCTGACCTCCCTGCCTCCTGTCTCTTCCTTAATCCAGTCCATATTTCACTCTGCTACCGGATCATTTTTTTACAAAAACATTCAGGTCATGTTTCCCCACTCCTCAAGAACCTCCAGTGGTTGCCCATCCACCTCCACATCAAAGAGAAACTCCTTACCATCAGCTTTAAAGCACTCAATCACCTTGCCCTCCTTACCTTACCTTACCTCCCAGCCCGCACACTTCCCTCCTCTCGCTAACCTCTCACTGTACTTCGATCTCATCTATCTCACCCCCAACCCCTTGCCCACGATCTGCCTCTGGCCTGGAACACCCTCCTCATTCATACCAGACAATTACTCTACCTACATTATTATTATTATTATTATTATTAGCATTATTCTCAGTGCCTTAGTTTCCTCATCAGTAAAATGGAGATTAAATGCTTGTTCTTCATCCCTCTTAGACTGTGAGCCCCATATGAGACAGGGACCGTGGCCAAGCTGATTATCCTGTACTATCTCAGTGCTTGGTATGTAGTAAGCACTCAATAAATACTACCTTTATGGTAAAAGTAATTGTAATTATAAAAATGACAGTGGTATTTGTTAAATGCATTTGGTATTTGTCTGCTGCGTGACCTTGGGTAAGTCACTTCACTTCTCTGTGCCTCAGTTACTTCGTCTGTAAAATGGGGATTAAGACTGTGAGTCTCATGTGGGTCATGGACTCTGTACAACTTGACTAGCTTCTATTTACCCAGAGCTTAGTACAGTGCCTGGCACATAGTAAGCTCTCAACAGATACCATTAAAAAAAAGAACTCAAAATGCTTACTAAATGCAAAGCACCCAGGACAATCAGATCGGATACAGTCCCTGCCTCACAGACTAAGGGGGAGAGAGAAGATGCATGGACTCCCCATTTTACAGGTGAAGAAAGTAAGGCACAGAAAATTAAATGACTTGCCAATGATCACGAAGCAGGTAAGTGGCAGTCAGGATTAAAACCCAGGGTGCCTTATTCTCAGTCCTGTGCAAATCAAAATGGGAGAACACCATTTGAAAAAAAAAATGCCCTGAAATTCAGTACATTTCCAGTACACTTGGCGTGATACCCCTGATTTTCTCTTATTTTAAAAATCGCCCAAATGTGTCCTAGTCAATATTTTAAGTGGGAACCATCATTTGTGCCTGCAACAGGGCAGTTCTGTAAAGCCATGGGAAATGCTCCCAGGATTTGCAGATCAACTGCTGAAAATAAAATCATGAAAATTAAATCACCTAAAAATTGAATCATATGAAAATCCAAAAATGAACAATGCCCTAATGCTATGATCTCCATGACTTGTACACCATGACTGACTTTAAATCCTGGCTTTACTTATTTTGGTTTAGAAAATGCATCATCTATGCCTTTCCCAGTCTTCTTGCATTTTAATCATCATCATTATCGTAACAAATAATTATTGCAATGATACTAAATAATTATTATGATTAATATGATTAACAAGACAAAGGTAAAGAGCTGGGGGAGGGTGTACATTGGGTGAAAGGGGTTTACGAGGGACAGGAGGGGTAGGGAAAGATGAAGTGGGCACAGAGGAGTGGTGGGTGGGAACAACGTATGTGTGCCTGAGGGTGGGGTGAGTCTATCAGTGGAAACAGCTCAACCCTCTCCCCAAATTCAAACCTTGGGATGTATCTTGTACACACAGACCTTGACTTATAGATGTTTGGAGTTAACCACCCTCTACCACCCTGCCCTCCTTTCTCAAAGTAGCTTTGGAGGCAGAGCGGGGGTATCTGCTGGGGCTACACAGAGAAACATTTCTGAAAGCCAAGTGGTGGCTGGGGAGGGGAGCAAACTTTAAGGAGAGCAGGGGTAGAGTAAGAAAGGCCACGGAGGTGGGGGATTGTGAGGGCAGAGGGGAGGTCCCTCGTTCCCTCATCACTGGGCAGTGTCCTCAGAGACAGACAACATGCCCATTTTACTTCTACTGAAGTAAGCCAGCCACCCTATTGTGGAAGTTTTCTGACTGAATATAAATATCTGAATAAAATTATGTGATTCAGCTACAATTGCCCAGGTACACAATTCTGGGGAGTTTGGAAATGAAAGAAAGGAAGGAAGGAGAGAAAGAAATAGAAAGAAAAAGAAAGAAGAGAAAGAGAGGGAGAGAGAGAGAGAGAGAGAGAGAGAGAGAGAGAGAGAGAGAGAGAGAGAGAGAGAGAGAGAGAGAGAGAGAGAGAGAGAGAGAGAGAGAGAGAGAGAGAAATAAATTGGTTCTGGCTTTCAACATTTTGATTTGGTGCCTTTTTCCAAAACCAAGTGGTTTGTTGCCCCGAGATTTTCCTGGATGTCTTTTCATGAAATTGAGCCTGAGGAACTAGCCCTGTGCACCTTCGCCTCACTCATGGAGATCTGGGACTGAGTGATCAATATCCTTTTGCGATCCTCCATTACAACCGGGTTTAGACGGGAGTGGCCGGGTGCATGCCTTTTAAAGCCGAGGAGAAACCTCCAGAGAAATTATGGGATGATTGCACCTCAGAGCAAACCAAGAGCACACTCTGAAGTCATGTTGGCCCCTGTAGGCTTCTTGCTGGCCGAAAAAGGATATCCAACTGACCTTGGATTTTAACTGCCCGTTCATCTTGAATCGCTTGATGAAGCTGTTCTTCCCAAATCCACCTGGTAATTTCTGGAAGGAGAAGGTTGTCCTTCTGGTCCACCGCCCCAGCATCATCGAGTACTCGAGCCTGCCCCCTACTGGGGGGCGGGTGAAGTGAGGGCTCTACTCACTTCCTTGAGGCCTCTACTCTCACTTCCTTGAGGCCTAGGCTACCTCATGTGTACAGAGCAGGCAAACTCTTTCAGTGGCGGGCGTGCTGTACTATATACTGTACTAGAGGCTGGGAACATGTACGATAAGGGAGAAATTAGAAATGGTCTCTGGCCCAGAGGGGACTCAGCTTAAAGGGAGAGTGGTGAGGTTGGCACTGGGCATTTGAGGAAAAGTAATTTTTATTACATCTGTAATTTTATTCGTACTAATGTCCATCTCCCCCTCTAGACCGTAAATGCTTTGTGGGCACGGAATGTGACTGTTTGTTGTTGTTTTGTACTCTCCCAAGCACTTAATACAGTGCTCGGCACACAGTAAGCGCTCAGTGAATATGAGTGAAATAATTGAATGAATGCATGAAAAGAGTGAATCCGTAAATACAACACAAAGACCTAAGAATTTCGTATTGCTCTGACAGGGCTGCTCATTTGTCCAAAATTCACAAGTAGTCGTCATAATATCATCGTTGTTATCAATAATAATAATAGCCTTTAAGTGCACTGTACTAAACCCTAGTGTAGATGCAAGATTATCCATTCAGATAGAGTCATCAGCATCATCATCATCAATCGTATTTATTGAGCGCTTACTGTGTGCAGAGCACTGTACTAAGCACTTGGGAAGTACAAGTTGACAACATATAGAGACAGTCCCTACCCAACAGTGGGCTCACAGTCTAAAAGGGGGAGACAGAGAACAAAACCAAACATACTAACAGAATTAAATAAATAGAATAGATATGTACAAGTAAAATAGAGTAACAAATATGTACAAACATATATACATATATACAGGTGCAGTGGGGAAGGGAAGGAGGTAAGATGGGGGGGTGGAGAGGGGGATGAGGCGGAGAGGAAGGAAGGGGCTCAGTCTGGGAAGGCCTCCTGGAGGAGGTGAGCTCTCAGTAGGGCCTTGAAGGGAGGAAGAGAGCTAGCTTGGCAGATGGGCAGAGGGAGGGCATTCCAGGCCCGTGGGATGACGTGGGCCCGGGGTCGATGGCGGGACAGGCGAGAACGAGGTACAGTGAGGAGATTAGCGGCAGAGGAGTGGAGGGTGCGGGCTGGGCTGTAGAAGGAGAGAAGGGAGGTGAGGTAGGAGGGGGCGAGGTGATGGAGAGCCTTGAAGCCCAGGGTGAGGAGTTTCTGCCTGATGCGCAGATTGACTGGAAGCCACTGGAGATTTTCAAGTAGGAGTAAGAACAGGTATTGAATCCCCATTTTGCAGATGAAAAAACTGAGTCCCAGAAAAGTGAAGTGACTTGCCCAATCTCACATATCAGGCACATATTTGAGCTGGGATTAGAACCCAGGTCCTCTAACTCCAGAACCATGCTCTTTCCACTAGGCAACACTGCTTCTTCTTCTAGTAGTAGTGGTAGTAATAGTATTTATCAAGCTCTTATTGTGGGGTAAGCACTGTACTAGGTACACCACTCCCCACTCCAACCCAAAAGCTAAAAGAGTTACACAATTTCATCAAGAATATAATACTACCTTCCAGAGAGGCAGCATGGTCTAGTGGAAAATCACTGGACTAGGAGTCAGAAGATCCACGTTCTAGTCCCAGCTGCACCCATTGCCTGCCGCATGACCTTGGGCAAGTAACTTTTCTGTGCCTCACTTCTCTCACCTGTAAGATGGGGATGAAATGTCTGTTCACCCTCCCCCTTAGACTGTGAGCCCCATTTGAGACAGGGACTGGAGCCAATCTAATCATCCTGTGTCTATCCCAAATGCGTACATCCCGATTTACTTGTATCCACCTCAGCGCTTAGTACAGTGCCTGGCTCATAGTAACTGCTTAACAAATACCACTGTTATTGTTCCAGTGCTTGCCACTTAGCAAGCATTTAACAAATACAATTATTAGTATTAAGTAAATAGAAGGTTTTGTGGATTCTTCAGAGCCTGAGGCTCTTTGATTTGGCCAAACTCTTGAATATGTCAGAGCAGATGGATCTAAAATGATACCATTCCTTTCCCCTGAACCAGGACACTGGGCACTACACCCTCTTCTAGGAAACATTATCGGGCTTTAGTTTTGCTGAAAGGGCACTAACCTGGTTCCACTCCTTCCCCTGAGTGCTCCTTCTCTGCTTCTGGCGCTGGCTCCTCCGTGACCTTCCATCTTCTCCCTGTGGGCATTCCAAAGGCTCTGTTTTGGGTCTCCATCCGCTCATCTGGCTTCAGCTTCCACCTCCTAAATTTACCTCTCCAGCCCTTAACTCTCATCTACAATCCCGCCTCTCCTCTTGTATCCAGCACATCCCCCCTGAACCTCAGAATTGCTTTTGTTGTCTCATGCTGTCAAGTTGTGTCCGACCCTTAGCGACGCCACGGACACATCTCTCCCAGAACGCGCCGCTTCCATCTGCAGTCGTTCTCGTAGTGTATCCATAGAGTTTTCTTGGTAAAAATATGGAAGCGGTTTACCACTGCCGCCTTCCATGCAGTAAACCCGAATCTCCGCCCTCGACTCTCTCCCATGCCACTGCTGCCCAGCACGGGTGAGTTTTGACTTGTAGCAGATTCTTTCCACTCTCTAGCCACTGCCCAAGCTAGAAATGGAATGGATATACCTCTGCTTGACTATCCCTCCCTTAGTCGAGTACTGGAAACTCTCCAGGTGCGACCCTAAGAGGTGACCTCGAAATTAGCATGTCTAAATACAAACTATTCATCTTTCCTCCCAATCCACTCCTCCTCTTGACTTTTTTTTTATCTCAGACAATAATACCACCATCATTCTCCCCATCCCAGAAGCCCACTTCCTTGGTGCCATCCTCCACTCTTGGCTATCGGTATACTCTTACATTCAGTCTCCTCAACCCCCTCCAGTCTGGCTTCTGTCCCCTACATTCCACGGAAACTGCCCTCTCAAAGGTCACCAATGACCTCCTGCTTGCCAAATCCAACGGCTCATACTCTATCCTAATCCTCCTCGACCTCTCAGCTGCCTTTGACACTGTGGACCACCCCCTTCTACTCAACACGCTATCTGACCTTGGCTTCACAGACTCCGTCCTCTCCCGGTTCTCCTCTTATCTCTCCGGTCGTTCTTTCTCAGTCTCTTTTGCAGGCTCCTCCTCCCCCTCCCATCCTCTTACTGTGGGGGTTCCCCAAGGTTCAGTGCTTGGTCCCCTTCTGTTCTCGATCTACATGCACTCCCTTGGTGACCTCATTCGCTCCCACGGCTTCAACTATCATCTCTACGCTGATGACACCCAGATCTACATCTCTGCCCCTGCTCTTTCCCCCTCTCTCCAGGCTCACATCTCCTCTTGCCTTCAGGACATCTCCATCTGGATGTCTGCCCGTCACCTAAAGCTCAACATGTCGAAGACTGAACTCCTTGTCTTCCCTCCCAAACCTTGCCCTCTCCCTGACTTTCCCATCTCTGTTGACGGCACTACCATCCTTCCCGTCTCACAAGCCCGCAACCTTGGTGTCATCCTCGACTCTGCTCTCTCATTTACCCCTCACATCCAAGCCGTCACCAAAACCTGCCGGTCTCAGCTCCGCAACATCGCCAAGATCCGCCCTTTCCTCTCTATCCATACCGCTACCCTGCTCATTCAAGCTCTCATCCTATCCCGTCTGGACTACTGCACCAGCCTTCTCTCTGATCTCCCATCCTTGTGTCTCTCTCCACTTAAATCCATACTTCATGCTGCTGCCCGGATCATCTTTGTCCAGAAACGCTCTGGGCATATTACTCCCCTCCTCAAAAATCTCCAGTGGCTACCAATCAATCTGCGCATCAGGCAGAAACTCCTCACCCTGGGCTTCAAGGCTCCATCACCTCGCCCCCTCCTACCTCACCTCCCTTCCCTCCTTCTACAGCCCAGCCCGCACCCTCCACTCCTCCGCCGCTAATCTCCTCACCATACCTCGTTCTCGCCTGTCCCGCCATCGACCCCCGGCCCACGTCATCCCCCTGGCCTGGAATGCCTTCCCTCTGCCCATCCGCCAAGCTAGCTCTCTTCCTCCCTTCAAGGCCCTGCTGAGAGCTCACCTCCTCCAGGAGGCCTTCCCAGACTGAGCCCCTTCCTTCCTCTCCCCCTCGTCCCCCTCTCCATCCCCCCATCTTACCTCCTTCCCTTCCCCACAGCACCTGTATATATGTATATTTGTCTGTACATATTTATTACTCTATTTATTTTACTTGTACATATCTATTCTATTTATTTTATTTTGTTAGTATGTTTGGTTTTGTTCTCTGTCTCCCCCTTTTAGACTGTGAGCCCACTGTTGGGTAGGGACTGTCTCTATATGTTGCCAATTTGTACTTCCCAAGCGCTTAGTACAGTGCTCTGCACATAGTAAGCGCTCAATAAATACGATTGATGATGATGATGATGATGATCCTGCCATTCTTCCCGTACATCATCTCTCGTATCCACCCCTTCCTCTCCACCCCAACTGCTACCAGTCTGGTACAAGTTCTGGTCTTGCCTCGGCTCGACTATTACATCAGCCTCCTCACAGCTCTCCCAGGATCCAGCCTCTCCCCCATCCAATCGCCGCTGCACGGATGGATCGTCTTCCCGAAGTGTCGCTCGACCCACATCTCTCCTCTTCTTCAAACCCTCCTTCCCGGCTCTGTGTGTCTCTCCACATCAAATAAAAACTCCTCAGAATCAGCTTCAAAGCTCTCCACCATGTGGCCCCACCTTCTCTATCTGCTGTCTTCACGTGCTATCCCCAGTGCACTGTCTTTGTTTCTTCCAAGCCAAATGTCTAGCTATGCTTTGTTCTGCACTCTCACCTCCTTCTCACACTGTTCGCTTCGGCACCTTGAGTCATATCATCCCTTCAGCCAGTTCTAGCGCTCGTGAACTGATTTGCCCTCTCCTTAGCACTCATGGGTAGGTGTCTGTTCCCTTTATTTATTTTGACCACTCTAGTTGTATTTTTGTTTCTGTTTATGTGTGTTTAGAGATTGGGTCACTTTGTTATTCTGTTTTTCCCAAGCGCCAGCACTGGTCCAGCACTCCACCACCCCAGGTGGGCTCTTGATAAAGGCTGTTACTACTGCAACCACTCTCCTCAAAACCCAGTCCTCCCTCAACCATTCCATCTCAACCCAAGACACCGTCCTCCCCGGCCCAGAAGCCCACAACCTTGGCATCTACCATGAGTCATTGCTATCTTTCAAGTCTCACATCCAATCGATCACCACATCCTGTCAGTTCTGCCTACATAATGTCTCCGGGATCTGCCTCTTCCTCTCCACCCAAAGAGCTCCAGCTTCGGTCCAAACTTTTGTCATATCATAGCTAGACGATTGTATCAGCTTCCTCGCTGGTCTCTCTTCGCTCTTGTAAATCCTATATGCTACTGCACAGATCATCTTCTTGAAGCATCGCTCGGCCCTCATGTCTTCTCTATTCCAAACCCCACAATGGCTCCCCCATTCCCTCTGCATCAAGCAAAAATCTCCTCACGATTGACTTCAAGTTTCTCCACCAAGTCTCCCCGCCTTACTGACATTTTTGCTCTCTTCGCCGGCTGCTACTCGGTCCGCTCTCTTGGCTCCTCCCAAGGCAACCTTCTAACTGTTCCTCATGCTCAAACTTTTCCGTCTCCATCCCCTCGCTCACTTTTCCCCAGCCCCCTAACTCTCTCCCTCCATCAAGGAGACCACAGCCTTCCCCACAGTCAGCTCCCTCAAGTCCCACCTCCTTCAACCAAGCCTTCCCTGTTAAATCCCCAACAACCCAAACCATACAATCCCACCAGCCATTTCCAACACTTTTATTAATACCCATCCTCAGCACTTGTATCTATTTTCTGATTATTATTATTACTATTATTATTGTATTTATTAAGCACCAACTACACGTCAAGCACTGTTCTAAGCAGTGGGGTATTTACAAGTTAATCAGGTTGGACACAGTCCCCGTCCCACATGGGGCTCACAGTCTAAGTAAGAGGGAGGCCATATATTTGATTATTTATTTTGATCATTTCAGTCTTAAAGATTTTTACGTATCCCTGTCCCATTAGTGCGCAAGCTCCTTGAGGGCAGGACACGTATTACTTCTTTGGGTTGGTACTTTCCCAAGCACCGAATACAGTGCATCGCACCCAGTGAGAGCTCAATAAATACTTTTACTACTACTACTACTACTAATAATAATAATGGCATTTATTAAGCGCTTACTATGTGCAAAGCACCGTTCCAAGCGCTGAGGAGGTTACAAAGTGATCCGGTTGTCCCACGGGGGACTCACAGTCTTAATCCCCATTTTACAGATGAGGGAACTGAGGCCCAGAGAAGTTAAGTGGCTTGCCCAAAGTCACACAGCTGGCAATTGGCAGAGATGGGATTTCAACCCATGACCTCTGACTCCAAAGCCTGCGCTCTTTCCACTGAGCCAAGCTGCTTCTCTTCCACTACTACTACTACTACTACTCTACTACTTATCTGTAATTTTACTTATTTATATTAATGTCAGTCTCCCTCTCTAGACTGTAAGCGTGTTGTGGGCAGGGAATGTGTCTGTTCTATTGTTATATTGTACTCTCCCAAGCACTTCGTACAGTGCTCTGCACACAGTAAGTGCTCGATAAATATGATTGACTGACTACTACTGTGTTGATTGATTCACGGATTGAGACAGCACGAGAAAACAGTTGACACCTATTTTATTTATCTCTGGAACCTGGTCGATAGATAAACACAGCAGAGGCCAGGAGAGGATACAAGGGAGTGGTCTAGGCTCAGAAAAATTCGTGGGATGCCAGGCACTCTGGTGGAGCTTCTAGAAGCGGGATATTTGGGGATTGGTATTTTCTGGTCCGATATCATCAGGGGCAGCCATGAGGTGGGCAGTGCTCCCTGCCCCATCTCCTCTGAGGTTGCCTGACCTTAAAGGGGAGGGAGCTGAACTGCTGGCATCCCCGCCCCACCCACGGGGCCTTAGTGCTCCCCCCGGCCCCAAACACTCGCCCCACCCACAGTGTCCTCCTTCCAGGGTGGGAGCGGGACAGTAGTGGGTCGCCAAGGGTGGGGCTCGCGGGTGACCTTGAGGGTGTACTGGCGGAGCCGTGGGCAGTGGGTACAGAAGGCCTGCACCACCCTGGGGCTCACCACGCAGTAGCAGTGCACCTCCCCGAGGTCCTGGCAACGCCGGGCCAACTCCATCAAGGCCGCATCCAGGGCGCCTGATGGCGTGGTGCGCAGCACCAGGGTGCGCAGCGTCTGGCTGTAGCTGCGGCTGGCAAAATGGACCTGGTCCACCAGGTAGGTGAAGGTGTTGAGCTGCAGCACGGCCAGAGGGATGCTGGGCTGGAGGATCTGGGGGATGCGGCTCATCGGCACTGTGTGATCAAACTCCAGGTCCACCCGCAGCCCTGGGTGCCGCTGCGCCAGGGCGCCCCACTGCTCCTCAGTCAACACGTGGGTGTACTTGTCCAGCCGCCCACAGAGCACGTCCAGGCGGGCCAAGGGGGCACGAGCAGGCTGCAGCAGCTCGGCAAAGACGGCACTCGAGAGGCTGACGTAGTGGAGGCCCAGAGTGGCCAGCCGGGGGCAGGTGGCTAGAGCCTCCTGAACCGTCTCTGGCCCCACATTGCACACCAGGGTGCGGTTGTTGATGAACAGGCTGCTCAGATTCGGGCTGCTGCGGGCAAGCAGCGTGACCAGGCCCGCATCCAGGGTGAAAGGCATGGAACGCAGGTCAACGTGGCGGAGGTCGCGGGGGACTGGACCGAGGCAGAGGCCCCGCAGAGCCTGCAGGAAGTCTCGGCCGGAGTAGAAGAGGGGATTCTCACCGCAGCACACGATGCTCAGAGCCTGCAGCTGGCTATTCTCCCGGGCCAGCGCGGCCAGGATCTCAGCGACGGTGCGTCGGTTGGGCTCCTTGGACTGGTCAAACACGATCCTCAGCTGGCGGATTTGGCCGAGGAAGTGCTTCAAGCAGTGCAGCATGTCCTGCTCAGCCTCGTCCTCTCCCTCACACCTTGGCGGGTGTGGAGGAGGCAGGAAATGGAAGGAGGTAGATAGTTTTACAAGGGAAAAAATAAGAGCCCCCCCTACTGCCACCCCTCATCCCATTCTCCCATGGCTCCTTGCCCTGTTAGCGTGACCGTGTGGGCCCGGGACTCCTCCCATCACGAGGAGCTCCCTGGCCTGACTGACCCCGGTGTTTAGCCGGTGACCAGTCTCTCTATCTCTGTGACCAGGTGGAGGGCTGCATGTGCAGGGTGACTCAAGGCAGACCTACAGGCTGTCCAACCATCAGTCAATGCGTGCAGTGCCGGAACTCTGAGCCTGAGTGGCAGCGGCACTGGCCTCTCCTCGGCCACAGGCTTCCCAGCCACGCAGCAGCCCCTGCCCCGGTTCTTGCTGCACCTTCCCCCCACCCCCCACTGCTAGATGGAGAGTGGTACCAGCATCATCTCTGGGAAGGGACAAAGGAGGAGGAGGTAGAGAAGGAGAAGGCGCCAACCCGATATGTATTTGTCTTGGACCCACAGGAGACGTAATTCAACTCTGCAGCCAGGCGAGGCCTGAGTGGGCTGCCGAGATACTGAGAAATGACCCCATCTCACTCTATTACAGACACTCTCCTTCATGTGTCTTGGGACACTTAGAGCTGGAAGACCGTGAGATAATTTACTTTGAGTTAAAACTTCCTTTCCTGCTAAAAGGAGGCAGTTGTGCCTCTGCTACCCCTACTCCCCATAGTGAGGAGGGGGTCCCGGGACCCTTCAACCCCCTGTCTACTTAGAAACACAGCCCCCAGGGACTCACCTGATCTCTGTGGTCCGCCACACGGAACTGGCTGAGACGGCCGTGGCCCATGGCCGGCATACCTGAAAGGCTGCGTGCCGATCCCGCACAGACAAATAGAGGAAGATGTGGGTCAGAATCTCTTCCGGGAGGGATGTCCAGGGCTTGGCCATGAGATGACACAGTTGAGGGTGCTGGGCTGAGTGCCAGGGCCCTTCACTGAAGACAAAGATGGGAGGGGTCAACAGGGGTGATACGAAAGTTCCTATGCTCCCCCTCCCACTTTGGGGCCAGATCCTGGGAGAGAGTGAGGGAAAGGGGACTGAGAAATAAGGGGAGAGAGTAGTAGTACTGGTAGTAACAATACCTATTAAGTGCTATTAACAGCACTGCATTAAGCATTGGGAGAGAATACACAAGTGCAAATTAGACACGGTCACTGTCCTCCCGGGTGGCGGGAGGGGGTTGGGGGTGCTAGTCTGTTGGGGTGAATAACGTTCAGAATGGAGATTTTCTGACCATCCTAGGGAACCAAAGGGAGAGAGTGTGTTTTCCTGTCCAGCAAGCATCTTTCCAAAGTCAATCAATCAATCAATCGTATTTATTGAGCGCTTACTGTGTGCAGAGCACTGTACTAAGCGCTTGGGAAGTACAAGTTGGCAACGTATAGAGACAGTCCCTACCCAACAGTGGGCTCACAGTCTAGAAGGGGGAGACAGAGAACAAAACCAAACATATTAACAAAATAAAATAAATAGAATAGATATGTACAAGTAAAATAAATAAATAAATAAATTAATAAATGAATAGAGTAATAAATATGTACAAACATATATACAGGTGCTGTGGGGAAGGGAAGGAGGTAAGACGGCGGGGGATGGAGAGGGGGACGAGGGGGAGAGGAAGGAGGGAGCTCAGTCTGGGAAGGCCTCCTGGAGGAGGTGAGCTCTCAGTAGGGCCTTCAAGGGAGGAAGGGAGCTAGCTTGGCGGATGTTGGGAGGGAGGGCATTCCAGGCCAGGAGGATCACGTGGGCCGGGGGTCGACGGCGGGACAGGCGAGAACGAGGCACGGTGAGGAGATTAGCTGCAGAGGAGCGGAGGGTGTGGGCCGGGCTGTAAAAGGAGAGAAGGGAGGTGAGGTAGGTGGGGGCGAGGTGATGGAAAGCCTTGAAGCCCAGGGTGAGGAGTTTCTGCCTGATGCGCAGATTAATTGGTAGCCACTGGAGATTTCTGAGGAGGGGAGTAACATTCCCAGAGCATTTCTGGACAAAGACAATCCGGGCAGCAGCGTGAAGTATGGATTGAAGTGGGGAGAGACACGAGGATGGGAGATCGGAGAGGAGGCTGATGCAGTAGTCCTGACGGGATAGGATGAGAGCTTGAACGAGCAGGGTAGCGGTTTGGATGGAAAGGAAAAGGCGGATCTTGGCAATGTTTGGATGGAGAGGATAGGGCGGATATTGGCGATGTTGCGGAGGTGAGACCGGCAGGTTTTGGTGACGGACTGGATGTGAAGGGTGAATGAGAGAGCGGAGTCGAGGATGACACCAAGGTTGCGGGCTTGTGAGACGGGAAGGATGACAGTGCCGTCCACAGCGATGGGAAAGTCAGGGAGAGGGCAGGGTTTGGGAGGGAAGACAAGGAGTTCAGTCTTCGACATGTTGAGTTTTAGGTGGCGGGCAGACATCCAGATGGAGATGTCCTGAAGGCAGGAGGAGATGCGAGCCTGGAGGGAGGGGGAGAGAGCAGGAGCAGAGATGTAGATTTGGGTGTCATCAGCGTAGAGATGATAGTTGAAGCCGTGGGAGCAAATGAGGTCACCAAGGGAGTGAGGGTAGATCGAGAACAGAAGGGGACCAAGAACTGAACCTTGAGGAACCCCCACAGTAAGGGGATGGGAGGGGGAGGAGGAGCCTGCAAAAGAGACTGAGAATGAACGACCGGAGAGATAAGAGGAGAACCAGGAGAGGACAGAGTCTGTGAAGCTAAGGTCGGATAACGTGTTGAGGAGAAGGGGGTGGTCCACAGTGTCGAAGGCAGCTGAGAGGTCGAGGAGGATTAGGATAGAGTAGGAGCCGTTGGATTTGGCAAGCAGGAGGTCATTGGCGACCTCTGAGAGGGCAGTTTCCGTGGAATGTAGGGGACGGAAGCCAGACTGGAGGGGGTTGAGGAGAGAGTTGGTGTTGAGGAATTCTAGGCAGCGCGTGTAGACAACTCGTTCAAGGAGTTTGGAAAGGAATGGTAGGAGGGAGATGGGGCAATAACTAGAAGGTGAGGTGGGGTCAAGAGAGGGTTTTTTTAGGATGGAAGAGACATGGGCATGTTTGAAGGCAGAGGGGAAGGAACCAGTGGAGAGTGAGCGGTTGAAGATGGAAGTTAAGGAGGGGAGAAGGGACGGAGCGAGAGACTTCATGAGATGAGAGGGAATGGGGTCAGAAGCACAGGTGGCCGGAGTAGCACTTGAGAGGAGGGAGGAGAGCTCCTCTGAGGATACTGCTGGGAAGGATGGGAGAGTAGCAGAGAGTGTTGAGAGCCGGGGGGTTGGAGAAGTGGGGGGAGTGACTTTGGGGAGGTCGGACCTGATGGATTTAATTTTATTAATGAAGTAGGAGGCCAGATCGTTGCGGGTGAGAGAAGGAGGAGGGGGAGGAACCGGGGGCCTGAGAAGGGAGTTGAATGTACGGAAGAGCTGACGGGGATGATGGGCATGGGTGTCAATAACGGAGGAGAAATAGTTTTGTCTGGCAGAGGAGAGGGCTGAGTTAAGGCAGGAAAGGATAAACTTGAAGTGAACGAGGTTGGCACAGTGTTTAGACTTTCGCCAGCGGCGTTCGGCAGCTCGAGCATAAGAGGGAAGGAGGCAGACAGTGGCAGTGATCCAGGGCTGTGGGTTAGTGGTACGAGAGCGGCGAAGGGAAAGGGGAGCGAGCGAGTCTAGCTGAGTAGAAAGGGTAGAGTTGAGAGCAGTAATCTGATCATCAAGATTGGGTAGAGAGGAGAGGGAGGCAAGGTGGGGTGTGAGGCGCTCAGAAAGATGGATGGGGTCAAGAGAGCGGAGATCTTTGTGAGGGAGTAATATGGATTTACAGGGGAAAGGAGTGTGAGTGAGGAGGCAGGTGAGATTATGATCAGAGAGAGGGATTTCAGGGTTGGTGAGGGTGGACACAGTGCAGCGGTAGATGATGAGGTCGAGGGTATGACCAAGTTGGTGAGTGGGTGAGGCGAGGTGAGGCTCGACAGGAGGAGGTGGAATTACCCATCCTGGGAGGTCCTCTCAGGGTTGGAATATCGCAGAAGACACTTTGTCCTTCACAGGCCTAAATTTTAGGGTTTAACACATTTTCTTGACCAGGCCCCAGCCTAACAGTCACTGGAAAATGTCAAGGTGGGCAGGCTACCGACTACCTGCAGGCCAACTGGGTTCTGGACCTAGGGACTGACCTAAACAAGTGCAGAGCTCTAGTCTGATGGCTCATGAGGAACTTGTCCAGGAGGTGTTGAAAATGTTATGGTGGAGGTAGCTGGTGTTATATTCCATCTGGTTGGCTTCCTGTACTGGAAGGTGAAGGAAGCCCAGGGAGGAAAGGAAAGGAAGGGGAGCAGGGGAAGGAGGGGGAGAGAGGAGGAGGAAAGGGAGTTGGGGGGGGGGGGAGGAGGGAAAGAGGGGAGGAGGAAGATGAAGAGGAAGCGGGGGTGGGGTGGGGGGGGAAGGAGATAATGGAGAAGGGGTGGAGAGGGGGGCCAAAGACGTAGGGATAAGGAGTGAAGGAAGCGGCGGAGAGGAGGGGATAGGGAGTTGGCAACGGGGAAGAAAGAGGAAGGAGGGAGGATGGATGAGGAAACTAAAAGGGGGGAGGAGGGAGGTTATGGCAAGAAGGGGGAGGGAAGAAGACAGGAGGGGGAGGGAAGCAGCCAGGAGGGGGAGGGAAGCAGACGGGAGGGGGAGGGAAACAGCAAAGAGGGGGAGGGAAGCGGGGTGGAGGGGGAGGGAAGCGGGGAGGAGGCGGGAAGCGGGGAGGAGGCGGGAAGCGGGGAGGAGGCGGGAAGCGGGGAGGAGGAGGGAAGCGGGGAGGAGGAGGGAAGCGGGGAGGAGGAGGGAAGTGGGGAGGAAGAGGGAAGTGGGGAGGAGGAGGGAAGTGGGGAGGAGGAGGGAAGTGGGGAGGAGGGAGGAAATGGGGAGCGGAGAGGGAGGAATAGAAAGGAGTAGGGTTGATGGAGAAAACACCAGTAACCACCACGGCTTCTGACTGGAGAGCAGTTGAGTAATTAGAGCATGCCATCTTTGCTGCTGGGACGTCCGAGCGGGAGGCTCCTCAGGCAGAGAGGATCGGCCGTTAGACTCCCCAACTGTCAGCCCCCGGGGGGCGCGCCCCTGGCATTCTACGCCCCTCCCTCCTGCCATGCCGCGAGCCGCGGCGGCCGAAGCTAGGGCGGGGGCGAGCACGAGGGGTGACAGGGCCCGGAACGGCCGGGCCCACAATTGCGGTAGAACTTCGGTCTCGACGTAGCGGGGCCCAGCCTCCCCTCCCCTCCCCTCCCCCCCCCCCTCCCCTCCCCTCCCCTCCCCTGCCTGTTGGGGTGGACGCTGCCAACGTCCTCCCGGGCCCGGCCCGGCCCGGCCCGGCCCGGCCCGGCCGATAGGCGCTGGGGCTGGCTCAGCCGGCCAAGGGGACGAGCTTGGAGGGGGCTGGATGGCGGGGCAGGCCCTCTTGGCCCTTGAGGGGATCCCCCGGGGCGGGAGGCCGGCGCCCAGTACGTTCACGGAGGCAGAGAGATGCCCGTGGGGAGCTGCTGGATTGGCAATCCCTCTTGGTCTCAATCGGCAGGTGGAGGCGGGACTGGCAGGACCCTGCCCTAACGAAGCGTTTTCTTCCCTCGGGTCCCCCCTGCCCCTTACCTCAGCGTCCGAGGGATGGGCCCGGGGCAGTGAGGGCTGAGGTGAACGTGGCCGGCAGAAGCCTGGTACGCGCCCCCCCCCCCCCCCCCCCCCCACCGAATGTCCCGCATTCTTACACGCCAGCACACCCCCAGGACTGGGATGACCCCACGGCTCTCACCGAGCTGGTCGGCTGAAGGCAAAGTCGGAGCTGAGGAAGTCTAAACACCATGCCAACCTCGTTCACTTCAAGTTTATCCTTTCCTGCCTTAACTCAGCCCTCTCTTCTGCCAGACAAAACTATTATTTCTCCTCCCTTATTGACACCCATGCCCATCACCCCCGTCAGCTCTTCCGTACATTCAACTCCCTTCTCAGGCCCCCCGTTCCTCCCCCTCCTCCTTCCCTCACCCCCAACGATCTGGTCTCCTACTTCATTAACAAAATTAAATCCATCAGGTCCGACCTCCCCAAAGTCACTTCACCCCCTTCTCCGACCCCCCGGCTCTCAACACTCTCTGCTACTCTCCCATCCTTCCCAGCAGTATCCTCAGAGGAGCTCTCCTCCCTCCTCTCAAGTGCTACTCCGGCCACCTGTGCTTCTGACCCCATTCCCTCTCATCTCATGAAATCTCTCGCTCCGTCCCTTCTCCCCTCCTTAACTTCCATCTTCAACCGCTCACTCTCCACTGGTTCCTTCCCCTCTGCCTTCAAACGTGCCCATGTCTCTCCCATCCTAAAAAAACCCTCTTGACCCCACCTCACCTTCTAGTTATCGCCCCATATCCCTCCTACCATTCCTTTCCAAACTCCTTGAACGAGTTGTCTAAACGCGCTGCCTAGAATTCCTCAACAACAACTCTCTCCTCGACCCCCTCCAGTCTGGCTTCCGTCCCCTACGTTCCACGGAAACTGCCCTCTCAGAGGTCGCCAATGACCTCCTGCTTGCCAAATCCAACGGCTCATACTCTGTCCTAATCCTCCTCGACCTCTCAGCTGCCTTCGACACTGTGGACCACCCCGTTCTCCTCAACACACTATCTGACCTTGGCTTCACAGACGCCGTCCTCTCCCTGTTCTCCTCTTATCTCTCCGGTCGTTCTTTCTCAGTCTCTTTTGCAGGCTCCTCCTCCCCCTCCCATCCTCTTACTGTGGGGGTTCCCCAAGGTTCAGTGCTTGGTCCCCTTCTGTTCTCGACCTACACGCACTCCCTTGGTGATCTCATTCGCTCCCACGGCTTCAACTATCATCTCTACGCTGATGACACCCAGATCTACATCTCTGCCTCTGCTCTCTCCCCCTCTCTCCAGGCTCGCATCTCCTCCTGCCTTCAGGACATCTCCATCTGGATGTCTGCCCGCCACCTAAAGCTCAACATGTCGAAGACTGAACTCCTTGTCTTCCCTTCCAAACCTTGCCCTCTCCCTGACTTTCCCATCTCTGTTGACGGCACTACCATCCTTCCCGTCTCATGAGCCCGCAACCTTGGTGTCATCCTCGACTCCGCTCTCTCATTCACCCCTCACATCCAAGCCGTCACCAAATCCTGCCGGTCTCAGCTCCGCAACATTGCCAAGATCTGCCATTTCCTCTCCATCCATACCGCTACCCTGCTCATTCAAGCTCTCATCCTATCCCGTCTGGACTACTGCATCAGCCTTCTCTCTGATCTCCCATCCTCGTGTCTCTCCCCACTTCAATCCATACTTCATGCTGCTGCCCGGATTATCTTTGTCCAGAAACGCTCCGGGTATGTTACTCCCCTCCTCAAAAATCTCCAGTGGCTACCAATCAATCTGCGCATCAGGCAGAAACTCCTCACCCTGGGCTTCAAGGCTCTCCATCACCTCGCCCCCTCCTACTTCACCTCCCTTCTCTCCTTCTACAGCCCATCCCGCACCCTCCGCTCCTCTGCCGCTAATCTCCTCACTGTACCTCGTTCTCGCCTGTCCCGCCGTCGACCCCCGGCCCACGTCATACCCCGGGCCTGGAATGCCCTCCCTCTGCCCATCTGCCAAGCTAGCTCTCTTCCTCCCTTCAAGGCCCTACTGAGAGCTCACCTCCTCCAGGAGGCCTTCCCAGACTGAGCCCCTTCCTTCCTCTCCCCCTCGTCCCCCCCTCCATCCCCCCATCTTACCTCCTTCCCTTCCCCACAGCACCTGTATATATGTATATATGTTTGTACATATTTATTACTCTATTTATCTATTTATTTTACATATCTATTCGATTTATTTTATTTTGTTTGTATGTTTGGTTTTGTTCTCTGTCTCCCCCTTTTAGACTGTGAGCCCACTGTTGGGTAGGGACTGTCTCTATATGTTGCCAACTTGGACTTCCCAAGCGCTTAGTACAGTGCTCTGCACACAGTAAGCGCTCAATAAATACGATTGATGATGAGTATCCATTCGCTCGATCGTATTTATGGAGAGCTGACTGTGCACAGAGCACTGTACTAAGCGCTTGGGAGAATACAATATAACAATAAACAGACACATTCCCTGCCCACAAAGGGTCCTGGAGCTCCCCAAAGAAGGGGTGTTAAATGACAACAGTCTCGTCCTCTTTCTCCTCTCCCTCAGCTCCCGCATGGCCCGCTCCTTCCCTCCCTCCCTCGATCGTATTTATTGAGCGCTTACTGTGTGCAGAGCACTGTACTAAGCGCTTGGGAGCGTACAATATAACAATAAACAGACACATTCCCTGCCCACAAAGCGTCCTGGAGCTCCCCAAAGAAGGGGTGTTTAATGACAGCTGCCTCGTCCTCCCCTCCCGCCCCCACTGCCATTTCCTTTCTCACGCAACCTCTATCAAATTGGTCTGCGTGGTCCTCCAGTCTCCGCAGCCAGGTCCTTTAGCCCTCAGACCTAATCGTTCAGACCGGAAGGGCCCTTGGGATGCCCATTCCCTCGTCTCCAAGCAGGGTCCCATGCTCACCGAGCTGATACAGACGAAGTTCTCCCAGGAGCTCTTGCAGAACAGGAAATTGTCTCTCTGCTCTGCCATGCAATGGAAGTTCTTCCTGAAGTCTTACTTCTAACCCTGTACTTGTAAATCATTTATGTCCGTCTGCTTCCCCCATTCATTCATTCGATCGTATTTACTGAGAGCTTACTGTGGGCGGAGCAGAGCCCAGCACTAAGGGCTTGGAAAGTACAATTCAGCAATAAAGAGAGGCAATCCCTGCCCACACCGGGCCCCCAATAGATTTGACACCCCTTGTGGACAGGGACCATCATCATCAATCGTATTTATTGAGCACTTACTGTGTGCCGAGCACTGTACTAAGCACTTGGGAAGTACAAGTAGGCAACATAGAGAGACAGTCCCTACCCAACAGTGGGCTCACAGTCCAAAAGGGGGAGACAGAGAACAAAACCAAACATACTAACAAAACAAAATAAATAGATATGTACAAGTAAAATAGAGTAATAAATATGTACAAACATATATACATATATATATAGGTGCTGTGGGGAAGGGAAGGAGGTAAGATGGGGGGATGAAGGGGGGGAGAGGAAGGAGGAATCAATCAATCAATCGTATTTATTGAGCACTTACTGTGTGCAGAGCACTGTACTAAGCGCTTGGGAAGTCCAAGTTGGCAACATATAGAGACAGCCCCTACCCAACAGTGGGCTGACAGTCTAAAAGGGGGAGACGGAGAACAAAACCAAACATACTAACAAAATAAAATAAATAGAATAGATATGTACAAGTAAGATAAATAAATGGAGTAATAAATATGTACAAACAAACATATATACATACATATATGTGTATACATACACAGCATATAGGTGCTGTGGGACCATAACTTTTGCTTTCGGCCCTAGTGCCCTGCACACAGTAGGTGCTCAAAAATAGACCGATCCCTCAGCGACAGTCCCGCTGAGTTTTTGGCCGGTGTCGTAGGGCACCCAGCCGCATTTGTGCCTGGTGCTGGGCCGGAGGGCAGAAAACATCCGGTGAAGAAGAGAGTCTTCTCTGGCCACCAGCCACAGAATCTTCCACAGTCAAATTTCGCAGCGTCCACTCACCGCTCCAGGGAGGTCCTCGCCCCGTCCCGATTCCTATGCAGGACGGAGAGGGTTAAAGGACGTGAGGCGCGGCGCGCTCCAAAGATTGGCAGCCGCTCTCGGCCAATCAGCAGGCGGAGGCGGGACTAAGCAGTTTTTCCCTTTGGGTCCTCTTGGGTCCCTCCCCCTCCCCCTCCCTGCCTTTCCCTCTCTCCCTGCCCCCTGCCTTCGGGGTACAGACTAGGGGCCTGGGGTGGTGAGGATTGAGGCGTCTTGTGGCTGTTCTGAGCTCCTTGAAAGCTGAACAGTGTCCAGCTCCTTTCCCCCCTGGGCTGGCTCTGCGCAGACCCGGAAGCAGGCAACTCTGGCAGGCGGAGCAGGGGTGGGGAAAGAGGGAGAGAGAGTGAGAGAGGGACAAGAGCCCGGGGAAGCCAGGTCAGTGCCAGGGTGTGGAGTGGGGGTGGCAACCGGGAGGGCCACGAATAGGGCCCCAAGAGCATGGCCTGGGAGCGCTGGGCCAGGCCTCTGGGGTGGGTGGCCCAGAGAGCTGAAGTCAGGAGCCTGGCCTTTCTCCCAGGAGCCGCATTTTCGCTCCGGAGCGGGGTTCCTTGGGCCTGGAAGTGGAGTAGAGCCGGGTGTTGGGCAACAAGGGGGTTGGAATCAATGTTGAGCCCCGGTCGGGGGTGGGGGCAGAGTGGCAGTGCTTGGGGGAAAAGGCCCCGCTTAAGGTGCCCGGGCAGGACGGGGGCTGGGGGTTGTCGTTTCCCCCCCCGAACGGGCTTGGGTCACGCGGTGTGTGAGACGTGTTGCGGTGGAGGTGTAAATTTGGAGGGCTGAGGAGTGTTCCAATCCCGAGCCCCCTTGAGCTGATGCCCTCGCCCTGGAGTTAGGTGGGGGAGGAGGGGTTGGGTGGGGAGAGCTGCCCGGCCGTTTCTCCAACTCTCCTGGGCATGGCTGTTACTCACATCCTGGTGATCAGAACCAGGGTCGTACTTGGGGAGGGGGACGTCCGAAGGAAGAGTGGAGGGACCTGGGAGAGACTGTGGGGATCAGGAGCCTGGTTCTATCCGCTGCCCCTTGGCTTTCCCTAACCCCCTGACTAAGCCACAGCTGGTGGGCTGGAGTGTGGGGGAATAATGAGTTAATAATAATAACAACTCATTATTCCCCCCCACACCAGATCTCATCAACTAACCAGCTAGCTCTTTTAGCTCCTCTACCTGATTCCTGCCTCCCTTACAACAACACAGCTGAATTTCAGTGGGGAGAGAGCAGGAAGAGGGCCAGGCTAGGCAAAGTTATATATATATATATTAATGGTTTTCTCCCTCTCTAGACTGTAAGCTCTTCAGGAAATGTCTACCGACTCTTAGTACAGTGCACAGAGTAAGCACTGAGTAAATACCATTGATTGATTGATAAGGACTGGAGGGGCCAGGATGGGGAATAAACCAGGCCTTTGGACTTTTGGATGGTGCAGAGAGGGACTTGATCCTTCCTTTCTTAGCTGGAGCATATGCCCCCCCCCCCCCCATTGCTCCCTGTTACTCACATGATAGGAAAGAAACAGAGGAAGGAGATAATAATAATAATAATGGCATTTATTAAGCACTTACTATGTGCAAAGCACTGTTCTAAGCGCTGGGGAGGTTACAAAGTGATCAGGTTGTCCCACATGTGGCTCACAGTCTTAATCCCCATTTTACAGATGAGGTAACTGAGGCACAGAGAAGTTAAGTGACTTGCCCAAAGTCACACAGCTGACAATTGGTGGAGCCGGGATTTGAACCCATGACCTCTGACTCCAAAGCCCGTGCTCTTTCCACTGAGCCACGCTGCTTCTATAATAATAATAACGGTATTTGTCAAGTGCTTACTGTGTGCCAGGCACTGTACTAAGAGCTGGGGTGGATGCAAGCAAAGCGGGTTGGACACGGTTCCTGTCCCACGTGGGGCTCACAGTCTCAATCCCCATTTTACAGATGAGGTAACTGAGGCACAGAGAAGTGAAGTGACTTGCTTAAGGTCACACAGTAGACAAGTGGCGGAACTAGATGAGAACCCAGGCCCATGCTCTACCCTGTAGGCCACCCCACTTCTCTACCTTCCTGACAATGAGGGGGCTCACAGTCTCAATCCCCATTTTACAGATGAGGTAACTGAGGCACAGAGAAGTGAAGTGACTTGCTCAAGGTCACAGAGTAGACAAATGGCAGAACTAGATGAGAACCCAGGCCCATGCTCTACCCTTTAGGCCACCCTACTTCTCTACCTTCCTGACAGTGAGGGGTTGGAGGCACTTTGACACATTAGGCAAGAAGGTTTTAGAGTGTTTTTCTCCAGAGAGTTTTAGAAGAAGGGAGATGGCTATCTACCCGGGATAGTTTTAGCTCCTGCCCTGCCCTCAAGCAAGGGGATGGACTAGGTGACCTCATTAGGGCCCTTCCTGTCCTCACCTTCAAATTCTCTTTCTCCCCTTTCTCTCCTCCTGCCAAGGCCCTCCTTTCCCCTTCAAGTGTCCTTCCCTCCGTAAGTCCTTCTTCCCTTCTCCCCCCCCCACCCCAAACCCAAGACATCCTGCCTTGTACCCCATGCCCCGAATCATTCATTCATTCAATCATATTTATTGAGCGCTTACTGTGTACAGAGCACTGTACTAAGCGCTTGGAAAGTACAATTTGACAACAGATAGCGACAATCCCTACCCAACAACGGGCTCACAGTCTAGAAGGGGGAGACAGACAACAAAACAAGGTGAAGGCTCCCACTCTCTGCGTTTCAGGCCTTCCTGGGTCAGGGGTGACTAGCTCCTGGCAAGCACAGAACCTCACCCTGTTTCCCCAGAAGTAATACTGGGCTGGACTTTTGTAGCCCCCACACTCCCAAGGTGGAGCTGGCAGGAGGATGTTCAGAAGGGATTTGGGATAGAAGTGGGCATTGTATCCCCAGTACTATTTTTTATGGATAAGCGCTTGCTACGTGCCAGGCACTGTAATAATAGTGATAATAACAGTAATGATGATGATGATGATGGTCTTTACTGTGTATCAAGCACTGTTCTAAGCACTGGGGTAGATACAAGCTAATAAGGTTGGACGCAGTCCCTGTCCCACATGGGGCTCACAGTCTTAATCCCCATTTTACCGATGAGGGAACTGAGGCACAGAGAAATAACTTGCCCAAGGTCACACAGCAGACAGATAGCGGAGCCGGGATTAGAATCCCGGTCCTTCCGACTCCCAGGCCTGGGCTCTAACCATTAGGCCATGCTGCTTCTACTTTTTTCCCTTCCCTGGGAGGATCTGTTCTGCCTGTCTGGGGAGATAGGTGGCAGGGAAAAAGGGCATCAGAACCTGAGTGTGCCTTCTCTCCATTGACTTTGGATACTCTCTCTGGACCCTTAGTCTCATGCTCACTGGCCACTCTGCCTCCTGCCAGACTCGTCCCTTCTCTCCCATCCTACCTTATTGAGCTACCTGGCTCCCTCCCTCTGGGACTGAAGACAGTCTGTCACCTCAAAGCCCTGGTTGGTGGGGAAGAGCCCTGTGGACTTGGTGACCTGGAAGGATAAGGGCAGCGTCATGGCTGGTAAGGGTGGTGGGGAGGGGCTGGAATGGTATTTTAGCCCAAATAACTTTTAAAAGTTGGCTGTTGCCCTCGACTCCGGAGCATTTCCTCCGAGATTCTGCAGTAGTTACAGTTCACACTTTCACATCCTCCTTAGCCAGAACCCAGCCCCCCAACCCCTGCAGACATCCTCCTCTCCTCAGGGACTGGTGAGGGGATGGGGGCGGGGCACCAGGCCGCTGGCCCCTAGGGAAGGCAGGGAAAGAGGCCTGGTGCCAAGGTTGGGGGTTGGAGCCGAAGACACCCTGGGGTGCTTTCCTGTCGACTCCACCCCGCCCACCTCCACCCTGGTTGATTCTCTTTCCTCCCCCACCAGTCCCCCTGCTGCCAAAGGTCCTCCACGTGGTCTTGCAGAGGCTGGGCCGGGTGGTAACTGTGATGGTATCAGACTTCCTCCCCGACTGGTGACAGATGCAGCTGGAGGCCAGCCTGAAAGGCAGTCTGCTCCAGGTCTGGGCTAATTTTCTGGAGCCCGGCGCGGGCTCTGCTGGGGCACTGGTGATTTCAGCCTGCTGGCGATTCTTCCCAATCCCTTGGGGATGACCTATCGCTGGCTTTCCTTCCCTTCCCAAGGGGGATGTCAGGGCTGGAGTCCACCATGCCCCTGGGACTTCAGTCTGGGCACGGCACCAGCCAGGGATGGCTGGGTCCTTCTGAGACCCAGCTGAGAGGAAGGGGATGACAGGGAGCTACTGTTTGGTCTCCAAGCTTTGTTTCACCTCCTCTCCTCTCACCTTGGTCCTGGACCGGGGACTTCCTAGTTGCCCAAATTGCTCCGGTTACCTGGGCACCTCAGTTCTGTTCTCTGGTTCCAGCACCGACTCGCTTGTTCAACCTGTCGGCTCCCTCTTCCTGCGTCCCTAGAGTTGGAAGGGGCCATGAGGTCATTTAGTCTAGGAGTTGTCAACAGGGGTGTTGAGACAACTCTCCCCCTGCCTCCCCCCAGCCCCCCTCCCCCCCAAACCCCTGCCCCACCTCCTGGGAATTCCTCAAAACCAGCATGGGCTATGTTATGGAATCAGGGAATTACACTGATGGGATCTGGGCCATTTGAGGGTTCATGTCTTCCCCAGGAGCGTGGCCTGGGCCCAAGCCCCGCCCCTCTGCAATCTATCAGTGGCATTTATTGAGTACTTACTGTGTGCAGAGCACCTTACTGAGTACGTGAGAGAACACAATACATTAGAGTTAGTAGGCGTAATCCCTGCCCTCAAGGAGCTTCCAAACTGGTGGGGGAGATAGTAAAATAAATTACAGGTAGCGAAAGCTGGAGGAAGCAGATAATTAATTCATTTTAATGATGGTATTTATTAAGCACTTACTATGTGCCAAGCATTATCCTAAGCATTGGGGTAGATACAAGATTAATCAGGTTGGACGCGGCCCCTGTCCCACAGGACAGGAAACTGAGGCATGGAGAAGTGAAGTGACTCACCCAAGGTCACACAGCAGCCAAGTGGCAGAGCTGGGATTAGAACCCAGGTCCTCTGACTCCCAGCCCCGTACTCTTTCCACTAGGCCATGCTGCTTCAGGGATTTGGCTGTTCCTGGCCTGGGGATGGAGGAGGGAAGGAGAAGTTTTCATTTTAATGTTTAAAACTGAATTATTTGTGTTGGTCTTCTCCCTGTCCGAAGCTGTAAGCTCCTCGTGAGCAGGCATGGTCTTCTGTAGGGGTTGGGAGGTTAGGGAGAGGGATTACACAATGGAGGGGACTTTAGATGGGAGCCTTGAGCCCACAGGTCACTGTCTTCAAAAATCCCTGATCTAGTCCATTCCCCTGCCCACACGAAGAACCACACCCAAATCATTCCAGACAGACCAGGTCTCTTTTGTTTGTAAATACTCCCCCTGCTTCCTCCACCCTGGGAAGATGATGCCACATTATCTCCTCTGTTCCCATTCCAGGGTCTCAACCTCCTCATTGTCAGATACATCTTCCTTGTGTTTCACTTGAATCCCTCCTGCTGCAGCCTCAGCTGTGGTGAAGATGGAGCCCATTTGGTCCCGGTCCTCTGTACATGAACCCTTCAGGAGCTCGATTGTAAGACCACCAGCCTGTAAGCTCCTTGAGTTCAGGGATCATGCCCACCAACTCGATTGTATTGTACTCCTGCCAGCGCTTAATACAGTACACTGCACACAGTAAGCGCTCACTCAATACCCCTGATTGATTTGAAACTTACTCCTCAGCCTCCTCTTCTGTGGAAGGTCCTTCCCCTCTTCCCCCCACAGGTCCTGTCCCCAGCCCTCTCTGGCTGTTTCTCCTCTCCCCCTTCTCCTTGTGCCCCATCCGACCTCCCCTCTTAACTATATTGCTCAGTCCCAGCGCTGGGACTCAAATCAGGTCTGACCAGGGAGCTACAGGGGGTTTAGGGAGTGCCATCCAGGTGATTCATATCCAGATCATGGTCTTCTATGACCCCAAGATCATCTCTGTCTCCCAAGAAGATGCATTTTGGGCTCTTTAATTGAACCCCGCCTTCCCCCAGACTAGGGGGAAAGGCGGGACCGGAGCAGACCCGGCCTATGTCTGGCAGGAACCGCGATGGCGACGGACTGTGGGGTGTGGATTGGCAGCGTGTACCTGTTTGTGCAGTCGACCCGGAAGGAGGTGGTGCTGTCGGCTGTGTACGCCAGCCCACAGAAGCCAAGTGTGTTTGGAGCTCTCAAGCTATCCCTTGCAGGTAAATACCCATCCTGGGCCCAGGGGAACGGATGGGAAGGGCCTAGCAAGACAGAGGAAAGAGCTGTCGTCCTGGGGAGGTGCCAGTTGGGTCCGCCACTCTTTCAATCAATCAATCGATCGATCGTATTTACTGTGCGCTGACTGTGTGCACAGCACTGTTTGAAGTGCTTGGGAGAGTACAGTATAGCAAGAGTTGGTAGGCAGATTCCCCGCCCACAGTCTTGAAGGGGAGACAGACAGTAAAATAGATGATGGATCCAGCGCTTAGAACAGTGCTTTGCACATAGTAAGCGCTTAACAAATGCCATCATTATTATTATTACATAAGTGCTGTGGGGCTGAGGGAGGGGTGAATAGCAATTGCTTACAGGGTACCGATCCAAGTGCAAGGACGGTGCAGAGTGGGGAGGGAGTAGAGGAACTGAGAGCTTAGTCGGGGAAGGCCTTTTGGGGGAGATATCATTTTAAAAAGGCTGTGAAGGTGGGGAGAGTGATGGTCTGTCGGAAAAGGAGAGGGAGGGAGTTCCAGGTCAGAGGCAGGACGTGGGTGAGGAGTTGGTGGTGAGAAAGATGAGATCGAGGTATAGTGAGTAGATTGGCATTAGAGGAGTAAAGTGAGCATACCGGGTTGTAGCAAGAAATCAGCAAGGTAAGATAGGAGGGGACAAAGCTATTGAGTGCTTTAAAGCTGACGGTAAAGAGTTTCTGTTTGATGCAGAGGTGGATGGGCAACCACTGGAGATTCTTGAGCAGTGGGGAAATGGGCTGAATGGTTTTTAGAAGAGCGATCTGGGCAGCAGGATGAAGTGCAGGCTGGAGTGGGGAGAGGCAGGAGGCAGGGAGGTCAACAAGGAGGCTGATGCAGTAGTTGAGGCAGAATAGGATCAGCATAGTACCAGTTCGGATGGAGAGGAAAGGGTGGAATTTAGCAATGTTGTGAAGGTAGAACCGACAGGATTTGACACAGATTGAATATGTGGGTTAAATGAGAGACGAGTCAAGGATACCGCTTAGGTTACGGGCTAGTGAGATGGGGAGGAAAGTGGTGCTGTCTACAATGATGATAATAATAATAATTATGGTATTTGTTAAGTGCTTACTATGTGCCAGGCACTGTACTGAGCTCTGGGGTTAATACAAGCAAATTAGGTTGGACACAATCCCTGTCCCATGTGAGGCTCACAGTCTCAATCCCCATTTTGCAGATGAGGTAACTGAGGCCCAGAGAAGTTAAGTGACTTACCCAAGATCACACAGGAGACAAGTGGCGGAGTCGGGATTAGAACCCATGACCTTCTGGCTCCCAGGCCTGTGCTGTATCCAGTACGCCATGTCACGGGGAGGACAGGGTGTGGGTGGGAAGATGAGGCATTCTCGTTTGGACATGGTAAGGTTGAGATGTCAGTGGGACATCCAAGTAGAAATATCCTGAAGGCGGGAGGAAATATAAGACTTCAGAGGAGGTGAGAGATCAGGGCTGGAGATGTAGATTTGGGAATCATCCACATAGAGATGGTAGCTGATGTCATTTAAGTGAATGAGTTCTCCAAGGTGTAGAAGGAGAATAGAAGGAGACCCAGAACTGAGCTTTGAGGTCCCCACCACCCCTCCAGTTAGGGGGTGGGAGGTAGAGGAGGAACCCACAAAAGAGACTGAGAAGGAGTGCCAGAGAGGTAGGAATAGAACCAGGAGAGGACAGCGTCAGTGAAGCCAAGGTTGGATAATGTTTCCAGAGGAAGGGGGTGACCCACAGCATCGAAGGCGCTGAGTAGAGGCCATTGGATTAGGCAAGAAGGAGATCATTATGTTGGTGACCTTCGAGAGGGCAGTTCCGTGAAGTTTTAATAATAATAATAATAATAATGGCATTTGTTAAGTGCTTACTATGTGCAAAGCACTGTTCTAAGCACTGGGGAGGTTACAAGGTGATCAGGTTGTCCCACTGGGGGCTCACAGTCTTAATCCCCATTTTACAGATGAGGTAACTGAGGCACAGAGAAGTTAAGTGACTTGCCCAAAGTCACACAGCTGACAATTGGTGGAGCCAGGATTTGAACCCATGACCTCTGACTCCAAAGCCACTGAGCCATGCAGCTTCTCTGTGTTTTCTCTGTGAGGGCCACTTTTAGGAATGGGAACAGTGCCTTGGATTTCCCCTCTCCCCTCAATAAGGTGTCTCTCCTGCTTCTCTTCATTCTGTCTGATCTTCTCTCCTCTCTCCTCCCCCTTCACCTCTCTCCTCCTCCTCCTCCTTTTCCTCTCAGCGGCTGGCAGCAGGGCAGAGGGGAGGCAGCAGAAGGAACCGGGGAACAGAAGGAGGATGTGGCAGTCTGTCAGGTCCAGCGGGGGTTCCAGTTTGAACTCCCACCGTCCTCCAGCTGGTTAGAGGTGCCACTAGCCCGCCCCGGAACCACGGGTCTGTTTCTGGCTCGGACCCGCTGGGCAGTAGGGAATGGAGTCTGTCGGCCCCGCCCACGGCGGTGTGAGGAGGAGGGACGTCAGAGGTCACCCTGTCCGGGGCCCTTTCTCCGGTCGGTCCGAGGAGGCAATCTGTCCTGGTCTTAAAGCTTTCCACTGGCCACCTGGTCCAGGCTTTACACCCCTCACTGTCGGGGAGTGCTTAATCTTCCCTGCTGCAGTTTCAGCTCCTTTCCTTTTGCTCCGCCTTCTGTGGTCCATCTTTTTCTTCTTCCTCCCAACCAGCATCTCCCGGGTGCTGGGGTAGCAGTGGAAAGGTAGGCCCCGCTCTGGGGGTGGGGGGGGAGGGTGGGAGGGGCGCGTTTTGAGGGATCGGCCCTATATGCCGTCTCCGGCCCCAAGACACCCGCTGGGGTTCCCAGCCACCCAGATTTCCCTGAGTGAGAGCCCTGTCTGCTGCTGCCACCCCCAATCTTTCCAGAGTGAGCAAAGCTGCCCTCTGGGCTCAACACAAGAAGCAATACCCAGGCCCTGCTCAGGCTTTGTGCAGTCAGGGGGAGCCTAATGCCCCCTTGCCTGCCCCTGCCCACTCTTCTCTCTACCCACAGAGGCCACGGGCAACCAGCCTGGCTTGGAGGTCCTGAAGATACACTGTAGTGAACCCCAGCTCATTGTTCAACTGAAGTTCTGCCAGCAGGAGTGCTGCCGTCGCTTTCTGTGCAGCTATCGGGAGGGGACATTGCATGGGGCTCTGCAAAGCCACCTGCAGCCGGTCCTGGGCTGCAGCCCCGGGCCCCTGCTCCTGGAGCTCAAGGTGGGCTCAGAGCAGCTGGATGGCTTGATGCAGGAGGAGGAGCGCTGCCTGGAGCTCATCTACCGAGAGAAGGTGAGAGAAGATGGAGAGGGGCAGCCTGGCGGGATCGGGCAGTCGGTCTCCATCTGTCTGCCTGCTTGCCTGCTGGCCCCCGGCTTCAACCCCCCTGGGTTCCTCTGACTGACCTCAACCTCGTTGCTTGCGAGGGGAGGCTCGGGATTAGCCCCAGGCTGTCCCGGGGGACGGGGGGCTCAGGCAAGGGGAGTGCTTTCCTGTGGGGCCCCGGGCCGACCCCCACGCCTGACTCCCGGCTTCCCCTCTCCAGCCAGATCGGCTCCGGGATGAGGAGATCGCGGACCTGGAGGATGCGCTCCGGAACCTGACCTGCCGGCAGGAGGGGAAGGAGGCAACCCCCTCTCTGGGCGAATGGGAGCCCAACCCCACCACGGGTGGGAAGCCCCCAGCGGCCCCAACGACGGAAGACACCTTTGTCTTCCAGGGACAGCACGTCGGTGAGTGCGCTGCTCGGGGCGGGAGGAGGGGCAGCTGGGCCTCGGGAGGCCCCGGGATGAGCTAGGGGCCTTGGTGGGGGTGGAGAGTCCAGAGATCCCCACCGGGATCTCGCGGGGCCCCCCTGCCTGCCCTCTGTCACATGGGGGCCCCCCTGGAGGGGCCCGGTTGGACAGAGCCTAGCCAGAGGGCAGGCGGGCAGGTAGGTCTGAGCGCTGCCCCTGGCCCCTCGCCGTCTTCCCTGGGCGCCCCCAGCTCAGTGCCCTCCTCTGCCTGGCAGCCAACCGGCCCCTGAGCCTAGAGGACCAGCAGCGGTTTGCGCGCCTGGTGGGGAAGAAGTGGAAGAAGGTGGGCCGGTCGCTGCAGCGGAGCTGCCGGGCTCTGCGGGACCCAGTGATCGATGCGCTGGCCTACGAGTACGAGCGGGAGGGGCTGTATGAACAGGCCTACCAGCTGCTGCTACACTTTGTGCGGGCTGAGGGCCGGCGGGCCACGCTGCAGCGGCTCGTGGAGGCGCTGGAGGAGAACAGCCTCACCAGCTTGGCTGAGGATCTGCTGGGTCTGCAGCACCAAGAGAGCGAGATCTCCTAGCACCCCCGCCCGCTCTCTCCATCCCCCTCCCTGCGGCTGTCCTGGCCCCACTTGGGACAGCTTCCCACCGGGGGCTGGGGGAGCCTAAGAAAAATGACATCAGTGGGGATTTCCTAGCCACCTGGCATTTTCAGGATCTGCCTTCCTTGCTTCTCCCCAGCGAGTGATATCCCTTCCCAATCCCTAACCCTAGCCCCCTCCTCCCCGTCCCCCACCCAAGGAGCCTCCCACTCGCCTCCTCTCCTCCCTCCCCAACTCACAGCACTTCTCTGTGTCCTCCCTCGTGTCAGCCCTCCCACTGCTCAGGCTCTTGGTCTTCTCATGCCAAGACCCAGTCCTCGGGTAGGCATCCCTCAGAGAGGCATACACAGGCTGCAGTTTCCCACCCAGGTGGAGCCTGGGGACTGCAGTGCCCTGGTCTGAGCCAGGGCCCCGAACCTGACCTGGGGTCAAGTGGGTGCAGCAGGAGGGGGCCTCAGTGGCACCAGGCCCGATGCCACCATCGGAGCCACCCTTTCTCCACTGATCTGGCTCCGTCCCCCAGCCCTAGGAGCTGAGCCCAAATGCCTCTGGTCTGGGTCTCAGCATCAACACTCCTCTCTCTGAAAAGAGGGGGCCAGGGTCGCTCTGGGGCTCAGATGCCTGAAAGCGAGGCCGGGGATGGGCCCTGAGCCCTGCATCCTGTAACCCCACTCCACAACCTTGGCCCACCTGGGTCTGGGAATGAGATTGTGCCTCTTGACCAGTATGATCTGCAGGGGCCGACCACTGACAGCAGATCTGGCCAGATTCTTCCACCCTCATCCCTGCCTCGGAACGGCCTTCCCCCGATTTCTCCCTCATTTTCCTTCCTTGGACCTGGGGGCTGGGTTCGTGCTCTGTGTGCTGCCAGCTCCGTGGTGGGGAAAGGGGGGAGTGCTCTTAGCCCCTTCCCATTCCTTTTACCCGAGTCAGCTGGACAGGCCTCCTCGGTCTCCGGCACCTCCACAGCCATCCCACCAGGCGAGCTCGTCTGTAATGCCATCTTTGGTTTGGAGCTGGGGTGGAGGATGGTGGGGTGGGGGGAAGCTACCCCCTTTCCCTCTCGTCGCCACCCCTGCCCCCCGAAACCAGACTGAGAGCTCCATGTCACATTTGTCTCCTGAGACCAAATGACCGTGCGGGCAGAACCTGTGTTTCATGCCCGGGACTAGAGGATATTTTTCAAGAAATGATATGAGTAAAGTGCCTTTTAGAAATGAACCCACCAGCCTCCTGGTCTGGCTCTCTGCTGCTTGCACCTGGACCATGGTGGGGAAGGATTATGGTGCAGGAAGCTCCAGCTGCCTCTTCTCCTTCCCTCTACCTCCCAGTGTAGGGGCGGGGTGGCCGGTCACAGGGCTGGCCAGGTGGAGGGAGGCACCAGGTGCTTTCAGGGAGACTCTAGCTTTGGGGTGCCCTGGCCCATCTCCGCCAGGGAAGAAAATCAAGAAAATCCACGTTCTTTGCTCCTTCCTCTCAGAAACTGCTGCTCATGGTGACGTTTTGGTCCCTTTTGAGGTCGGACGCCCTGTTTCTAGCACCGGGGTCCTTGTACCCGTGGCTCTTTGTCGCCTAACTGTCTTGGGGGAAGGGGGGGGTCCATGCTTGTTAGTGCACCCTGAAATGACCACTGTTGTGTGCTGCCACCACCCCCATGACTTATAATTGGAATCCCCAGAAGGGACCGTCCTGCTGAGATTTGAGGGAATGCCAGCTTCCTCCTTATGATGAGTCTCTCCAATATCAATCAAGTCATATTTATTGAACGCTTACTGTGTGCAGAGCAGTATGACAGGTTCCACTCAGATCACTCAAGCTCACTCTTGGGGTGATACACAGGTGACCAATATAGACTTCGTTCAAGGTTGCACCGGCAACAGAATCCCTTAGGACTAGATCCAGGAACAGCTGCCTACCCCTGATCTAGAGCTTTCTCCCCACGTAAACTCAGGGGTACCCGTCCCCCTGAATCGCTTAGCAGTTCTTTTGCGGGCACGCCACCCATGGGGCTTTTCCCTGAAAGGTCACCCTGCTGGCCCTATGCCTTCCTGGTGGGCACCAGCTTCCCACGCCCCTTCCCTTCAGATGTGCATTAGATGCCCATCAGGACCTCTATATTCTGAACATGGCTACCCTTCTCCTTGTGGCTCAGGGGTTTCTTCCCATTTTTAGCCCCCTCCTCCTTGCGCTCCTCCCCCCCCCCCCCCCCCCTTGTCATCAGGTGAGTGGTTGGTCTCCCATGCAAAGGAACTTTTCCCTGGGAAGGGGTCTTGAGAAGTGAGCTGTTTATCCATTTCCCCATCTCCTCCCCCTGCCCCCCCGGGCTTTCCCTGGTCCAGGCCATCACACTCCCTACAAGTGGGTAGGTGGGGGTGGGAGGGGGGATTGCACCTCACTCTCCTTGCTCCTGGGGCATTCACTTCCCAGCCACCTCCCTTGCCATTCCCCCACCCCTCCCTGGCAAGCGTTCTACCCGCTCCCTCTCTCCCTCCCTCCCTCCCACATTGTTAGGATCGGGGGCTCTGGGAGAATCTGGGGGTGGGAAAGAGGAGTCTGCCCTCTCTGTGATTGGGCTAGGGTTTCAAGGTCTTTCCTGGGTTGGATCCAGGATAGACCTGAGAGAAGCAGTGGGGTTTAGAGGACAGTATATGGGTTTGGGAATCAGAGGACCTACCTGGATGCTAGTCCTGTTTCCACCACTGGCTTGCTATGTGAACTGGGCAAGTCAGTTCACTTCTGTGTGCCTCAGTTTCCTTATCTGTAAAATGGGGCTTCAATACCTATTCTCCCTCCCCCCTTAGACCATGAGCCCCCTGTGGAACAGGGACTGTTTGTGACCAGGTTATCTTGTATCTACCCCGGTGTCTAGTACAGTGCTTGGCACAGAGTAAGTCCTTAACAAATGCCCCAGTGATTATTATTAATCAAGGTGATCCCCTTGGGAATAGGGTGCAGCATGGCATAGTGGATATTGCACAGACCTTGAAGTCAGAAGGTCATGGGTTCTATTCTCAGCTCTGCCACTTATCTGCTGTGTGGCCTTAGGCAAGCCACTTAACTTCTCTGTGTTTGTTACCTCATCTATAAAATGAGGATGAAGACTGTGAGCCCTGTGCGGCACAGGGACTGTGTCCAACCCGATTTGCTTGTATCAGCCCCAGTGCTTAGTATAGTGCCTGGCACATAGTAAGCACTTAACAAATACCATTATTATTATTATTGTTATCACCTGGCTACCAATATAGGCACCTCCTGAGGGCTGCAAGGCAGCAAAGGGAGCAGGGTTGGGGGGAGGTCGCTTTGAATTGCAACTTTGGGCCCCCCCCACCTCTCCTGTTCAGCCTCCGCAGGCCCAGCAGGCCCAGGGCAGCACCCCCTCCTCGGAGTGTGGCTCCCCGACCTCCGATGAGGGTGGCTGATGGTGGGGGGTGGGGGGGGGGGTGCGGGGGAGGGAAGGGAAGGGGGAGGTGCAAGGCCCCAGCCATCCAGCTGGGCGCCGTCTGCTTCCCAAACTGGCCGCTGGAACATCTGCTGACATCACGTGACAGGCACTGGGAGGCCTCTGGAGCTGCCGCCGCTCCCATGGACCATCCCCCTGCCAACACTGCACACACAGACCCACACACACTCGCACACATCCTGGGATCCGAGCCGCCACTTGGTGCGGCCCCTCGCTCTCCAGCCTCACGTCCCCCCATGCATGTTCTGGGAAACCCTGGTGGGCTCGGGCCACTCCGGTGGGAGGCCCAGGACAGCTGAAGCTGAGTGGAGCCAGATGTGCCTGCTCGGCCAGCCGCGGATGCCCCGTTCCCAAGGTGACCCGGGTTCCCCCCTGCCAGCCAACGTGAGTATTGGAGCCCTGAGCCCACCCCGAGTCCACACAGCCCTTAGCTAGGGGAAGGGTGCGGACAAGACCCCAGGGGTTCAGCCCAAGCTTCTCTCCCTCTCTCCTTTTGCTTCCGCTGCCTCCGAGACCCAGGCTCTCCCTCCTGTCTTCTATCTCCTAGACTTCTTCTCTATTCCTCCTCCTCCTCCTTCTCTCTCCTCCTCCTCTATGACCCTCCTCCGTGCCTCCCTCCACCCCCATTCACATCTGCATAGAACAAGAAATAAAAACAGAAGAGAAACCCAGGCCAGGAAAATGAACACAGAGCTGGGCTTGGGGTTAGGGGAGGGGAAGGGAGGGAAGGGAGGGGCTGAGGCCCAGCTCCCCGAAGGGCCTTCTCCAACTGCCTGGTTGCAGAAGGGAGAGACAACCTAAGTTTGATCCTTTCCTCTCGGGGTTTGAAATGCATTCAGCTGCAGCTTGGGCAGTGACCCTGCGGCCAGAGCTTCACCCTGACCCGGGAGAATGCAAGGGCTCTGGAGCAAGTCGGGGGATTTGTGCCCCTCCTGGAGAAACTCTAGGACCAAGCAAGATCTGCATACTTCCACAAAATGTCGTGCCTGGCACAGGGAGTGGGGATAGCAAATGGGCTGCTGTGTCCGGTATGTGAGAGGGCAGTCAATAGCTGCCCTGAACTTTAGCCCGTTCCAACCTACCTAGGCCCGCTATCTATGCTTACAAACCCAGCTCCCCACCTTAGCCAGACTGGGTTTGCCCCGCTAAGGTGGCAGCCCCGACAGCCCCCAGGTAAGGGCTGTTGTCCTGCTGCACCACAGGCCTAGAGCCCTGGAGAGTGGAGCCAGATTGGGGGTGTGAGGTGGAGAAGAGAGAGCAAGGGGGAAGGGCACGCTCTTAACGTCTGGCCACTTGAAATTTGGGCCCGGGGCTTGGATTTATGAGCAACAGGAGCCATTAGCAACTTTACACAGGGGCACATTGAGAGAGCCCTCACTCCATTCCCTGCCCACTGTTCACTATTTCTGCCCCTCTTCTTCCCCCTAACCTTGTCTTTCTCCCTGCCCCTCTGGCTTTCCATCTTCACTCACCTTCCCCTGACTTTGGCACCTTAGACCCGTTGGGTCCGAGGTGAGAGAACCAGTCCGGGGACCTTCTCCTTCCTCGCCTGTGGGGCTGCTTGAGGTAAAGAAGACTCAGCTGGTGAAAGTCAGACACAAGCCGTCTGACCTGGCTGGGCTCCTCCCTCTCTCTGCCCAGCCACGGGGTGGGAGTTCTGCGCCATTGGGGTGGGGGGGTGGGGGCGGAGATTAAAAAGTCCCAGCAACAGAGACATGGGGTGGGGGTAGAAGGGAAGGATTCTGGGGTAGAAGGTAAGGATTCTGGGCCAGAAGAGTTAGAGCGAGCGTGGGTGGCTTGGCACACGCCTCATGCTCTGGCCCGGCTCCTCCGGGCTTGGTTTAGCTCGCTTCTTCCCGGGACTCTGCTCTGCTGGGTGCCGGCTGCCCTTGGGGCGAGCGCACGCTGAGACCGTCCCCTTGGGGCTCGTCCCGGCTTGAGGCTCTACCTGCTCTGGGCCCCCAAAGCATGAGCCGGGTGGGGGAGGTCTGGCAGTCCACCCCCCACCCCTCAGAGGGGGCCCCAGAGCTGGCTGTGATGGCTGAGAACTCTGCTTGCTTACAGATGGCTGGGGCTAGCTGGCCGAGGGACGTGGGCAGCGCCTGATCTGGGCTCTTGGACGTCCAGGAACCATGAGGCGGTGGCGGTGGCTGCGGCTCCGGGGGGACGTGTTCTGCACCCTGCTCCTGGGGGCCACACTCTGTGGCCTCCTCTACTTCCAGCTGGAACTGGGGGCCCCGGGCCCCAGCCTGCCCAAAGCTCGCCCAAAAGCGTCTGCGCCGCCAAGGGTCTTCTCCCAGGCCGGTCCGGAGGCGGAAGGGCGGGTTGGGGCCTGGGGGTCCCTGCTTCATTACGAGGCCGACACGCCAGAGCCCCCCACTCCCCCGGACCCATTTGACTTCGATCAGTACCTGCGTGACAAGGACCGGCGTGACTTCGACCTGCTCATCAACCAGCCGCACAAGTGCCAGGGCTTGCCCTCCAGGGGGCCCGACCTCCTCATCGCCGTCAAGTCGGTGATGGAGGACTTTGGGCGGCGGGAGGTGGTGCGCCAGACATGGGGCCGGGAGGGGCTGGTGCGCGGGGCGTGGGTGCGCCGGGTCTTTCTGCTGGGGGTGCCCCGGCCCGGGGTGGCGCCGGGCTCCTGGGAGAGCCTGCTGCAGCAGGAGAGCGGGGCCTACGGGGACATCCTCCTCTGGGCCTTCCAGGACACCTTCTTCAACCTGACCCTCAAAGAGCTGCACTTCCTGGCCTGGGCCGACACCTACTGCCCCGCCGCCCACTTTGTTTTCCAAGGTGACATTGATGTCTTCGTTCATGTGGAGAACCTGCTGACCTTCCTGGAGCCCCGGGACCCGTCCCGGGCCCTGCTAGTCGGGGATGTGATCTTGGATGCGCAGCCCATCCGGGCCCGGAACAGCAAGTACTACATCCCCAAGAAAGTGTACGGGCTGGGGGTATACCCGGCCTACGCGGGTGGCGGGGGCTTCCTGCTCTCCGGAGCCGCCGTGCACCAGCTGAGCCGGGCCTGCCGCGAGGTAGAGCTCTTCCCCATTGACGACGTCTTCCTGGGCATGTGCCTGCAGCGCATTGGCCTGCGGCCCGAGCCCCACAGCGGCTTCCGGACCTTCGGCATCCCGCGGCCCTCGGCTGCCCCGCACCTCCAGCCCTTTGACCCCTGCTTCTACCAGGACCTCATGGTCGTGCACAGCCTGACGGGAGCCGAGATCTGGCTCATGTGGCAACTGCTGCACGGGCCCCCGCTGGACTGTGCGCGGCGGGGGCGTGTCCAGGAGCCCTTTCGTTGGGTCGGTGGGAAAGGGGCCGCTTAGTGTCTGGAAGCTGAGCTTGGGGGTGGAGGTTGGGGTGCTCTGACTCCAGAGCGGAGCTCCCTGTGGCCAAGTGTGGGGAGGCAGATCCTGCCTCAGAGGGGAGAGGCTGAATATAGTCAGGGTTGGGGGGGGGGGGGGGGGCGGAGAGATGTGTGTGCGCTAGGGAGGAGGAGGTGGTGTGAGTGTGTGTCGTGGGGAGAGGGGGAGGGGTGTGTGTGTGCGCGTGCGCGTGTGCCACAACTTCTGCCCCATAGTTCACTAGGCCGGAAGGGGAAGGGAAGGAAGGAAGGAAGGGAGCTCAATATGCATTTATGTGTTCCTGCCTTCCTGTTCAGACTTTTATCTCCTGCTGCGGGAAAACAAAGTCAGAACGCCAGGCAACAGCTAGAAGTGTTTGTTTATCTTGTGGGGAATGCTGGGTGGGCTCCAGCCGTCAGAGGACCGGTGGGATGCTGCCTCTAGCATCCTCAGCGGCACCCCGCTGTCTTCTGGGGGAACTTGGGGCCCAGCTGAATCTGAAATGTTGCTTTGCCTGTTGGGCCTGGGCAGTGCATGACCCCAAACAGCTGAGCAAAACTCAAGAGCCGACCACCGGCCCTGGAGATGTATTCCTGACCTGGCAGAGATGATCATCAAGACCCTCCCTGCATCCCTTCTCTTCTCCCTGCCCTAGCTCTTTCCCCAAGCCCCCTCAGGCTCTTTTGGCTTTCTTTGCTTAGCCTAGGAAGGGGTTTTCCAGCCTACTCCTCGGAGCCCAAATTGCATGGTTTCAGCAATCTGATGGGCCGGAGGAGGGGTGTCTGGGCTGGTGGGTCTCTGGAGTTCCTTTGGTCAATCTGATCCCAGGCACGCAGATAGGGGTGGCAGGGGACTTATTGGGATTCTCCAACTCTGCTCCCCTGGCCCCTCCAATGTTGGTGATTGGAGAATCAACTGGAGAATGATCTTGGGGAGGGCTGGGACAGCACAAAGACACCACCGAGCATTTGGGCTGGAACTCTTGGAAGAGACCGAGAAACCTGAGGGTCGTGGCTCCCACAGCAAACTTCGAGAAAACACGAAGCCTGCTCCTTCGTTTCTCCAAGTCCTGGTGTGAGAGGGGGAATTGGATGCTTCGACCCTGCTGGGGTCTCCTTCTCTGGCCAGGTGGGAGGATGGGGAAGGGAAAGTCTGGAGCTCTGGGATGAGCCAGGGGAGGAGGAGGAGACCATTCAGTCAATCAACCAATGGGATCTATTGAGCGCTTGCTGTGTGCAGAGCACTGAACTAAGTGCCTGAGAGAGTACAATATAACAGAGTTGGTAGACATACTCCCTACCCACATGGAGCTCACAGTCTAGAAGATACTGCAGGCGCGCTTGTGTGTGTCGCCCAGGGTGGGGGTGACTACCTTAAATTGGATACCCAGAATGGGGAGTGATGCTCTGGGAGTAGGGGTAGGGGGAGAGGACACTTTTAAAAGATGGGAAAGGAATAAGAATGAGATCTGGAATGAAAGTGTTCCAAACAGTTCTGCCAAAGACCAAGTTTTGGGCTGAGTCAGCCCGGAGGGTGATGGGTGGGGTTGTGGTCCATCTCACTGGGGAAAGAACAGGGGTGAAGATCCTGCTGTCTCAAGAGCGCAGAGACTTTCGCCTCACTGTTCAGGAGGATGTGTGCTTCTCGTCAAGGTAAGTAACTGTCCCCACCCCCGCTCCTCCGGCCCCTCCCTGTCTCTCCCCGCCCTCTCCTGTGTCTTGCCTGACCCTCCCTTTGCCTCTCCCACCAGACTGACAGCCCATTCTGGGCGACTTGTCTGAGCCCCACACCTGCCTCGGGATGGCTCTGGCTGGAAGGTACCCAAGAAGTCATCTGATCCAGCCCCCTGCCTCCCACCAGGTAAATCCCTCCAATATCCAGGCAGGTGGGTGTCATTTTCAGGCACCACAGCCTCCCTCTGGGGTTTCATTCCCCTTTAGCTCTTTCTGGTGTTGAATCCCCTCAAGAGAAAGCTTTTCCTTATGCCTAACCTGCTGTGCCTCTCTTTTGCTGTGATTTAAGACCATTTCCTTTTGGCCCTCGGTGGACATGGAGCCAACTGGTCAGCACCCTTATAAACCTGTTGTAGACTAGAAGTCAGTTAAGATTTCAGTTGTCTGTTTGGCTTTATGAATGACTCTGTCTTGCATTGGGTGGCATGGAGTAGGGTGGTAGGGGTGGGGGAAGGAGGAGACTATGGGAGGTGGGTCTGGTGGGGGTTGGAGGTTGCTAAGGAATTACAGTCCTGCCCCAGGACTTCTGGAACAGGGAAGAGGGAGGAGAGTCTGCCTAGACTCCAATAGGAGCAGGAGAGACACGGGGTCTGGGGAAGACAGGGGGATTGTCCATACACAGTTCCCACCTCCTGCGGGAAGCCCCCTTTCTCAATAGGCCAAGGGACGCATACTCCCAGGAGCCCAAATTGATGATCGGAATGTGCCTGGCTGTCCCGGGCAATAGACATTGGTCTGATCTGAGTGTTTGCTTGCCTCAGCGGGGCTGAGAGGATCAGGGAGCAGATTCCATATCCCTCTACTCACAATGGATTAGGTGTATAAAGCCAGGCCCCCGTGGATGCTCTGGATTTAGGAGCTACTCCACTTCCACCTTCCTATCACCTTCCCCCCATCCCTGCAAGCCAGGGAGCTGTGATCCCGGCAGTGGCTGGGCCCTTTGAGGTTGACAGGCTGTGTGGTTCAAAGCACTCCCTCTGCCATTTTCCTGGGGAGAGGTGAGAAGCCATAAGACCTCCACGGAGAACCAGGTCAAAGATGGGGGAATGGGGACTGAGTGTAGAGACTGCTGAGAGAACCAAATGGTGGGAGGAGAGGGAAAGGTTTCTTCCTCACTGTCCACTCATACAACCAGCAACACAGGCCATCTCCCATCATCCACCTAGCATTTCCTACAGTCTAGCATTCCCTGGTTATCAATCAACCAGAAGTATAGAGCGCTTATTGATTGCCATAGTCTGTCTTTAACACAGCAGCTTTTCAAAGCCACAATCCAAACCAGCATCCTTTCCCATAAATGCCAACTTTTCATTTGAATGTGGAGGTGAACTTGGGGCAGGGTTTTCTGGGGGGTGGTGGGTAAGAGAGAAGAGGGAGAACAATAGCCAGACAGGAGAGAATTGGAAAGAAGAAAGGTAGTACACAGAGACAGAGACAGACCTTTATAGACTGAAGCAGCCTGGCCCAGTGGAAAGAGCGTGGGCCTGAGAGTCAGGAAACCTGCTTTCCTCTCCTTGCTCCACCACCTGCCGGCTGTGTGATCTTGGGCAAGTCTTTGCACTTCTCCATGCCTCCATTTCCTCCTCTGTAAATTGGGGATTCAATACCTGTTCTCCCTCCTCATTAAACTGGGAGCCCCGTGCCGATCCGATTGTATTGCATCTACCCCAGTCCTTGGCACATAGCAAGCGCTGAACAAATACTACCATTATTAGCTGGGACATGAAAGGCCCATGCCCTAGAAGAAGTCCCCTGCTGTGACTCTGGAGCAGTGTTGGTGAGGGACTAGAGCTTGGGCCTGCTAGGGCTAAGGTGGCAAGGAGCCCAGGCCTACCACAGCCCGGCTGGAAGAGGCTGGTTCCCATTTCCCCTGGCGATGGTGCTGAGACCCTGAACCTAGGTTGGGGTGATGGTCATGACACCAGTGATGGCGGGGGTAGCCCCCAGCCTGGCGTAGTGTGGTTTGGCCCCTCTCCTCGCAGTGCCTGCATCTTGGTAGCAAGGGGCTATGGGATGCAGAGTGAAGACTGAAGAGTAAGGAGCTGGTAGACTGGCAGGTATTGGGTCAAATGCTGGAGGGGCAGGCCCTGGTCCCCCCACCCTTGCTGTGGGTGGATGGATGGATGGATGGGTCGGTCACGAGGCTCAGCCTGGCTCTTAGGGTGTGGAAGGACAGGAGGACACGAGTAGAGAAAAGAAGGGGTGGTCCAGTATGGAGAATGTAGGAGGTGAATGCTGAGGGAGGTAAATAGTAGCTCGATTTGATGTGGCACTCTCACATTGTTTCCCCCATTTTACAGACGAGGAATCGGAGGTTAAGTGAGTTGCCCAAGATTACACAGTGGGCCAGAGGCAGAGTTGAGACTCAGACCTAGGCCATCCGGTTTCCAAATTGGAGTACTTCTCAATCCACCGTGCCGACACATGGGGCATGTTGAGTGGGGAAGAGGAGGGAACCCGAAGGAGCCGGTGGCAGGGGACGAGGCCTGCTTCAGTTTTCTCTGAAAGGAGGGGAAAGTGCTCCCGTTCCTGTTCCTTGTAATTCCGTTTCTCTGGCAGGCATCTCTCTCTCCCCCCTCCTGATTTGAACCCAGCTCCGGTGCCAGCTGGCTTTGGCCACTCCTTGCCTGCTCTGAGAGCCCCGTGACTCCAGCTGACCACTGTTGTGGGTGTGGTGTCAGGGAGCCGCGGAGGGGGCGTCTCACGGGCCTGAGGGCTGCCTTGGACCATCCAGGTGCTGGTTGGGCTTTACATCCGAGGTCTTGGATGGGAGGGCTGTCTGGGAAAGCTGCTGAGTCTTGGGTCACATATAGGAGGAGGAATAAGCACATTTCTAAGTGTTTCCCAAATAGAGGAGGGAGAAGCAGCATGGTCTAGCTGACAGAGCACGGGCCAAGGAGATAGAGGATCTGGGTTCTAAGGCTCTGCCACTTGCTTGCTGTGTGACCTTGGGCAAGTCACTTAACTTCTCTGTGCCTCAGTTCTCCTGTTCTTACTTGTACTGTGAGCCCCATGTGGGACAGGCTAACTTGTACCTACCCCAGTGCTTAGAACAGTGTTTGACACATAGTAAGCACTTAACGAATACCATAAAAAAAAGTAAGGGGCATTTTTCCTTACAACCCTCTCCCCAACTCTCCCGTCGGCCTCCAGCTCCCCTCTGTGGCTCGAATTCTGCAGAAGATCAGGCTGCAAATCCACTCCCAACCTGGGTTGGGGCTGCAGGGCTGGGCTGAAGGGGAGGCAAAGGTGGGAAATGGAGGGGAGAGGGGTAATCGGGGCAGGGAAAAGTTGGACTGGACTAGTATATCCAGCAGTCCTCTCAGGTAGTCCCACTCCCTCCACAATCCATCTGGCTGTGGGTAGGCTCTGCTGGGTGAGGAGCTCTAGGGAACCGGCCAGCCCCTGAGCCTCAGTGACTCCCCACTATCCGCAGTTAGCCTTCCCCCTCTACCTTCGTGCTCAGAGAAGGCCCCGGCCCAGCTCCCCTGTGCATGCGGATGCCCCCCTCCGACCCGCCCTGAGGGTCTGGGTTTGCTGTGCCAGGCTCCTCGCCCTCCTATGCAGCAGTGCCACTCAGGCCAAGGAAAAGATAGTGAGGTCCATTGTGACAGCCTGCCAGTTTGGGGCCAGGACACGAGGGACAGGCTCTGGGGCTTAGGATTCAGTCCACGTCTCCCCACTCCTCAAGAACCTCCAGTGGTTGCCTATCCACCTCTGCATCAGAGACTCCTGTCAGTTTTAAAGCACTCAATCAACTCACCCCCTCTTCTCTAGACTGTGAGCTCGTTGGGGGCAGGGAATGTGTGTTCGTTGTATTGTACTCTCCCAAGTGCTTAGCGCACAGTAAGTGCTCAGTAAATATGATTGAATTGAATCCTATCTCACCTGGCTCATCTCCCACTACAGTCCAGCTCACACACTTTGCTCCTCTAATAACCTACTCCCTCAGCCCCATCTCATTTTTCTCACCATCGACCCCTTGCTCATGCCCTCCCTTCTGCCTGACACCCCCTTCCCCTTTCATGTTCCACAGACCACCATTTTCCCCATCTTAAAAGCCCTCCTAAAATCACATCTCCAAGAGGTCTTTCCCGACTAAAACTTCCCCTCTATATTGTCTATGCATTTGGATCTGTACCCCTAAGTACTTGATATTCAACCCACTCTCAGCCCTACAGCACTTATGTACATATCCTGGTACCCAGCCATTTTTCCCTATCTGTAATGTAAGCTCCTGGAGGGCAAGAATCATGTCTGCCAACACTATTGTATTCTCCCAAACACTTAGTAAGTGCTCAATAAATACCACCAATTTATTGGGGGCTGCTCAGTTACATCCTGGCCACAGGCTGGCTCGGGAGGATTCCAAATGCACTTTAATGGCCCCTTTCTCCACTCTACATTCTAAAATTGGAGCTCAGGCCTTTCCTGGGCCACTTTCACCCCTGAACCTTGCACTAGGGGTGCCCAGACCCCCAACCTCCTGAATACAACCCAGGCGCTTGCCTCAGCCTGAGGCAGGGGCTCTGGCCTCATCCTGTGGGGGGAAGGGGAAGGGAGAGCCATTTGAGTACAGCATGGTTTTAGGGAGACATCTCCTGGAAGGTAGGGCCCCTGGGACTAATCACCTTGAAAACCCAGCACTATGCTACAAGTCCATTTCACAAATTCATTCTTTCAGTGGTATTTCCTGAGCACTTACCGTGTGCAGAGCGCTGTACTAAGTGCTTGGGGGAGTACAATACAACAATAAACAGACCCATTCCCTGTCCACAACAAGCAAATAAGACAGAGCCCTGGGTCTGGCCGCTCCACTCCACCCTTCCTCTTCCCGGTGCTTAACATGTGCTCATGGGGAGGGTTTATTCCAATTCTCCAAATGCCTGCTAGATTATCCTGCCTGCCAGGGAGGGCTTGTGCAGTTTCGCTGCAGAACTGGGATGCCCACTCACTGGTAAGGCCCTAGCGAAGCCGCTTGGTCAGAGGATGGGAGCTGGCCGGGGAGTGACACGTAACCCCTGCCTGCCATACAGACTCCTAAGCGCCAAGCTCGGGGAGAGCTCGTGCTTTCTTTAAAGCTGGAACCTGGAAACTGGCAGGGGTGAGAGAGTGTGAGGGCACAGCCCAGACCACTGGCACTAGAATTGATTCCTGGGCACGGGTTTCCAGTGCTGACAGCTCCGGACTGAGGCTCGTGGGGCATTCTCCATCACTGTGAGGATTGGACTTTCTGTGGCTTGGGGCTGGGTGGCCTGCCCCTCACTCATTACTGTCTTTGGAAAAATTGTACACACCTGCAGCTCTCCAGACTCCATGCTTTTTGACCCAGCACATTCCAGGGAGTCACAGGGTCATTTGTAGGTATTTTCCCTGAGCCACACAGAGTGGGCCTGGGCCAAAGCACGGGCTGAGGGAGCCAAGCCAAGAGGCAGTTAGGATCAGAGGCTGGTGGCTATTCCTTTATAGCCTTTTCCAGTCAGTCAATGAGCCTGGTTTTAAAGAGACAACAAGATGATTAGAGAGAAAACACGGAATTCCTTTTTGCCTGCTTCAGGTGAGGTTTTCCTGGTAACACCTTAGTTCCAAAGAAAAATATTCTTCCCCCTTTTCCATCTTCCTTCCCAAAGGATATTATGAGCTTAGGGATGGTGTGTGTTGGGGGGCATCCCTGGGTTGCTGGTGAGCTGCATGTGACTTGGGTTGGAGGGAGCTCAACGCTCTGGCCACATCTATGATGTGTGCTTTAGCCTTAGCTGGGCTATTCATGTAGTCATCACTTGCCACCTCAGAGAAAGGCTGCCAGGCTTCTGCCCTTCCCTCTGCCTTAGTAGGGAGGCCCCAGACTGATGGCAGGCAGGGACAGTGGTGCTAATTTTCTACTTCTGTCCCACTCTGCCTGCTACTTGCTTTTTCTGGAGCCCATCACTGTTTCTCTCAGGGCTCAGCCCTCTGCGCCACAAAGGAATGGAACACACCAGGATCCTAATCCAGTCTAGGGAAACGTACATCTCATCGCCACAAAGTCACTGGCTGATAGGGGCCAACCAGAAGCCAGCATCTCTGGGATCAGGTGGGGCAAGCTAGGTCATTTTAGGCTTGGTGGGGGAGGGGAGAGAGAGGGGTGTGTGTGAGAGGGGGCGGAGAGAGAGGGATGAGAGGGAGGGAGGTGAGAGGGGTGAGTGCTCCGAACATAGTACGCGTTCAATAAATGTGGCAATGAATGAATGATAGAAGGGAGAGAGGGAGTGGAGGGAAGAGATAGAGGAGACAGAAGAAGAAATACATGAGATCCTTCAGTCAGAACGGGTGGGGAGAGCTTGGGTCAGTGCTTTGAGGCAGGACTTTCTTGGAAGGTCTCTTACTAAGCAGGCCAAAAACCTATCCTATCCAAGATGTAGCCCTCCAGAAGGCATAAAATCCTCATGCTTTGCAGGAAATCTGCTCGGCCACAGCAGGACCCAGACGAGGTGACTGCTGTGCAGGCCAAGTTACATTCAAATAAATGGGCCTTTTCAACATTTTTGATGACATTTCAGGATCCTGCAGCCATGAGCTCATCTGTCCAGAAACCGCACATTGCAGCAAGATCCAGCAAAGAGAGCTTAGTCTGTTCGTAATTACTGGCCCCAAAGCTGTACTTTCTTGACGAGAAGCCCGGGCCTAGGAACAGCCAGAGCCGAGGAACTAAGCGGTATTCTGGCTGGCAGGATTCTGCCCCAGCTAGGTTTTTGGTGAGGAAGAAGCATCCAGGAACATGGTTTGTTCAACGACAGTGGGCAACAGGATCCGGTCAGGGTGGGTGAGGGCGCACCCAGAAAGAATCAAATGGGAGAGACACCAAGTGTGGTACAATGAGTGGGTGCTGAAGCTGATAGAGAGAGAGAGAGAGAGAGAGAGAGAGAGAGAGAGAGAGAGAGAGAATATATATATGTATATATATATATATATGTATATATATATAAAATGTCCCACGACAAACAAGCAAACAACCATATTCCGGGCCAGGAATGACCAAAAGCCTTCACTGTTTTATTACAAAACACACCCAGCCACTGTAGTTAACACAAAAACAGTAACTGAGAGTTTCATTTTATTTGTCTTTCCATTTACATGCTCATTAGGTATTCATTTCACTTACAGGAGGGTTGGGAAAACTAAAAATCCAACCCCAAAAGGAAAGCAGGAATCGAGTGGGGTGCAGAGATCTCAGCAATGATCACAGGAAACAACGGCGTAGGAAAGAGTGGGGTCGGGAAAGAAATTCACTCTGATGAATAGACAGTACTCTGTTTTCCCTTGTCAGCTAGATTCCCAATGGTTCGTGTTTTAGCCAAGCGGTATCGAACGTCACAGTATACAGGAAGACTATGTGATGGAAGAAATGCCCTACACACATGACGTTGCCCCTGCTACTGGTCCGGGTTTCAAATGTTCAGTATCACTTGATTTCCTATATCTTGTTCATTGATAAACTATACAGGATTACACTGTACAGGAGTTAAAATTACAAAAGTGTCATATTTACAAAAATCTGTACACACATTTGAAAAACCTCACAAAATTGTCATCTATGTATCACAAGTTGCTACACCAAAATATTAAAAATGGGATAAAATTATACATTTCTCTCTTTTTTTTAAAAAGGGTTAAGGTTTTAAAAGAAGACTATGTCTTTCCTCAAATAGGACTGATCAAGAGAGTCACCAACCCAGACCATCCTCTCTGATAAAAACCTAGCGAGCAGTGAGAGCCTCAACTAGAAAAGCCCTGGGGACTGCGGGTGCAGTTCAACTGTACGGACAGAAATGCTGAAACTACGGCTGGAGGACATCGATGTCTTTGGCTAAAACTTTGGCATCAAATCAAATGAGCCTCCGTCTCGACGAAGCGACACACACGCACGTGCCTTTCTAGGTGTTGGGGAGCGATGCTTCAGGACCAAGACCTGGAAGGAGGGCCTGCTCCTTCCTGCCCTCCAAAGCTGTAGAGCTTCAAGTTCCAGAGCCCATGTCTCGAGCCCCAATGAGCTCAAGACGGGCCACCCCATGGCGGGAAATTTTAGGTTAAAAGAAAGGGGCCTCCACATGGGAAACAGACCGAGACCCCCCCTGGTTCCCCTCCGCCCCTCCCTCTCTGGGGTGGAGGCCCATATTACCTATGCTGCGATGTTCCAGGGGGAACTGGACTTGTGTAAATAAACAAAAACAGAAAAAGCCCCCAAAAACCAACCCCGAAAGATTAGCGAGTCAGGCAAGGCCCCAAAACGACTGTTCCAGCATGTCAAGTAAATATTAGTGCAGGACAGTGGATTGCTTGTTCCACCATATAAATAAGCTTTGAAACACAGCACGCATTAAATAACCATCACACCCAAGTCACCCAAGTCCACATCCTCTTCCTCCTGCTCCTCCATGAAGATAATGTTGATCAAGTAATTAAAGTGTATGTAGTGCAAATGTTACAAACCAAGTATTATGCACATGCTACTTGTTTGTTTTTTTTAAAGTTACACAAAGATGTGATGCCTGAAATCACGGACATATATACACACACCCTTGTCACATGTGGTACACTGTCCAAGCCACAGAAATACCGATGGTTTTTTTTTGTATTTATATATCTATCTGTCTATATATCTATCTATATATATATTTATATATATGTAGAGAGCTAGCTAGATAGAAGTCTATATGATTTTGCTTCCTTAAATGTGTCTACCACATTAATACAGCAACACAAACACGCAGACTAATCAATACCTGTGTCCAGATGCTTCAAGGCTCAGAAAGTTTGTGCTTCTAAAACTTTGCAGTCCTTCTGCACCCCCCAGGTTCTCTCGTTTTTCTGCCAGCAGGGCATCAGAGAGAAGAGTAAAAGGGGGAAGATGAGCAAATCAGTTCCTTCAGGGCTGTGCTGAGCTGAGCAGGACAAGGGGAGTACAAAAGAGATGATCCAGCTAGCCAGCTAGCTAGCCAGCCAGCCAGCCAGCCGTGTTCCTCACCAAGACTTCCAGGCCTTTGGGAAGAGTTGAGAGATGCTCCCTTCGCACCGCTCGGAGGAAGGGGAGATGGAGAAAACCTATCACACCGTGCTTTCCACATACAAGCAAATAAAGGCACGCTGTACTAATCCTGGAACATTGGAGATCAGTTGGCTTTGAAGGCGACGCTCACTAAGGAAGATCCGCTGCTCTCACCTGGCCACTGGGCCTGGGTGGGCCATAGAGGGTGACGGAAGCTATGTGGTTGTTCTGCATCACCTGCGGAGAAAACGGGGAGGGCAGAACAAACCGGGGAACTTGGGGGAAATGAGGCCCGAGCGCAAGCACCACGTGGGACCCCTGTGATGAGGCCCGAAGTGGGCGGGGAACGTGTCTACTGACACTTTCATTTTGACACGCCCAAGCACTTAGTACAGTGCTCTGCACACAGTAAGCGCTCAATAAATACCATCCATTGGACCCATTCTGGCCAAGTTCCCAGGGCGTGGCACACAATATAACTGCGGGCAGGTCTATGCCGGGGTGATGCAGACTCTTCCAAAGAGGAATTTTAGGGATGGGATCCGGAAAGAAGGTGGAAAAGAGCATAATTTGGATCCCAGGGGGTGAGCATCACAGGAATTACAGGACTAATCTTCCTGCTCCATCACTTAGAAGATACCTACTGCCTCCCCTTCCCCAAGTCTTGGAACATCACCCAAATCTGCTTTCCATAGAGATTGGGGCAACAGTTACGCAAGAGGCAAACTCAACAGATCGCATCAACAAAACCTGACGTACAGAAAACATCTTTTTCTAACCTCAAAGATCATCCGCTGCAGCCCGAAACAAAACGTGGACCCAAATGGGTTGGTGTTGTTTGGAGAAGATGACCTTCAGGAGAGACAAAAACCAACAGGGGTTGGGGAACAGGTACAATAGGAGCAGTGCCATTTAACCTTCTTGAGACCGACCCTAGGCTCATTCTCAGAGTTGGATTCTAGGCAAATCAAATGAACTTTCATTTCTTACGGTAAGTTTTGTCCCTATTTGTTGCCGAATTATACTTTCCAAGTGCTTAGTACAGTGTGCTGCACACAGTAAACGCTCAATAGATATGGCTGAATGAATGAAACAAGATCCCACAGACTGAACCGGGGTCCTCCAAGTTCTGAGAGGGGATCTCAGTGGTCTGAAAAGTGTACAAATTTGAAATATGTGCTGGCACAATCTTACATGTAGCCTCGTGTCAGAGGTGAAGGTCAGGATACCATTCTGCCCATCTGGGGTCCCTTCCTCCCCCCCTCTAGACTGTAAGCTTCTTGTGGGCAGGGAATGCATCTGTTTAGTGTTATATCGTATTCTCCCCAGCCCTTAGTACAGTGCTCTGCATACAGTAAGCACTTCATAAATAAAATCGATTGACTGACTCTCCACCCAAACAGCTACCATGCTGGTCTGAGCTCTGAACCCATCACGGCTAGACTATTGCATTGGCCTCCTCGCTGGTCACCCTGCCTCCATCCTCCTCCTCCCCCGGCCCCAGTCTACACTGCATGCTACTGCCCCAATGACCTTCTTGAAGTGCCACCTGGCCCACATCACGCCTCTCCTCAAAACCCCACAGTGACTTTAGTGTGTCTCTGCATTAAACAAAAATTCCCCCAACTTGGCTTGCAAGACTCTCCACCACTCATTCAATTGTATTGAGTGCTTACTGTGTGCAGAGCACTGTACTAAGCGCTTGGGAAGTACAAGTTGGTAACATATAGAGACGGTCCCTACACTTGCCCTGTTTTACAGATCTGCTCAGTTCACCCAAAAGTACATCCTAGTTCCCTCTCTTCACTCCTCTCAAGCTAGCCTTATGACTGAACTTTGCTCTCACCTCTCCTAAGCTGTTCCCCTAAACTGGAACACCCTCCCTTCCCAAATCTACAGCTCTCCTCATATTCAAAGCCCTCCTAAAATCCTACCTTCTGACAAGTCTTCCCTGATTCGTTCCCCCCACCCCAAGCTGCACGAACCCAGAAAGTATCTCTAGCATCTACAAAACTGATCTGTACCCATCTTGAGCCATTTTGAATGTGATATTCACTGCGCTGTGTGAAAATGTTTTTCTGTCATTCTCCTCCAGTAGAGTGCAAGCTTCTTGAGGGCAGGGAATGTGCCATTTCTCTGTTTTGTATTTTCCAAGCACTTGGTACAGTGCACTGAATCCAGTGGGCATTCAATGAATACTACTAATTGTGGTATTTGTTTAGTGCTCACTATGTGCCAAGCACCGTACTAAGTGCTGGGTCAGAAACAAGATAATCAGGTTAGACACAGTCTCTGTCCTCTTGGGACTCGGAGTTTAAGGGGGAGGGAGAACAGATATTTTATCTCCATTTTACAAATGAGGAAACAGAGGCACAAAGAAGTTAAGTAACTTGCCCAAGTTCACGCAGCAGGCCAGTGGCAAAGCTGAGATTAAAACCCAGGTCCTCTGTCTCCCAGGCCTGAGCTCATTTCACTAGGCCACTCTGCTTCCCTGCATTATTACATGCTGGGATCCAGCAGACCGGAGCTCTATTTCACTGGTAAATCACCGCCTAAACTCTTCAGTACAATGGGAAAGAAATAGCTGTAATGCCCAAAATGCTACACAAATGGGCCTGATTGCCAGAGACAGAAGCTGATCTGTCCTACGTGAGAAAGGTTAAAGCCCCATGCTGGTCTTCTGGATCACAAAAGAACATGCTTACCCGTCTGGTCACTCAATTTTAAAGCCACATTAAATAGTACTAAATCAGGAGTTCGGTATGCTGAAGGGAAGGAAATAGCGGAATACTTCTTAAAGGCAGACAGGGAGATCTGGAAACTTTCCAAGGTGCAATGCACTGCACAGCTTTTATTTCTTTAAGCAGACCCGGTTTTTCTTTGCCTAGGGGCTTTGGGATGTTCCAGTCTTTGGCAGATGACAGGTGAGATGGGGCTGGTTGCTTACCTGTGAAGGACTACAGGCTTCTCCACAGGATGGCCCAAGAGATCCTGGATGCTGTCCCACTGCAACACAGGTTGGGGGTGGGTGGGGGGGGAGACACACGACATTACAGAGAGGTCCAATTTGGGGTGCTGGCTTCTCGGCGGGGGGGAGGGGGGACACAATCTCCCCACCCCTCCCCCAAAGGTAGGGTCGGCATTTGTCCTCACAGTGGACAGTCCCTTTCCCAAACTGCATATGCTGTAGAGAGCAGAGAGGGCTTATTCTCATGGGGGTAGGGTGTGTGTGGCCGCTACAAGGTTTGGCTTCTTTCTCTAAAACATCCCTTCCTAGCTATTCGAATAGGCAAGGTGGCAAAGGTGTGGGAGGTCTCCCTCTTGTGGGAGATCTTTGTGGATTTGATGTGGGGAACTATAGGACAGTGATTAGTTGATCACGGAAAGAAAAACCAAGCTGTACGATACCTCGGGGACATGGAATCTAGCCCCAGGGCACAGGTCACTGCACCGAAAATAGGTGCCCCCTTTCCACCGCCCCCATCTGTAGAGCTTCAAGTTCAAAAATAGAGGGCCACATGCAAAGCTGCATGATCTGGGGGTGGGTAGAGAAAGAGGATATCCTTGGCTGAAATGGCTGCTGTCATCATGGGGCTGGTCCTAGAACTTGGCAGGAAGGAGCAGGCTCCAATGGTGAAGGGAGGTGTGACAAGGACTTCAAAGGGAATACTCAAGAGCACAGCAGGAGCCAGAGTGGAGGTCACTCACGGACCATAGGGGACAAACCCTCCCCATGGCCATGGAACCCACTCTCCAAAATCTCCACAGAGAAGAAGGTAATACTAGTGAACACTGGCTTCACTGGGCAAATCTTGGCCTGCTGCTTTATGTGATCTAGTTCTTCCTGGTGGCAGTCAGACTCCACCGGCCCCCAAAGGCCATGACAAACAACTGATAATTCCCCCCACCTCAGCCAGAAGCACCTGGGAGTTAAGAATGGACCTAAATCAGAGTTAAGAAAGGACCCTGTCCCTCCGCCAGTGGATTTAGTTGAGATGTGCTCAATGGCCCCAGAGGCTTCTAAAGCTGGGAGTCCTGCCTGGGCTGAGGTAAAGAGTCCAGGGCTCCCAGAGACAGGGCTCTCAGGCTACCACTCAGCTTCACCGAGACACTCTTGGTCCTCACCACTCCCATGAAGCGGTGCTTGGGAGGCTCCCAATCTGGCTGCTGCTGCTGAAAGACTCCCTGACCAGGAGAAGGAAGTTTAGGGGGAACTGATGGATGGGCATGAGCCAACCACGTTGCCTTGGGAGAGGGCCAGAGGGGAAAGGCTACTCAGGGACCACCAACTGGATGGTGGGAATACTGCTGAGCCCCACTGCTCTCCAGGAGCCCCCGATTCAGGCCCTCCGCTCGCCTTCCTTGTGTCTGAAATGCTCTCACCTTGCTGTAAGTTGTGCAGGTTTCGGTCTGAGATTCAGCACTTTCTGAGAAGACAACACAGTCAGACCATTGGGAAGTTGCATCTACACATTGGTTTTCAAAATTCACAAGTCAGGGACACAGTAAAGAAATACTTCCAAGGATCATGCTGTACAAACCTCCCTTCCACAGGCGTGCTTTAGTAAGAGCTGGGATAAGACATACCACTTTTCGTTTATCGGCAAGCCCACGTTCCCCACCCAGGACAGAGCTGCCCAATTTCAATGGTTCAGAGGAACGGGGCTCCCAAAGAAATATAAGTAAACTCACAAGACAAACTCCATTTTCTATCCACACTTGGGAGAGCCAACTGTTGTCGGGGACAGGGAAGAGTGAGTGAGTGAGTGAGTGAGTGAGAGAGAGAGAGAGAGTGTGTGTGTGTGTGTGATTGAGTGTTGATTTTGGATACCGCTAGGTACTTTATCCACTATTAGGGGAAATGTCTTCCCTTATGTAACAGCTTGAGCTGTAACCACCTCAGGAGAGGAAGGGAATTGGGGATGGGGGAACTGTCTTTTCCTGCATGCTCCGGATGCTAAAGGTCTTAAGTGGCAGCTGATCCCCTTAAAATCTGTCACCCATTCTCTGGACTTCATTTTAAACTATGCTTTTCTGACATCCATTCAAACGGATCAAGGACAAACCAAGTTCGATTTATCTTAAAATATCAGTCCTTACTGGATCGATCCCTACAGTCAGATCCACGAGCTGCCATAAGTGATGGAAAAACCCCAGACACAGACCTCTCAGGATAAAGGGGAAAAGCCCATCACTGCAATGGCTAGGAAGGCAAACTGTCATTTTCCTCTCTCTGTCATGAAACTACCTGGGCCTTCAAGGCGTGACCCTCAATATTTGAACCTGGTCAATGGTGTATGTGATGGCCCTCAAGCACCTTCCCCATTTATGCTGCTAAACACCTCCTGAAGCAGGGAGCGCTGCTTACCTCTCTTAGTGGCAAGTGGAATCTTGAACTCACAACGGTGGTAACTGGGGAAAGAAGATCCACATGGTGAAGAGCTGGGCAACTCAGGCAACAGAAGCAGAGTCCCAAGAGGGAGCGTCTACCTTACTGACTGAAGTCTCCCAGAACCACTAAGCGTGGTGTCCTCCTACAGCAACCAGAGCACCCGGCATTCCTCAGGCAGCTTATTAGCTTGAGAAGAGCCACAAAGCTAAAAAGCAATGCCCGAATGGCATCGATGCTCGCTTAAGGACTGTTTTGGGAAAGGGGAGGAGAGGGGTGTTTCCTTTTTTATAAGCCTATAGATAGAATTAGATCTATCCAAAGAATTTTGCTCGAAGAGTTTGGCTTAGTATTTCCCAAGAGGGGTTAAGAACTAAAAATCCTGTCTCATTCTGGGGGAGACATACCCCAAAAATAAAGAGGGCAAGAGAAAAAAACTGATGCGGCTCAGTCCCATTTACTTTGAGGATATGGAGGCCCAAGATTTATAATTGTGAGCTTAGGATGTTAAAATGGTGTGACAGATGAAAAGCAAGTTTATTCACATCCCCAAAAGGAGAGGCATACCCTAGAGGAGAGACATCATTTTGCTTCAAGACAAACTTGGAGTCAGCTCAAAGGTCTTCTGGAGCCCAAGATGGATAGGGGTTCGGCCCGGTGTGACGCCACCTGAATTGTGACGCTTTCCAAGGCATGGGGCCCTTCTCTCAGGGGGAGGAGAGGGAACTACTTCTGGGGCACCCTACCCTTCGCAAAGAAGGGAGAACTCTCCCCGATGCTCCCACCAGCTTCTTCGGGGTAAGTCGTATTACTGCACGGGACACCTCGTGGCACCCGTTTCCGCCGATCTGAACTCGACTCCCTTCACGTTGGCCAAGGACAACGGAAAAGCACTCGCCCCTCTCTCAGGACCGGCTGACCTGTGCCCAACCACTCTTCATGGAACCCATCTCCACTTTGGCCTTCACACCTCTCATCTGAATATCTGCTACTACCAAGACCTGCACCTGCTCCACCCGTGCCCACGACCTAAGCTTCAGGGCACACTGCAACAGCCCTCGTATTCATCGCAACCTAGTTTCTCCCTGGGTGCGGCCCCGGAGCCAAAAGACCCAGAGGCCGAGATCTTCCCAACAGCCGGCGATGGCCATCTTTGCGGTTAGCTGATTAGGCAGGTGAGGTGCTACATGCTCCTGAACGGATTCTGACTTCCACGGCCGCCGTCCTGCTGTCTAGATCAACCAACGCCTTTTCCGGGGGCTGATGAGTGTCAGCATTGGGCGCCCGAACCCGACGTTCGGTTCATCCCACAGCACCGGATCTGCTTACCAGAAGCAGCCCACCGGGCGCTCGCGTTACCCGCCCAGCTCCATGCCAGCGAGCCAGGTTTCTTACCCATTTAAGGTTTGAGAATAGATCGGGACTGTTTCAGCCCCAAGATCTCTAATGATTCGCTTTACCAGATAAATCTGCGTGTGGAAAAGGAGGGGGGTCGAGTGCCAGCTATCCTGAGGGAAACTTCGGAGGGAAACAGCTACTAGATGGTTCAATTAGTCTTTCGCCCCCTATATACCCAGGTTGGATGACCGATTTGCAAGTCAGGACGTCTATGGACCTCCACCAGAGTTTCCTCTGGCTTCGCCCTGCCCAGGCAAGGTTCACCATCTTTCAGGTTTGGGCACGTGCGCTCATGCTCCACCTCCCCAAGGGGGTGGGCAAGACGGGCTGGTGGTGTGCTCTTGGGGTGGGACACCGACGAGCGACAGAGTCCCCAGTGTCCCCGCACGGGATCCCACCTTAGCCGGCGTGTGCCAGCACTCGTCTTCGGTGCGCCACGGGTTTGGCTTTGGTGCAAACCCCTGACTCGTGCACGTGTTGGACTCCTTGGCCCGTGTTTCAGGATGGATCAGGTGGGTGGCTGCCAATACACCACACACCCTGGGCGCGGTGTTTTCCTGGGCCAGGAAGTGCAATGCAGTTGGGGTGGACTGAGGGCAGTCCTGTCCCCACCCCACCTGCTGCCCGTAAGATGGTTATGCTGGGTGCAGGGAGCCCCACTCTCCTGGGGAACTGATGGTCCCCAACCTCAATGCCCCTAGAAGGGGGAAAAGGGAAGCATGGGGCGCCTCGTGGGGGGGCTACATTAGCCTGCCTTGTGGAGTCCAGTCCTATCAGGCTACCTAGGCACACCATCAGAAAGTGGTGGCCACGGCCATCTGGGTTAGCGGCACCTCCTCTCTCCCGCCCTGCCCATTCCACAGGTGAGGGGAGGACTCCCAACACTGAATCCCCACTGAGCTAACTGCACAAACTCCATCTGTTTGCCTTGCAATGGTATCATGCCTTGGGGACCCACTGTCTGTATGAGCCCCTTCTTACTTCTAAGTCAAGTGGTGATGGCTACTAGCACCCAACCCCATGCTCCAGGAGCTTCTGCTTTGCAAAGTGGCAACCATACAGAGTTTTGGGGCAGGCCTGATTTGGAGTCAGGGCTACAAAGGCAGGACACCATCTACACCATTGCAAATCCAGGGAATGTTTTATCTGTCTCAGGACCGCTACAATGGAATGACTCTGCCAGCCAGAAAAGGTGGAACTGTGGTGCAGTAACCCCAGAAGAATTGATTTGGTGTCTACTGAAGTCAAACCCAGAGCCCTTCTGTAAGGAGCAGCTCTAAGGGGCGAGAGAGGTTGTACTCACATGTTGAAGTTATAATGCCCAGGGTAATTTGTATGTAGGACAAATTTCTTCACTTTGTGGGTAACTGCATCAAAAAGAATATCCTAGTGGAGAAAACAGAAGCTTGAAATCACTGAGATGGAACTCAATTGTCTCAATGACAGTCACGTGCACTTTGCCGAGGTCAGCCTGGCCATGCAATATGAAGGTTAGGATCACCTCCCTGAAACCTCCAAACTCTAAGGAATTTCTAAAGGAAGGTTTTCTGTGCCGCATGTGCATATGCAGGGAGTAACAGCCAGGCCTGAGAGTACTGTAATGTCTACAGTATCAGGCAGAGCAACACAGACAGGCCCAGGCCTGCTGCCCCTGAGATCAAGTGTATGATCAAGTCTCTCTAGTTCCATTTGCTTAAGAGACAGTATTTTCTCAATGTGGATTTTAGACCCTGTACAGTGAGAACAGCACTGTGGTGGTGAGGCTCATAAGGCACTTTTCCCTGAAATCTAATGCAGCCTGGCCACATTACCTGCCCAACTCCCATATCTCCACTGGGCCAAGAAGCTCAGCCTACTCCTCTAGCCTCTTACCTGCCACCCAAAACTCCTAGCACATTCTTTTTCCCCCCATGCCTCTTTCGACCATCTTTCCCCTGTCACTTTTTCTCACACTTCAGAAGCACCAAGTCCATATAAGTGCCAAAGTGCTGCTGGTATGTGCGCATGCATTAGATGAAGCAGACACCCCACAGACAGTCGGATTCTGATGAATTCCAACTAGTTTCCATGGCTGGCATGCCTTAGGAGAAGTCATGGGAGGCACGGGACCGAAGATTAACCCTTCTACTTCTCTCCCTAGCGGCTTTTGAAGGAGGCAAAGTAATGGATGCCTCTTTCCCCATCCAACAATAAGGCACCTGAAAATTCTCTACCCCCGATCTCTCTCTCTCTCTCTCTCTCTCTCACACACACACACACACACACACACACACACACACACACACACACACACACTCTCTCTCTCTTCTTCCCAGCAAGCATGAGACCATAAAGCTGAAATGTGGGACATTTTCCAAAGGTTATGGCTAGGTCTTTAGTTGGGAAATCTATACGTACTTTGAGGAGAATGCCCACCACTTACCACTCCGAGTGTGAAGTAGTTAAAGAAGTAGTCGTTGCACTTGGATGGAACCTGCTTATGAGGGGAAGGAGAATGAATCTTCATCTGCAAAAAAAAAAAAAAATCCAAATTCATCTTTTATCAGGTCAGTTCTTACAATGCTAATTACAATACAGTCCCCACCCAGGAACAGGTCAAAAAAAAACATCCCCCATTTTGGAACTATGTTCCTCAAAGCTACAATTCTGGGAAGCAATTTTGTTTGAACACCAAATCTCGAGGGCCAGCCACTTCTGGAGATGACAATATAGAGCACCTTTATCCGATATTGTGATTTTGGGTTCTTTACTGGCAGTGAGCAGCCAGCACAGAAATGCTGACTATAGGCAAACAGAAGGTTACTTGCTCATCGGAAATCTGCCTTCTCTCTGGATGGAGGGGAGGGAGAGAACAAAGAGGAGGAAGCAGCAAAGCATCACACCAATGCCAATCTGAGGATTTCAATGACCTTAGAAACACACATGCAATATCTCCACCAGCTATCAAATGGAGACAGTTTTTCAAGCATAATTGAAAGCTGCTTAATTGAAAAAAAAAAAAAGAGAGAGACACCTTGGTGTTAAAGGTGGACAATTTTCTGTCTCACAAATGTGTTTTCCCACCTTGTCTTCTGATTTGTAGAAGACTTTGTGTGGCGATCCCAAAGTGCTCAGAACATCTTGGCATGAATCACCAAAGTACACACAGCGCTCAAATACCCGCATCTTGGCATCAGCCAACACACCTGGGCCACAGCCTGAAGAGGGAAAAACAAAACAAAACTCTCAGAATCCCTCAATCACATAGCCTCTTTGCATTTGATCCTCTTAAAATAATTGCCAAGGCCAGCTGACGGAACCTTCCATCTCATTCTTCAGGTGGCAAAGTGGAGACCTTAGTGGCAAGCAATGTGGCCTAGTGGAAAGCAACTATGTCTGGGAGTCAGAGGACCTAGATTCTAATCCCGAATCTGCCACTGGTCTGGTGTGTGACTTTGGGCAAGTCACTTCACTTCTCTGTACCTCAGTTACCTCATCTGTAAAATGGGGATTAAATCCTACTTCCTCCTATGTAGACTATGGGACAGGGACTATGTCCAACCTGATTATCCTGTATCTTCCCCAGCTCTTAGAACAGTGCTTGATACACAGTAACCGCTCAGCAAGTACTACTACTATTATTATTATTATCAACATGATTCACTTCAGTCAAGTACAGATCAAGAAAGCACTTTCTCATTTCCCAAAATGAAGAATTACAGTCATCGATGTCATTGATATGAATTTTGAAACAGAATGGAAGGGGGAGGGTGGGAAGATCAAGAGAACTTCAGAGCGTGAGACCAGGAGAGCACGGGTCTACTTACCTTACTGTGCTTTCCCTAGCGCATAGGTCAGTGCTCTGAACACAGTTCTCACTAAATACCAATCGATTAGAATAGCTAGCCACTTCATATTGAGCAGCTTAAAAATGACTAATACTGGATGAGGAAGGAGACTTTATATTGGTTGAGTCTTTTAAGTGACAAAAGCCCATCATACACAAATTGAAGAGAGGCACCTGTCCTCCTCCCTGAAGACTGTTCTCTTCCAGACTCTTCTAGGAAGCCAATTCTACACCATATTAAGATTCTACGCAAGGAATGTTGATCCCATGCATCTCAGCCCAGATCACTTCACTTTTTTTTTTATAGTATTTGTTAAGTGCTTACTATGCTGGGCACTGTACTAAGCACTGAGGTAGATACAATACAATCAGGTTGAACACAGTCTACGTCTCACATGGGCTCACAGTTTCCATAGTTTTCATCCCCATTTTACAGATGAGGTAACTGAGGCACAGAGAAGTGACCTACCCAAGGTCACCAAGCAGAAAAACGGCAGAGTAGGAATTAGAACCCAGGTCCTTTCTAAACCAGCCCTCCCTCACTGCCCTAGACAAAGTCACAAACATACAAAAAATCACTTTGTGTATCGGCAGATACTGTTGTTCCGGACTGTCTTGTGAAGGCTGTAAATTCCTGTAGCGCTGCTGGTTCACCCAACCCGGGGAACCCTCTGCACATCAGCAGAAAATGAGGTAAGAATTCTTTATATCTTCCCTCTCCATCCATACCGCTACCCTGCTCATTCAAGCTCTCATCCTATACTGTCTGGACTACTTCATCAGCCTTCTCTCTGATCTCCCATCCTTGTGTCTCTCCCCACTTCAATCCATACTTCATGCTGCTGCCCGGACTGTCTTTGTCCAGAAACAGTCTGGGCATGTTACTCCCCTCCTCAAAAATCTCCAGTGGCTACCAATCAATCTGTGCATCAGGCAGAAACTCCTCACCCTCGGCTTCAAGGCTCTCCATCACCTTGCCCCCTCCTACCTCACCTCCCTTCTCTCCTTCTACAGCCCACCCCGCACCCTCCGCTCCTCTGCCGCTAATCTCCTCACCGTACCTCGTTCTCGCCTGTCCCGCCATCGACCCCCGGCCCACGTCATCCCCCAGGCCTGGAATGCCCAACCTCTGCCCATCCGCCAAGCTAGCTCTCTTCCTCCCTTCAAAGCCCTACTGAGAGCTCACCTCCTCCAGGAGGCCTTCCCAGACTGAGCCCCTTCCTTCCTCTCCCCCTCCTCCCCCCTCCATCCCCCCAATCTTACCTCCTTCCCTTCCCCACAGCACCTGTATATATGTTTGTACATATTTATTACTCTATTTATTTTACTTGTACATATCTATTCTATTTATTTTATTTTGTTAGTATGTTTGGTTTTGTTCTCTGTCTCCCCCTTTTAGACTGTGAGCCCACTGTTGGGTAGGGACTGACTCTATATGTTGCCAACTTGTACTTCCCAAGCGCTTAGTACAGTGCTCTGCACACAGTAAGCGCTCAATAAATGCAATTGATTGATTGATTGATTCCCGAGCAAAGAACAAGAACCCAAAGATGAGCTACCCTAGTTTCACCCCCACCCGGCCCGGTGGTTTTACCTGCAGTGAGCAAGCGGAGCCGCAAACCCGAGGGTCCAGTTCCATCTCGCAAGACATCAATGCTCTCTGCATACACATTCCCCAGGAAGCAGGTGAGAGGCATTCCGGGTGCCCTGAGAAGTTGGGGGAGTTGAACCAGACTGTATGACACATTTTTTCTTTAGAAAAAGTTACCGACACTCACAGACTCCAGACCAGAATGATTTTAGGTTAACTGGGAGACTTGGGGTTCTAGAATTTGAAGAAGCAGGACCCAACCAGGAGGCATACCACGCACACAATTCAGATGCCCCTTCAGTATAGGAAAACTAAAACTAGGCAATCTGAATTTGAGAGGGCGGTTGCGGAAGAGGAGCTGGCCACTCTGGTCTTGAGGTTCCCCCTGCCCCAACACTGGAGATGAGGGAGGGAGAGAGCTGTTAGGTCTGAGACCCAGCTCTCCCACTTCAGGCTGTCAACTGGGAGGGAAAATGACTGAGCCCAACTGCAAAAAGCCTGAAAATGAATCACCCTCTAAAGCCATTTAGAAAAAATGTGAACCCTTTGAGGTCCTGGCAGGAAACTGACCAGAGGAAGGCTACTGATTGCTTGAATTGTTTTGAGATTCCTTACTGTGCTGTTATCACTCTGCATATTGGGTTTTTTGAGTTGGGAGAGGGAGAGAGTCTGTGTGTCCATCCCTTCATTTGAATTTTGACCTATTCAACCACAGGAATGAAGTTCACTAATTTTCACTGTACATTCTCCTGCCTTAGGGTAGGGCTTGCCACATCCTAGGACAATTCATGGAGATGATAATGAAGGAAGGGGAGACATTGGGTTTAGATCAAAGCATGAGTCAGGAAAAACAAAACTGCTGGTGAATTTTATCAGTCAGGAAACAGGGAAGTTAGGAAAGACTGTCCTCTACAGGTACATCAGGGTACTGCAGTTTTGAAAACCACATCACTCGCCACCAGGAACTGCCGTTTGAAAAGCTTTTCATTAAACATTGAAAACATCCACTAACTGGCTCCATCTACAGTATTTTTAAATAAATGAGGAAAAAAGGCCCACTCCATGAGGTGAAAAGCTTAACAGGCCATTTTTTTCTGTGACTCTTTCAACATTTCCTAGGTTCTACTCCCAGCTTTGCCACTTGCCTGCTGTCTGACCCTGGGCAAGTCACTTAACTTCTCTCTGTCCCAGTTTCCTCATCTGTCAAATGGGGATTCAATACCTGTTCTCCCTCATACTTAGCCTTTGAACCCTGGTTGGTTCAAGGACTGGGTCTGACATGAATACCTTGTACCTACTCCAGTGCTAAGTATGACGTTTGGCACATAGCACTGAACACATACCAACACCACAACTAACATATTTCCTGGGAACCCACCTTTCCCTCCCTTCCTCCCAACAACAACAAAGAAAATTAAAAATTGTCCTCTTACTGCAAAAGAAAACAGAACCTCCCCTCTTTCTGCACCCACCAGCCTCCCCACTTGAGCCACTTGGTTTCTTCTGCCAAGACTGAGTAAATAATGAACCTGGAACCCAGTTTCAGCCTGTAATGGGTTCTATATCTCTTCCTGCCCAGTCTTCCTTTTTTTACCTGGTATCTTGCAAGCTGTTTCCATTATAGATGTACATACGCTTCACAGTTGCTCCATGGGGAATTTGTAGAGAAGCTAGGCCATGGGCAAAATTAGGCTGGGAATACAAAAATCACATGCCCCATCTATGAGTCAACCACACAAATGAGGTTCTCATACATGCATCGCTGCAAGTACATTTTCCCCTGGGGCAGACAGCAGAGTCAGGCAATCAAGCCATTTGAGCTTAAAAATGTGGACATTGCTTAGTTCGCTTTGCCCCAGTTTACCATAGTCTTCATCAGGATTGGCATTCTCACATGTTACCATTGTCCAAATAAGGAAAGAGTTGTACAACTGTATTTAACATGAGATTAAATGTATTATCAAGGGTTCTGGGCAGTTTCACAATAAATGATCAAGGGAGCGACCCATCAAGTGATTATCAGGAGCAAACACACAAGCTCATTGCCTCCTTTCCCACACAGATATTCTAAAGTCACCTTTCCCATTTCCTGAACATTTTTAAACCAACAAACATTCTGCAGTCCGACTGACAGAGATGAATGCTGTCCATACATTTTTAGAAGCAGCATGAACTAGAGACAAGCTTGCTGACCTCATATTTTGGAGCCTCAGCCCATGAGTCTAACTGAAAAGAAAAGGATAATCCTCTGAAGTTGAGGTGGAAAAGTTGTTCAGCTGAGTTGTACACTGGTGGTGGGGGAAAAAAGAAAAAAAAAAGGATTACAGGAAGTTAAATAGCATCTGTGAATGAGCTAACTCTGCCCTGGTAAAGTTATTAGTCTTCTGTGCCATTAGCCTGCTCTGAGTCCAAAATAGTGATAATCAAATCCCCAGCAACTGGGCTCCTCAGGCCCCTGTACATAGTATTGCTATTCCACTAGATACCAATTTAATGAAAAGAAGAGCACACTGCTAAAAGAAAGTCTGCTCAAAGAATAACTGGGGAAAAGCCAAATAGGAAGCTACTGCTATAGAGCCCGGCTGTTGGTCCAGTGGAAAGAGCACGGCTTCGGGAATCAGGACAACTGGGCTCCAGTTCCCATTCGGTCTGCTGGGGTTCTGCCATTAGCTGTGAAGGTTTCTGACCAAACAACCACTGAGGGCATTCTGCAAGGTGGACGGGCCCAGGGGAAAGCCTGGAAGATAGCTGGCTGACATGGACAGCGAAGACAGCAAGAGCTAGGAAAGTGACGTTGCACTGTAAATGGGTTCTGCACAAAAAATGCCTTTGCCTGCATGCTGCAGTGAACCGCCGCTCCCGTGCCCAGCGGGAAAATGACTGGCAAGAAAAAGAGCGAGCGAGAGTGGCACCGGGCAAACCACTAATGCAACAATCAACTCTTTTATGGAGATCCTAGAGCTTCAGGACCGAGGTTCTTTCGGGATTCCCGACGGGAGACTCCATCATCATCATCACTTCAGATGATACCCTAAACCTAGTGTGTCATCACTGGTAATGACTTGGTCTTCAACTTCCAGAATTTATCTTCTGGATGCAAACATATCATAAAGGGACATTAGCAAACAGCCACAGTACGAGCTTCCCATTAGAGTGTAAGCTCCATGTGGGCAGGGAAAGTCTCTCCGTTGTTCTGTACATCCCAAGCGCCTAAAACATTGCTGCGTACCAAGTAGGTGCTCACTATATGCTACTACTACTATTACTATATTACTACTACTGCTACATTTGCTCATATGGAATATGTCCCTTTGACTAAGTGTGTTGACTGCTTACCTCCTGGATGGGTAGCTCCAAAGGACTGGTCGATCTGTTCTATGGTTGGAGCTATAGCCTGAGAGTTAAAATGGACGCCACTGTAAAAGAAGCAAAATGCACTCCGATTAGTTAGCAAAGACTGGGCTATGTCCCAGGGATGAATCATTATTTAAATTATTGAAGAACTCTCCCAGGAAGACAAAGCTGCAGGACTCAGGATGAAACATCCAACAATTCATGGGGTTCTCTAGGCGGGAAAGAGGCTAAGTTCCCAGAATCAGTCTTCTAACATTTGCTGAGTGCTAACGGCACACTAAGCACCGATCGGAACAAAGGGAAACTTGGTCCCCGCCTATTGGAACGTCAGCTTCAACAGGGCCCAAATCGTGGTGTGTGAAAACCCGGGTGAACCATGGCTAGTTGGTTGGGGCTTTGTTTTATCCAGCTGCTCCATCCCAAAAGAGGCAGAGAGTACGGTTTTTCATTGTTGGACTAAACTCAAGGGGACAATCTGAAACAGTGGAGGTTGGCTGGAAGGGAGAAATAGCTTGGTTGGGACCTGGCTGTCATGAGGCCCTCAAGATTCAACAGCACCAAAGCAGTGTGGCCTAGTGGAAAGAGCATGGGCCTGGGAATCAGAGGACCTGGGTTCTAATCCTGACACTGCCAACAGCTTGCTGTGTGACCCTGGGCAAGTCACTTAGCTTCCTCAGTTTCCAAAAGGGGATTCAATATCTGTTCTCCCTCCTACTTAAGACCGTGAGCCCCATGTGGGACAGGGACTGTATCCGACCTAATTGCCGGCCCTCAGCTCTTCCCATAGAGTTGTCTCACTCACTACATAGTCCAGGGTCCCAAGCCAAATGTCCCTATTCCCGAGCAACTGTAGGGAGCCAGTCAACATTGGACAGGGGAGAACAAAGGGCGAAGAGAAGGAGGAACCTGCTCCTCTTCTACTCCCTCCACTTGAGATGGAAACCACCCCCACCTGCAGTAGTTGTGCAGAACCATGTAGTCCCAGCCCCAGCAACAGCAGTGAGTCAGAGATTTTGGGTGGAGGGGAAGGAAGGGATGGGACAGAGTAGCTCTTTCCTCCTCCCTCTCCCCACCCCATCTGGAGTTCACTGATTCATGCCTGGAACTTAGCAATGAGTAGGGTGATCATTATTATTTTCTTTCTTAAATAAGGGGGAGGGGGTGTCCACTAGGGAATGGAACCCAGGCTAGAGTTGGCTGTGTTACTGTAGGGACCCAGTTCTTTTCAGGAAGAGGCAAGGGGCAAGGAAGAACTCTTAGGAAGGAGACTGGGAAGAGGAGAAAGGGTGGTGGAAGACTTTGGAGCTGAAGAGTAGAAGGTAAACAGGGCCAGGGTCGCTTAGAATAAAGGCAGTCCAGGAGCAGGGTACGGTAGCTCAGGATTAGGGATTTGGCTGCAGAGGTGACGGGAAAGTGTTTATGCTGGAGACATTCAACTTCGACCTCCTCCTCACCCCACCCCACCTTCAACGCCTGCATCACTGGGCACTTCCTAGTGGCAATCTGGTGGTAGCCAGGGGCCGCTCGCTCCACCCTTCCAAAAGGAGCCCCCAGGGGAGGAGAGGAGAAGAGAAAATGGGAAGGGGTGCAGTCAAGGAACAGGATGGTGAGTTCTGGATCAGATTCTCATCCACAGAGTTGAGGGCTGACAGGAGTGTGATCTGCCCTTGTTCAAAAGCTCTGAGTTTTCCCTCATCAGCCCTTGGTGTGTCTTCACCAAGGAGGAGGTCCAGGGGACGAGAAGTGTGAGCCAGCACCCACTGAAGAGAACAGGAGAATGCAGTCAGAGGCAGAGTGGACTGAGTCACTCACGGCTTGGAGATCCTCAGGAGACCTGGCCAGTTCCAGAGCCTAGAATCAGTCTTCAGTCGGGGGGGGGGGGGGGGGGAGGGAAGAGAGGGGAGCCGGGAGGAGGAAGGTGGATGCGGATGAGGTGAGGGGTATGATTGGGGGGGATGAAGGGAGGGACCTGTTATTTCAAGAGGAACTTAAGGAGGAAAGGAACTGGGCAATCAGGAAGGAGGAATGAAGATGGACATACAGGCTTAGTTTTCATGACACATCAGTTCTCAACCAACTTACCAATATTTTAACTTCACTTTAGTCAAGTCATAAACTTCAATTACCTTAGAGACAGAAAAAAAAAGCGTTGCATCACAAAATTTTGAAAGTTGACAAACTGAACAATGTTACCAATACATACATCTGCAGAATAAAGATTCACAGGCTAAGATCTGTTGCTCAACAAAGGAAAAGCCTGTGTTTCCTAAAGACATTCCCCACTTAATTTTAAAACACATGGGCTTTTCAGAAAAAGCAATAAACCAATGGCTGAAATCCAACCATTTACCTTACAGAGTGTTCAGAGGGCAAATCTGACTGCTGGGGCAGCCCAGCAAGACCCCTGGGGCCTGAATCAGTTCTTACACCAGGAGCCCGTTTCTAGACTGTGAGCCTGTCATTGGGTAGGGACCGTCTCTATATGTTGCCGACTTAGTACAGTGCTCTGCACACAGTAAACGCCCAATAAATACGATTGAATGAATGAATTCTCTAGAGGTGGTGGGCTAAACTGCAAGTCTTTGTGTGTCATCCCCCCCCCCCCAAAAAAAAACCCATTTCTAACCTTTAAAAGGAATTCTCAGATCCTTACAACATAGTCTCCCCTTTACTGGGGTTGACATCTTTGGACCTCCAGCTCTCCATAAAGGGGTCTTAGTGTTAACGAGATGAACTGCTGAGGACAGGAACAATTAGAAGGGACAGAAAGCCCTTGGCAAGACTTTTTGTTACTCAACACTTTGACCCCAACCAGCCACTTTGCTCAGAGAATAGGAGCATGAGATTCAGAAATTTAAATGAAGGCAAGTAAATAAGTTGCACTTTTTTGGGGGGTGGGGGGGAGAATGGCACTATTAAGCGCTAACTTTGTGCCAAGCACTGTGCTATGTGCTGGGGGAGACATAGTTCCCATGCCCTATCTGGAGCTCACAGTTTAATGGGGAGGGAGAACAGGTGATTAATCCCCATTTCACAGATGGGGAAGCAGGCACAGAAAAGGTAAGTGACTTGCTCAAGGTCACATGGGAGGCAAGTGGCACAGCTGGAATTTGGTTTTATTCTGCTGACTTCCAGTCTTGTGCTCTTTCCACAAGGCAATCCTGCCTCCCCAAGACCTTTTGGGGGTGGAAACAATTGCACTTAGCTTAATGCAACTGCTGTGCTGAAAACTGCTTCTGTAGCCAGTGCCTCACTCCATTAAACCTTCAGCCACACAAGAGAAAAACAGATGAAAAAAATGTCCTGTCGGAGAAAAAAAAAACCCTCATCTGCTTCGCTTTAATCAAATAGCAGAGAAGCATCTGCTTGAGAATAAACCATATCCCATTAGCTCCATAATTTGATTACCGACTAGATTAATGGCATTTAATCAAATCCAGAGGGAAAATAATTCCGATTGCAATTACTTCAGGCCCAGGATAATGCTTACCTATGTCACCACCAGCAGTAGCAGCATTTGAGTGGCTACTATGTGCAGAGTGTACTGAACTGTATACTAGACACTTGGGGAGCATGCATTAGAAGAGACAGTTACTGCCCTGGAGGAGCTCACAATCTAATGGGGGAGACAAGGAGACATCATTTGCTGAATTATACAATAGGTTGGGGGGGGGGGGGGATTCATATGATCAAAAACAGGGGCACACCCAGTTCTGTCAGGACACATGTTTTCACAACCCATTTTAGCTAGAACATCATTTGCCTGGCAAGAAGAGTCAATCTGGATGCATCGCACCACAGTGTGTCTGAAGAAACTGCCCTCGTGCACACACGCAGGTGAGGAGAGGATGGAATCCCCATATTTTACAGGAGAACTGGGTGTCAGCAATTACTTGTGCGTTGCAAAGGGGGGCCGGGGGAAGAGAGAGGACAGTTAGAAGGTGGGGTTGGAAGGAGCAAAGAATGCAAGCTGGGATGGAGCAGGACAAAAGCAGAAAGGCACTGGGTCTGTTTATTGTTCTGCTGTACTCTCCCAAGCACTTAGTACAGTATTCTGCACTCAGTAAGCGCTCAATAAATACGATGGAATGAATGAAAGGAAGAAACCCATGGAGAGCCTTGAAGCCAAAAGTCAGGGGTTTTTCTTGTCTGTAGGAAGAAATGGAGATGTTCGAGGATAGAGGTGATGTGTTCTGCTCAGCACTGTAGAAGGAGGGCATGTGCAGCTGTATGCAGGATAGAACCATGAGAGGAGAAGATGGAGATCAGTAAGGAGCCAATTACCATACTTCATTCATTCATTCAATCATATTTATTGAGCGCTTACTGTGTGCAGAGTACTGTACTAGGCGCTTGGGAAGTACAATTCAGCAAGAGAGACAATCCCTGCCCACAATGGGCTCACAGTCTAGAAGGGGGGAGACAGACATCAAAACAAGTAAACAGGTATAAGCAGCATCATTATAAATAGAATTATAGCTATATACATATCATTAACAAAAATACATAGAATTATAATCACACATATGTACACATATACACAAGTGCTATGGGGCAGGGAGGGGGGTAGAGCAAAGGGAGCGAGTCAGGGCAATGGGGAGGGGGAGCAGAGGAAAAGGGGGGCTTAGTCAGGAGATGAGGAGGGCTTGAACCAAGGTAGTGGTTGTAAAGATGGAGAGAGAGGCGGGTGGGGGAGGTGGAGAATTCATGAAAAATAGAGGAAAAACTGGTTGGACAGAGACACTGAATATGGGAGGTGAATGGCAGGAAAGTCAAAGAAGAAATTGACACAGGACAGGGAGGATGATGATGATGCACTTCACTAATAATAATGGTATTTGTTAAGCGCTTAAGAGGGGCCAGGCACTGTACTCAGCACTGGGGTGGATACAAGTAAATCAGGTTAGACACGGTCCCTTGTCCCACATGGGGCTCAGAATCTCAATCCCCATTTTACAGATGAGGTAACAAGCACAGAGAAGTGAAGTGACTTGCCCACACAGCAGACAAGTGGCAGAGCCAGGACTAGAACTCAGGTCCTTCTGATTCTCAGGGCTGCGCTCTATCCACTAGGCCATGCTGCTTCTCTAGGCAAAAGTCATATTTAATAATAATAATAATGATGGCATTTATTAAGCACTTACTATGTGCAAAGCACTGTTCTAAGCGCTGGGGAGGTTACAAGGAGATCAGGTTGTCCCGGGGGGCTCACAGTCTTAATCCCCTCACATTCAATCCATCACCAAAAACTGTCGGTCTCACCTCCGCAACATTGCCAACATTGTCCTTTCCTCGCCATCCAAACTGCTACCCTGCTGGTTCAATCTCTCATCCTATCCCAACTGGATTACTGCACCAGCCTCCTCTCTGATCTCCCATCCTCCTGTCTCTCCCCACTTCAATCTATACTCCACGCTGCTGCCTGGATCAACTTTGTGCGGAAACACTCTGGGCATGTTACTCCCCTCCTCAAAAATTTCCAGTGGCTACCAGTCAACCTACGCATCAAGCAAAAACTCCTCACTCTCGGCTTCAAGGCTGTCCATTACCTCGCCTCCTCCTACCTCACCTCCCTTCTTTCCTTCTACAGCCCAGTCCGCACCCTCCGCTCCTCTGCCACTAACCTCCTCGCTGTGCCTCGTTCTCGCCTGTCCCGCCGTCGACCCCCGGCCTGGAATGCCCTCCCTGCACACATCCACCAAGCTAGCTCTCTTCCTCCCTTCAAAGCCCTACTGAGAGCTCACCTCCTCCAGGAGGCCTTCCCAGACTGAGCCCCCTCCTTCCTCTCCCCCACCCCATCCCCGCCGCCCTACCTCCTTCTCCTCCCCACAGCACCTGTATATATGTTTGTACAGATTTATTACTCTATTTTACTTGTACATATTTACTATTCTATTTATTTTATTTTGTTAATATATTTTGTTTTGTTTTGTTGTCTGTCTCCCCCTTCTAGACTGTGAACCCGTTGTTGGGTAGGGTCCGTCTCTATACGTTGCCAACTTGTACTTCCCAGGCGCTTAGTACAGTGCTCTGCAAACAGTAAGTGCCCAATAAATACGATTGAATGAATGAATGAATCCCCATTGTACAGATGAGGGAACTGAGGCACAGAGAAGTTAAGTGACTTGCCCAAAGTCACACAGCTGACAATTGGCAGAGCCGGGATTCAAACCCATGACCCCGGACTCCAAAGCCCATGCTCTTTCCACTGAGCCATGCTGCTTCTCTATTTGAAAATAAGCCATATTTGAATACAAAAATTTAATTGCAGAATACCAAAGGAATCACAAAGAAAGAAGGGGTGCTTAAAAGGCAGAATTCAGATACTTTTGTGAAATTAGGGAGATTTCAAGTACAGTTCACCCTCATTTACCTGACCTCTCAGGTTATCACAATCATTTCTGGCAGCCTCTTTCCACCAGTGTTTTTTTAATGGTATCTGTTAAGTGCTTACTATGTGTCAGACACTGTACTAAGCACTGGAGTAGATACAAGCTAATCAGGTTGAACAAAGTCCATGTCCCATATGCGGCTCAGAGTCTTAATCCCCATTTTACAAAGGCACAGAGAAGTTAAGTGACTTGTCCAAGATGACACAGCAGAAAAGTGGGGGAGCTGGAATTAGAACCCAGGTCCCTCTAGATTGAGCTCACTGTGGGCAGGGAATGTGTCTACCAACTCTGTTGTATTGTACTCTCCCAAGTGCTCAGTACAGTGTTCTGCACACAGTAAGCACTCAATAGATACGACTGACTGATAGGTCCGTTAACCCCAAGGCCCGTGCTCTTTCCCCTAGGCCATGCTGCTTTGGTTGGTTCCACTGAAATATCAGCCCTGAATCTGGGCTTTGTCTTGTCTTATGCCGTTGAGTAGTTTCCGAACCATAGCGACACTACAGACACATCTCTCCCAGAACGCCCCGCTCTCTATCTGCAATTGTTCTGGTAGTGTACCCATAGAGTTTTTAGGTAAAAATACGGAAGTGGTTTACCATTGCCTCCTTCCGTATAGTAAACTTGAGTCTCCACCCTCGACTCTCTCCTGTGCTGCTGTTGCCCAGCCGAGTTTTGACTTGTAGCAGATTGCCTTCCACTGGCTAGCCACTGGCCAAGCTAGGAATGGAATGGGTATGCCTCTGCTTGACTCTCCCTCCCATAGCCGAGACTGGCAGAGTACTGGAAACTTTCCAGGTGTGACCCTGAGTGGGGGAATCTGGGCTGCTATCGGGCAAATGAAATCTTCAAAGACAGATGCCTCCCGAGAGGTCATGGCTAGGAACAGGGTCTGGAGGAAACTAGGCCGTGCACATCATAGATTGGCTGCAGTGGGGGTGGGGGGAGCCCAAGGAAGCCCTGAGCATTCTTGGCCTTATCATGACTGTCTCAGGCCTAGGTGGCACACGACTCAGGACAAATCAGCCATTGATCTGTGGGGCCTACTTTCCAGAAAATGGTCCTTCAGTTTCATTCCTTTAACTGCTTCGCTGAAGTCTGAGCTCATGAGCCATTGGTGCCACTGGTCCTGCACCAGCTCTGATGCTTTTGGGGAGAGGGGGTCCCCTAAGGCACAGGATCCAGGGCAATCACCCCAGTGCACCCTACCCTAAGGGCAGGCCTGGCTGTGGGCCCCCAATTTTCATGCACTCCAATTAAAACTGGTTCTGATCAATCCAAATATACCAAGGAGAAATGGACAAGTATCAGTGGCATCAACTACTAGCAAACATCAGCAACATTTGATAGTTTTAAAATGTTGCCCGTTGGGAGGTGGGCATGATACATTTCTGCGTTGCCTGTGAACTTAAATAATAATAATAATTATGGTATTTGTTAAGCGCTTACTATTTGCCAAGCACTGTTCTAGATACAAGGTAATCAGGTTGTCCCACATGGGGCTCACAGTCTTAATCCCCATTTTACAGATGAGGTAACAGGCACAAAGAAGTGACTTGCCCAAGGTCACACAGCAGACAAGTGGCAGAGCCAAGATTAGAACACACATCCTCTGACTCCCAAGCCCATGCTCTTGCCACTAGGCCATGCTGCTTCGTATCTATACCCTTAAATCTGAAGCCTGGGCCCCTCCACTGCTCTACTGCTCAGGCACTAGACAGCAAATGCCCGGTTGTCTACAAGTCAGTGGGAGGGAAAACATAAACCATTCTGCTTGCCCACTGCATAGGGATGGCACCTCTCTCACACCCTCTCGGGGTGGCCCTGTTGCTACCCTAAGAGGTCCCGTCAAAGCTGGTAGATTCTAGGCGCCAGCTTTTCCCACCTCCTGATTGCCCAGTTCCACCCAGAGAGCTTGTAGTTGAGACCTTTGGGAATTTGCATCTTGGACTCCTTGCTCGCTCTTTTGTTTGTAGGTTTTATGCTCTCCTTACTTGGGCTTTCTGTTTACCAGTAGTTTGTCTTGATTCCTTCTTTAGTCCGCCAACTCCTCGAGGGCCATTTCCAGCCTCAATCTTCCTTTCAATAGACTGTTAGCTTCTCGAGGGCAGGGATGAGGCCTACCAACTGTACTGTCTTCTTCCAAACACTTAATTCAGTGCTCTGCACAAAGTCATTGCTCAACAAATACCACAGGACTGATTTGTAATTCCCAACACACCTACTATAGTGCTCTGCTCTCAGTAGGTGTCCAAAACAAAGTTGTTCACTGATTCCTCTCTGTCTCTCAAGCCTGTGTCTGAGAAGATGCTCCTCACCACCTTCGATTTCCATCCCCACTTTAAGGGGGGGTGGAAGGTCCTGGCCCAATGGGAGGAGTGAGGAGATCATGTGTGAGACACTGGTTAGAGAGAAAGTTTGGTCTTCATTCCCTAACCACCCTTATTTGACCTAAGAAGAACTGATCCACCCATCTCCTCCGATTTGGATTGAGTTCATAAATGGTTCCACTATTAGCCAGAGGATTACAACTTTGGCCAAATCAACGAATGGCACTTATTGAGCGGTTACTGGGTACAGAGCACTGTACTTCGCGCTCGGGAAAGTACAACAGAGTTGGGAGACACAAGCCCCGCCCGGAAGGAGCTTACGGCCTTCAGGGGAGGGGAGGGAAGGAAAGAGACATTAAAATACATTTACAGATAGGGGAAATAGTGGAGTATAAGAATATGTAAATAAGTGCCTTGGGGCTGGGGCGAGTATCTCTGTGCTTAAGGGGTACATAGCTAAGTACATAGTTGACACAGAAGGGAGGGTGGGTAGGGGAAATGAGGGCTTTGTCAGGGAAGCCTAAATGAGAAGCTGTGATGTGGAAGTGTAAGGTTTGGTGCCTTGTGACCAACTCAGGAGGCATCAAGGAACTTGTAACCACTACATTAGACACCCCCTGAATTGATCCAAGCTTTAAAGGAACTCCATGACACACTACATTGCTTCACATTTGTTTGAACTAAAACAACAGAAAGGACTACCAGCAACAAGTCTGTCAACCACCAAGTTCCCAAACTGGGAAAAAAATATTTTGAGAAGTAGGATTCTCAACCATTGTCACCTAAGCGAGCCTGGTGTGTCATTGGTTTAACAGCTGGACCTGGCTTAGGCTCAGTTAGTTGGTTTCGATTTCACTACAATGAAGAAAAACAAGTCAGGAAAAACTTATGCTTCTCCCCCACCCCCCAAACTCTCTTCCAAGTTTCAGACTACATAATAATCTAGATATTTTACAGTATTCGTAGTTCATGACGCCACGCTAAATATTGATGTGGAAAATTTGGCTATTCAGATTCATCTGTAGGATGGGGATTAAGACTGTGAGCCCCATGTAGGGCAGAGACTGTGTCCAACCTGATTAGCTTTTATCTAACCCAGCGCTCAGAACAGTGCTTGACAGATAGTAAGCACTTACCAAATACAATTATTATTATGAAATTTTAGAGAAAAGGAATCCAAGGTCCACAGATGTCAAAGGTCATGTTACCAGAGAAAGGAGGAATTAAGAGCAAGATTTTGTGACTTCTCAGCTGGTTTTGGGGGTATGATTTAGAGTGTTACTTGAAATGAGCATTTGGATCCCTGTTGTCTAATCAGTCAATCAGTGGTATCTATTGAGAGATACTGCATGCATCTGATAAAGTGGTCAGGTTCAGTCAATCAAGTAATCGTATTTATTAAGTGCTTACTGTGTGGAGATTACTGTACTAAGCACTTGGGAGTGGATACTATAAGAGTTGGAAGACGTGTAATCTGCCCACAAATAGAGAGTGAAATAAATTATGGATATGTCTATAAATGCTGTGGAGCTGAGGGTGGGTTGAATAAAGGGTATAAATCCAAGAGCAAGGTCAACACTGTAGGGAGAGGGAGTAAGTGCTTTGCACAGAGCTTTGCACACCAATAAATACAAATGAACGATCCCCCTCCCCATCCCCCCCGCCTTACCTCCTTCCCCTCCCCACAACACCTGTATATATGTTTGTACGTATTTATTACTCTATTTATTCATTTAATTTGTACATATTTATTCTATTTATTTTATTTTGTTAATATGTTTTGTTTTGTTCTCTGTCTCCCCCATTGTTGGGTAGGGACCGTCTCTATATGTTGCCAACTTGTACTTCTCAAGCGCTTAGTACAGTGCTCTGCATACAGTAAGCGCTCAATAAATATGATTGAATGAATGAATGAATCTTTTAATGTGGCTTAAGGAGGTAAAGAATGTTGGTTTTGTAAAATCTGAATTAGCAAATAGTTCAAGGCCTGAATTTCAGGGCTCCAGAGAGCACTGGATATCATTAGATGGATGCTCTCAGTCTTTAGGAATGAGCCCAAGTCTACCGAGGGAGCAGGGACTGCTAAGGGTGGAATTGGAGCTAATATTAGAATTGAGGAGCTGCAGGGGGCTGGCACAACCCGACTTTTGAAGATCTGTCAAATTCAAAGAACTCAGGCAAGCGAAATTGCTGTCCTGATTGACTGGAGTATCCTCGCACAGAAATGTAGTAAAACAGCACGCCTATCAACTCTGTTATACTGTCCTCTCCCAAGCGCTTAGTACAGCGCTCTGCACAGAGTAAGCGCTCAATAAATATGATTGATGTACAGAGAGAGCCCAGGCTGTCCCTTAGGTAGAGCTGACTGGGACAACTGAACCAGGCCCTGCAAGAGAAGCAGCGTGGCCTAGTGGACAGAGCACAATCCTGGGAGTCAGAAGGACCTGGGTTCTAATTCCGGCTCCACCGCTTGTCTGCTGTGTAACCTTAGGCAGGTCACTTTACTTCTTCCGCGTCTCAGTTACCTCATCTGTAAAATGGGGATTAAGATTGTGAGCCTCATGTGGGAACAGGGATTTTGTCCAACCTGATTAGCTTGAATCTGTCCCAGTGCTTAGTACAGTGCCTGACACATACTAAGTGCTTAAATACCATAAAAAGAAAAAAAAAAGAAAAAAGAAAACGATGCGCCTTGTACCACCCAGTAGAGGGATTCCAAGAGGGACTGGGGTGGCCTGGCCAGGCTATCTGGACGCACACATCTCTGCAATACGTGATAGGGAAGTTCTGAAATAAACTTTTAAACCGTTTGGCAAACCCTGAAGACCAGCCTATTCAAAAGGTGTTAGCTGGCCGAAAAGCAGAGGGAAAATCCATGGCACATTCTTGTTTTCCAGACCACTGCCTGACATAAAAGGGGGACTGAAATGGGCACACAGAGAAGACAACTGTGGCACTGTTCCCAGTTCAAACAGTGGGGTCAGAAGCTAGCCTCAGATGAGAGAAAAGGAGTGAGGTAGATCATAGGGCTGGAAGTCAGAAGGACCTGGGTTCTAAATCCCGGCTCCGCCACTTGTCTGCTGTCTGACCTTGGGTAAGTCACTTCACTTCTCTGTGCCTCAGTGAAAATGGGGATTAAAACTGTGAGCCCCATGTGGGACAGGGACTGTGTCCAGACTGATTAGCCTTAATCTACCCAGCACTCAGTACAGTGCCTGGCACGTAATATGCATTTAAATACCATAAATGATAATAATAATAATTATGGTATTTGTAAAGTGCTTATTATGTGCCAAGCAATATACTAAGCGCTAGCGTTTTGCCATAAGGGGCTTGGGGGCGAACGGCCAAGGACTATCCACTAAAGAGGAGCTGAGGGAAATCAGGAGGACAGGGGAAACACATAGATAAAAAGGGAAAGACCCAGCTGAAGCCTATGGATGGAAAGTACTCAGGGAGTACTACGGAATGCAACTGGATTGGATTTTATGGTCGTCTGTCACTGTACCGGTGCCACCTTGTATCTACGTTGGTTCAATACCGATTGGTGTTTATGATAATACTCAGCTACTTTTTTAAGCATCGGTAAAAGCTTCTCATCTCTTTTCTTCTATATAGAGGGAAAGCCTCTGTGTCTTGTGTTTTGGGCACTCACTTTCATCTCAAGACCACACTGTCCAGGGTCGGGTTAGGATTCCCCAAAAACCCCTCTGAGCCTAGTTTTCAGCCCCAGATAATAGCTATGGGGGAGGAGGGAGTGGAGGGCCTAGAACTATGGTTGTTGCGGGCAGGGAATGTCTGATTATTGTTATACTGTACTCCCCCAAGTACTTAGTACAGTGCTCTGCACACAGTAAGCACTTGATAAATACAACTGAACTACATCACACGATGGTGATTTACCCGAGTCATTCCACTGTACTCTAGCAAGGAAAAGTTCTGAGAATAGTCAATCCAACAGTTTGTTTAGCCGTAGCAGCATGACCCAGTGGCAAGAGCACGGGCCTGGAAGTTAGTGGACAAGGGTTCCAGTCTGGGCTCCCTCACTTGTCTGCTGTCTGACCTTGGGGGAGTCACTTAACTTCTCTGGGCTTCAATTCCCTCATCTGCAAAATGGGAATTAAATCCTACACCCACATTAAGACTGTGAGTCTCAGGTGGGACAGGGACCGTGTCCACCCTGATTAATTTGTTTTTACTTCAGGGCCTACTACAATGCTCAGCACAGAGTAAGGGCTTAACAATTACCACAAAGTGGGGTGGGGGGAGGGGAGGGTGGTGATTCCTGGCTACGCAGGAAGCAGGAAGGCTAGGCCCTTCGAGGAGTCGTAGGTCACCACATTACCACATTGCTTGAGAGCCCCAGTGCACCGGGCTGTCTGAAGAGTTCCCATTAGGGGAGGGGCTGCAAGGCAGCAGGAGCAGCGGCAGGTCTTCAGCGACTCCCATCGTTGCAGAACGTCGACTGGTGGGGACCGGTTTGCCAAACCTCCTTAAATATCCTCCTGACAACCCCCCCAATCGACACTAACACCCCAAAACATCTTACGTCTGTAATGTTGAGCTCTGTTGCAATGCAGCATGGCAGATTCAGTGGGAGTAGAGCCCCACGAGGGCCCAGGCCTGACTGGACCAGAAAGGCAGGCTGGACGGTCTTCACCCTTTGACCTTGGCCTCCTCCGCTTGGGAGGAAACCACAGCCCTCGTTAAGCATGATAGTGGCAGCACAACTGTATCGAATTGGGAAGGCAGGTCCCCCCTTGCTACCTGTGAAGGGATGGATGGCCCTGGACTCAGGATTTCAACTTGTGCAAATTTCTGAAGTCCAACATCACAAAAGTCTAGATGGCTAAGATGGGCTTTTTTCCCCAGAAAAAAACAAACAAAAAACTAGAAACTCTAAACTTATTCCTTCTATTGCCTCTCTGATGCTAACCTACTTCAAGAAATACTGAATCAGTAATCAGTCCAAAGTTAAGTATTTCTATTTTCTGCCATCATTCTCACTTACCTTGAGCCTCTGATTGAAAGCATCAAACAGCAGTTTGATCCCGTCCTGAGTCAGGTTAAGGATGAGGTCATGGCTAAGAGGAGCCTGCAAGACAAAAACGGAAAAATATTCTGATGATTCCTATAAGTTACATGAGATCTGGACATGGTAGGAGCCAGTTTTATTCATAAGTGGTTCTTTAAGTTCAATTAGTAAGGTTACTTTTCCCTAGCATGAGGCTGCCTGAAGCGATAGATATGTGACTGGAAATTCTTTTGACTGGGGAAGCTCATCTAAGCCCAGACACTGGGACTCCATAGAGCGCAAAATGAAAATATTTTAATTCCCCTTACTTGGCTTCTCTGTGTCAAAACAGCAGGAGTGGCAAGAGCAAGATTCCATCTTCCTCACATTCCTTACAAAAGTTTCATTCAAACTTTTGTTTTAGATGCGTCCCCTACTATGCTGACTCTGTGGAGCCAGACATCCAGGAGAGGAAAACAGGCTAACCAAAGAGGTTGTAGGGCTGCCCTTTTCCCATGGCCATATTCTTAAGCAAAGCACAGAGAACCTCTCCGATAAGTTACATGACAGTAGAACAAAATGGGTCAGGCCAAAACAGCTTCTCATGGAGGCCAAGAACTGAGTTCCCGATCAATTTTCCGCGAAACAGGACAGCTACGCATTCTTCGACAACAGGGTCTCTCCAGCCGTGAAGAAAGCGCTTTTGCACCCACGGCCTCAACCTCTCATCATCGCACGTACGGCTGAGCCTCTGTAGGGGCTGGGAAGAAGCCAATGCTCAGAGCTGCAGTTGCCTGACTGCAGTATTCGGATCCCCACCCACACTGCTTCTTGAAACTAGGCTTTTATGGGGCAGTGAGGATTATTTACCAGAATGGTTATTTTTATGTACTACTTGTCAAAAGTAGCATGGATAGGCCTCAGCCTCATCAGGGGCTAGGAAAGCAGCACTCTGAGAAGACCCAGGAAGAATAGGTCTTAAATTTTGCAGTAAGCTGATGTTCGATAAAGTGGAAAGTTTGGGGAAAGATAATAGTGACAAAGACCCTGGGCCCAGTGGGGCACAGGGACTAATAGCCCACCTGATGATCTTGGATCTACCCCAGGGCCTATCACAGTGTAAGTGCTTAACAAATACCATCATTATTAGTACGGTCCACCAACTCACTATACAAAAGCCTTATGTAAGTAGGAGGCTCAGGATATTGGTCATTCGATGGCTAATGCTCTTTAAGTGCAAACAATGCAATGGGGAATGTCAGTCAGGCACAGGCCTTTTCAGCCACATTCACACCCACAGATATGATCTTATGGGCAATAGTATCTTTTTTCAAATATGGACAGACACACACAAATATCAATCTTGGAACAAAGCTCAATTGAACGTAATAATTTCTTGGACGTTAGCAGTGATAATTTGTTTGACTTCTTACCGAGGCAAAGTTCAGAATATTCCTGGCTACTCCAAGAGTTCAGATCTTTTCTCTGGCAGTGTGATCATGAATGTTCTTTGGACAAATTTTTAAAGCCCATGTAAATTGCTCAATGTCAGTACATACCATCTCTTGAGAACTACAGATCAGCTTAAAGCTCCTTTGGGACAGAATAGAAGTCTTCCAAAGAGATGTTCAAACGAGACCAAGATTACTCCGGAACCTAAATTAATCTATTTAATGGATTTACCTCATCAAAACACCCCTAGAATGCTGGCGCTCAAATATTTGTTTTCATATGAAAGATCACAATTTGTAGCTTACTGAGACAATAACAATATCAATCTACATAAACACCCGAAGCATGTTTTCAAAGTGTAATGAAACCAAAAATCATTGTCTGAATATGATGATTATAATAATAATAATATTAATAGTACTAATAATGGTACTATTAATGGTAATAGTGGTAATGATGACATGGTGTTTGTTAAGCACTTACTAACCGCCACGCACTGTTCTAAGCACTGGGGTAGATATAAGATAATTAGGTCAGGCACAGTCCCCGTCCCACAAGTGACTAGGGATTTGAAAATGTATCTAATCTGGTAGTGATAAAAGTCTTCATCTCCTCTAGTCAAACATGACTGGTGGTGAACCAGAAAAAGGTGTTCTCCCTTCATTATTGTACAGGCTATACCTATCAGAAGATCAGCCTCTAAGAATTTAGCAATCAGACATTTAAACTCAAGACTACAGGCGACTTGACTGAATTTGTGACAAGAAGAAAGGCTTGTGGCCTCTCCCCATAGAAGACATTTCTCTTTAATGCTATCAGGTGACACAACCGGTCTTTGCTGAAGTGTTTACTATAATGCCATTTAATAATGCTCCACGCCTAATTAAAAATCCTCAAACATTATTATTATTAGTAATGATGATAATAATTTAGATACACTGCACCTAGTGTTTGTTCAGTTTGGGCTCTAAAGTATGTTTCTTTGGAGAAACAGAATCACAGAATCCTAGGTCTGGAAAGGGTCTCAAGAACCCATTTTGTCCATTGCAAACATAGGAGGATTTCTTAATGCACCGCAGGCTGTTGAGTAATCCAGAGAAAGAACAGAGGGCATTTCTTTTGGACTTTCCTGAACCAAAAGTTAATGGACAGTGAGAACCCTCTTGCTATTTCAAAGCACTACAACACTTATACTGGAAGGGGTTGAACCAATAGTTTCTTAAGAGACTGTAAAGAAGTCACGGCTTTGCTATCGAGAAAGCTGAGCTGCCACAGACTCAGCCCAAATAGACATTTCAAAAACAGGCAACACTTGTTTGGTCCGTTTCACACCTGGAGGCCCAAGTCTCCCAGCAAGGTCCGAGTTCCTTAGAAAACAAAAAAACCTCATAAACCAAAAAAACAAACAAACAAAAAAAAACCACCTAGGTATCTGACCCAAATCCCCATGGTAAATGTCTAAAGCACTAAATGGCTGCATATAATTGTGGTATTCGTTAATCTCTTACTGTAGTGTAAGTACTGTACTAAATGCTAGGGTAGACAAGATCATCAGGTCCCACATGAGTCTAAGGGGGAGGGTAAACAGGTATTGAGCCCCATTTTGCAGATGAAGGAGTTGAGGGCCAGAGAATAATAATAATAATAATAATGGCATTTATTAAGCGCTTACTATGTGCAAAGCACTGTTCTAAGCACTGGGGAGGCTACAGAGTGATCAGGTTGTCCCACAGAGGGCTCACAGTCAATCCCCATTTTACAGATGAGGTCACTGAGGCACAGAGAAGTTAAGTGACTTGCCTAAAGTCACACAGCTGACAATTGGCGGAGACGGGATTTGAACCCATGACCACTGACTCCAAAGCCCATGCTCTTTCCACTGAGCCATGCTGCTTCACTTGCCCAAGGTCAGCCAGAAGGTACATGGCAGAGCCAGGACTAGAACCTAGGTCTTCGGACTCCCAGGCCCGCGCTTTCTAGGCCATCCTGCTTCCCTAATCTAGCAGGTCCAAAACAAGGCGATGGTAGTTCCAAATTGGGTGGCTACTAGAACACAGCACTGACTTTTAACATCTTAAACTAAACCAGAGAGGTCAAAATATACACTCATTTTGAGATCTGAATATTTGCCTCAGGATCTTGTATTGATGTGGTATTGCTGGAGCATAGTCTGGTGGGTGACTGAATGTTTAGCAACATAACAAAACACATCATATCCTGCCATGACTCACTACTTTATGATGGCAGACTAGCCGCCATCCAAACTGGATCTAGTAGTCACAACTCACCTGTTCACTGTAGAGGACCTGGACATTTTTGATGATGCGACAGTATTTCTGAAGAATTGCTACAGCCTGAGCCAGTGGCATTCCTGAAATGCAAGAAATGGTTACCCAACTGGCCACTTGGATGACACGGTATTTTACAAAAACGCATTGACAACAGGCAAAGGAAATGGCCCTCACTGAATAAATAAGAGTAAACAACTCAAATGAAAGCACAGTCATACACAGCCACAACGACAAACCTATTTCACTGAGGATTTCGGTTCGGATTAAATACACGAAAAGTTGTGCTGAATGGTCATTCCCCGACCGAGAGAGGCCTTTAACAGGAATGCTTAGTATCTGGATGTTGTTTTTCAATTTCAAAACAAACTGATGATCCCCAAAGAAGAGGATCACCCCAGTACCCACCCACTCTCTCCTCCATAGTTTTTGGGCTCCACTGGGTATACAACTAGACCTCATGATCTCTCAAAACTCACACCTGCCTCACAATGGCTTTGTACATGGGAAGGTGACAATAGCTGTGCATATGCAGGATCATTCCCCCCACCTACTAAGATGGATTTGTCTACTTATGCCCTCACATACATGTTCCTGGAGTGAGCAATTTGACTGTATGCTTCAGATCCCCTGTTTTGATCTCATATCAAAGATTATTTCTGAGGCAGGGAAAAAGATGAATATCAAATAGGTGTGGAAAATTGGACAACCATGTAGTAAACTGAAGTTCGCCGTAACTTTCCTTGGTATGTGGTGATGAAGAGATGCTCGTGTCTGAATTTGGGCTGTGTTTTTCAAGGTGGAGGGAGAGGGTGTTGAGGAAAAAAAGAGAGGAATGGATTGGTCAGCTGAATCATCCCAACTTGCCCATGTTTAATGGACAGCACTGATTAGTCAAAAGAACATTGAACCTGGGCCCCATTTCCATTCATTCAATCGTATTTATTGAGCACTTACTGTGTGCAGAGCACTGTACTAAGCGCTTGGGAAGTACAAGTCAGCAACATATAGAGACGGTCCCTACCCAACAAAAGGCTCACAGTATAGAAGGGGGAAACAGACAACAAAACAAAACATGTAGACAGGTGTCAAAATTGTTAGAATAAATAGAATTATAGCTATATGCATGAATATATTTCCATCTCTACCAGACTGTAAACTTGGACAAATCATTAAACCTTGCTTTTCCACCCCACCTGAAAAATGGGGATACCGCCACCCTCACTATGCCAGCCTCAGAGGAATGTGGGGAGAAAAAAGCAGACCCCATGTAAATAGCACAATTAACTGCTGCGTGTGGTAAAAAAAAAAAAAAAGGTGGGGGGGGTGACAAATTAATGATATTCCTCATTTTATTAATTCTTTCCTGAGAGAATGTCAGGCAGTTTAATTCCCTGGTGGTGCCTACAGGGAGCAATTCAACTGCCCAGTTCCCCACCTCATTTGGACAGTGAAGACCAAGCCACTGGATTTTCCACATTATCATGTAAAAGTCCAGGGTTCAACAATCAGCATCTTTCATCCTGAGGGAAAGCGGGAACTGGCCAAAACACATCAACCGAGACTTTCCCCAGCCAGCCACAGACCAAAGAATTGTGGCTTCAGTGTACAGGCTAGAAGGGTGGTGGTGGGGTTTGGGGGGGAGGTTAAGAGGAAAGATCAGCCAGCAAATCCTGTGAGCGCAGACTGTAGAGTGAAGTATATCAAGGAGGGCTGCCTCAGGGGGATTGATGGACACAGGAAAATGCAAACTCAAAGCTGGAAATCTGTTGTAATCGTGATTTGCAAAAACTTTGTCAATATTACTGTCACAAAAATAACCCATTGATTTGCACTTCCATGGATGATGATCCAGACTTTAAACTGAAAAAGAAGGCTGATTTTTCTGATGGGCAATATGTGCTGTCAGTTAAATGGGGCACTCCCTTGGTTCTTGGTTATAGTGTTTAATCCTGAGTTTTTCTACCCCTTCATCTCTGGCATTTCCTCAATCTTCCAGCATTACACAGCAGCCAGGAAGAAGGCCGACTGCTGGTGGGCCTGACAGATAGGCTCAGGGTGGCAAGGTCTCTACTCTCCTCCCAACCCTACATACTCCCCATGGAGGCGATGCCAAGGCATTCCATATTTGAAATGGGAAACGGGTAATCAAACAAGCTTCCAAAAACACGAGGTTGATGTCTCAAAAGGAGGAGTCCAGGAATTCTCTGTTGATGGCTCCACTCTAAGAGCCAGCGTAGCCCGGGGCTCTCCTACACACTCAAGACTGAAAATGGACATTAGTCCACAGTAACAGGTAAGATCTTCAAGAATTTGGATCCAATAGGTGCCAATTACGTTAGCCCACCAGGCAGCAGTCCAGTAGTGGGCCCTGGAACTGGGGGGGGAACGTGTTTCCCACCCCCTCCCCCCGCCCCTTTCAGAAGCCGTCTGTTGGGAAATGGTATGGGAGAGGGGGGCATCCCTGCCTTGTAGCGCCACTTCTGAAGGCTTCCACATTGCTCCTGCAGTTCCCTATCACATTACCTGGGGCCCACTAAACCCAGTTCAGGTCATGACTGGCAAAAACAATCATAGGGAGATTGGGTGGGTGGGGGGGTCGGGGAGGAAGATAGCTGATTTTACAGATTATTTCATTGGACAGCAGGGCCCGTTAAAACAACAAAAAAAAAACCCCAAACCCGCACTTTAAAAACGATGCTCAAGATGGCAATGGGCAGCATGCCTGCATACCTGCCGATGGACCAGCTGTGAAGTGGGGTTGGTTTGCCCTGTGCACAGATGGGGGAAGGGGAAGGGTTGGATCATAAGTGATCCTAATTAACCTGGCTATCAGGTTGAATAGAGAGAGAACTGAGTTTCTGAAGAGAGCCTGGCCTTTTTTCATGCCCAAACCATTCTTTAATGAGAACAGGAGGGGTGAACTGAACTGAATACATGGCAACTGTGTGCTGTTCTGAAGCCCCCTTGGGAGAAGAGTTTCTCCTCTAATTAGGCCTCCTTTCATCAGTGTCCCAATCTCCACTCCTAATCCTAATCAACCTTCTTCCTCTTCGCCCCACTCACTCCCACTCCCTGGGGAACCATGATGGTTTGCCACCACAAAGGCACGTGAACTCCATGCCACTGTCTATTCTTGAGCATGAGGTTTATCTCCCCTACTAAAGGGGATGATGTTTTAGCACAGGAAAGACAAGACACACTAAGATAACAGGACCCCAACCCCACCGGGCCGATGGTCAGCACCTTGAATTACAAGTAGAAGCAGATAAGTAACTGGTGCAGGTTCTGGTGCCCCATTCTTTGCAACTCACATCCCCGCCACTAAATTTCTGTGTAGGGCACTGACTAAAACCACCAAACCATCTTTGAGAAGAGTCTGAGAAGCCCACAGAATGGCAAACTCACCAGGCATGGAAAATTAACCCAAATAACGCCCTCGTGAGGGAAGTGATATTATTCTCAATTTTAGTCTGTCAATATTTACTGAGCACTATACTAAGGGCGCCCTCAGAGGTTCAACGTGCAGTCCAAGGCCACAGAAACTTAGTTTCCTATTTCAAACAAGTCTCTCGTTCTTGAAATACAAGTGGGGAGGTTTCGGTCTGGGACACCTCTACAGAGCTGAGAATTTACAAGATAAAAACATCGGGAATTTATTAAAGGCAGTAACAAGTGCGACGTATTCTGCAAACTTTCTCTGCTTGACTTGCTGGTCAGTAAAAATAAGGCCACACATTCAAATCGGTGAATGCTGGAACAACATGTTCAACACAAACAGTTGTAAACACAGGTGCGCTGACTTCACTCGGGTGACCGCAGGACAAACAGGAAACTTCATTTCTTACGTATAAGAGAAATGATCCATTGACCCACTCCTCCCCCCCGCCCTTCTACGCTCAAGCTTAAAAATCTGGTCCTTCTTTGGGGGTTACACCAACTGTCCTCGCGCTCTAAGGAAACATCTGACGTTGAGAAAAAGGAGACATTTGAATCCCTCTGGCATCCTTCTAACAGGCATTCTTATGTCTTCCAAATGTAAAGACTGCATGACTTTGGGTTAGCATTTGCAAGGCTCTCACTAAAGCAAAGCCAGAAAGTAACAAAAAACAACCAGATCGTAAAACCCTTATGTCAGCTGGTCGGGCTCCTTAGATGCGTCGGAGACGTTCACGGCAAAGATCAAAGACCACCCCCTGGGTCTCTGCGGCATAACTGAGCGTCCCTTGAAGACGACTGGCCGACATCCTGAAGTATTTGGCACAGGGTTTCAGAGAGCGCATATATCTAGGGAAACTAATTTTCCTGGGCGAGCCGCCTCGACATGGAAAAAAGCGGTCGAGGTTTTCGGGAGCCGGATCCGGGGGTGGAGGTCACCCTCCCCGGGAAGGGGTTAGCAGCTGCTGTTGCAGCACAAGACGGGGCAGCACGGGGGTCGGTTGGGACCGTGACAGGCATCGGCCAAACCCAACGACTCTGCCTAAGCCCCCTGCGGGCGGACCCCGGCCCCGAGCAGCAAAAACAACCCCGGTGACATGTCAGGGAGGGTGGAGTTGGGGGGGGGGGGGAGCACCCGCGGTGGTGTCGCCCCGTCGAGAGGGTCCGGAGATGCACTTACCCAATGCGAATTCCCATTGCTCGTTCCCCAGAGAGCGCTCGGGTACCACTTCCAGATCTAGCATTGGCTCGGCCAGCGGGGGGCCCGGGCCTCGGTGGCGGCTGGGGACGGTGCGGGGACCCTGCGGAGGGACCGTAGCAGAGAAGACAAACCGCCCTCTGAGCTGAGCCGCCGCCGCCCCGCACCCGGCCCAGGCCCCCACACCGCTCCCCTCCCTCCTCTTTCGGCGCCGGCACGACGGGGCTTGGCCGGGGGGAGGGGGGCACACACCACTCACCTCCCCGGCAGCGGCTGCAAAAATGCCGTGCGGCGGCCGTAAAGAGCGCGGATGGGGGGCCAGTGAGCCGGGGAGGCCGTGAGCCCGGAAAAACAAGCCACCGGGCGAGCGGCGGAAGCGGCCTTTACTGTGGGGCCTCCTCTTCCGCTCGGTCGCGTCCGAGGAGACGGCGGCGACGCTGACCACTACCGCTCCTCTGGGAGAGGGGGGCGGCTTTAGATTTCTCCCGGGCCAGATTAAGCACGGGAAGGAGGAGGGGGACTGGGGTTGGGAAACAGACGAGGAGGAGGAGCGGCTGGGGGTCGATGCTCGAATCCACGGGCTCAGTCAGAAAATAAACCCTGCTGGTCTCGTTCCCTCCAACAGTCGGTCATCTGATTCCCGGTGAAGCAGATGAGGCTCCTGTTCCCAAAGCACCCCGACGAAGTCGAGCGGGAGCCACCCCCAGTGGGCCCTGGGGATATGACGCTCGGCAGAACCTTTTCTAGAGGTCAGATCCTTCTCAGTAATTCTTTCCCCCACCACCCCAAATCTCACCTCACGCCCCCGCCCCCTCCCCCCCCCCAAGACCTGGGGTCGGCAACAGAGGTTATCTGGAAGGGCCATCTGCCCTCTCTGGCCCACGGGGCCTCTGCTACCGGCCACTTCGGGTCGTCACCCCGATCAGCCGCGGAAGCCTTATGTTTTAACAGAAATTCAGTCTTTGGCCCCGTTGGTTGACCGGGGTACGGACAATGACAGTGGAAGTCCCGATTTTTCAATTCCCCTGCATCCTTCACACCCCCCCCCCCCCCCGACCTTGCATCCATACGTTTCGATCCCACTTAACAGTGCACCTGGGCCTTTCCCCACCCCGTCGTGTTTCAGTTTTTCTTGATGTGGGTAGCATGAGGAACTCCGGGAACTGGGGAGGGTATTTGATGGGGTAGGAACTGTACGGGGTCTGGGGTGGTAGACCAGCTGGGGCAACGCGGATGGATGGCAGGGGCCAGCCAGAGTCTACTGGAACTAGCAACTGCTAGTTAGATCTTGTAGGATAAAATTGCCACCTGGGATTCAGGCAAATTGGCCAGATTGGGGAAAAAATCAATCAGTCAATCGGTGGTATTTATTGAGCACTTACTGTACTAAGCACTTGGGAGAGCACAGTACAACAGGGTTGATAGACACGTTCCCTGGCCACAACGAGCATACAGTCTAGAGGGAAAAATACATTTCCTTTTTCTTCTCAAAGAATAATAAGCCTGTCTTGCTAGGGCTGTCATTCACACTCCTGCCCTCCTATGCCTGAGTCCTAGCTCTCTCACCTGCAGCAAACCTTTGCTCTTTCCTTCAATTTCAGCTTCTCACTGTCCTGCGCCCTCACCCTTCAGTCAGGCTCACTGGTTCCTCAGCCAATCAATAGTATTAATTAACAATATTAATTGCGCATCTGCTCTGCTCAGAGCTAAGTGCTTGGGAGAGTACAATAGAGTTAGGGAGGCCATGTGGCCTAGTTGAACGAGCACAGTCCTGGGAGTCAGGAGACCCAGGGTCGAGTCTCAGCTCTGCCAGTGACCTCTTGTGTGGCCCTTAACCCCTCTGGGCTACAGTTTTCTCATTTGGACTCCCAACAGCCCAGCCCGCACCCTCTGCTCCTCTGCTACTAATCTCACTATGCCTCGTTCTCGCCTGTCCCGCCGTCGACCCCCGGCCCACGTCATCCCCCTGGCCTTGAATGCCCTCCCTCCGCACATCTGCTGAGCTAGCTCTCTTCCTCCCTTCAAGGCCCTACTGAGAGCTCACCTCCTCCAGGAGGCCTTCCCAGACTGAGCCCCCTCCTTCCTCTCCCCATCCCCCCATCCCCCCCCCCCGCCTTACCTCCTTCCCCTCCCCACAGCACCTGGGCTGTATATGTATATACATTTGTACGTATTTATTACTCAATTTATTTACTTTATTTGTACATGTTTATTCTATTTATTTTATTTTGTTAATATGTTTTGTTTTGTTCTCTGTCTCCCCCTTCTAGACTGTGAGCCCACTGTTGGGTAGGGACCATCTCTATATGTTGCCAACGTGTACTTCCCAAGCGCTTAGTACAGTGCTCTGCACACAGTAAGCGCTCAATAAATACGGTTGAATGAATGAATTTGTCAAGTGGGGATACAATAGATCGTGAGACCTGCCTGGGGCAGGGACAGGGTCCGATCTCATAACCTTATACGTACCCCGGGGCTTAGCAGCACAGCAAGCACTTAAATGCCGTAATTGTTAATTTACGATCCCCGCTCTCAAGGAGCTTGCAATCTAGCAGGGGAAACAGACATAATAAATTACACATGGGAGGAAGAAGAGATTGGAAAAGTGGAAGGAAGCAGTGTGGCCTAGTGGAAAGAGGACAGTCCTGGGAGTCAGAGGACTAGGGTTCTAATCTCCACTGCTCTGCCACTTGCCTGCTGTGTGACCTTGGACAAGTCACTTAACTTCTCTGGGCTTCAGTTTCCTCATCTGTAAAATGGGAATAAAATACCTCCCCTATAGACTATGAGCCCATATGGGTTAGAGACTGTGTCCACCCTAATGCTCTTTTATCTACCCTGGCACTTAGTACAGTGCTTGATAATGGTTATAACAACAACAACAACAACAACAATAATAATAGTATTTGTTAAATGTTACTATGTGCCAAGCACTGTTCTAAACCCTGGGGGAGATACAAGGTTGTCTGGTTGTCCCACGTGGGGCTCACAGTCTTAATCCCCATTTTGCAGATGAGGCATCTGAGGCACAGAGAAGTTAAATGACTTGCCCAAAGTCACACAGATGACAAGTGGCGGGGCTGATATTAGAACCCACGACCTGTGACTCCCAGGCCCGTGCTCTTTCCGCTGAGCCACGCTGCTTCTCATAATTATGGTATTTGTTGGACACTTACTATGTGCCAAGCACTGTATTAAGCGCTGAGTGGATACAAGCAAATCAGGTTGGACACAGTCCCTATCCCAAGTGGGGCTCACAATCTCAATTCCCTCTCCATCCCCCCCATCTTCCCCCTCTCCATCCCCCCCATCTTACCTCCTTCCCTTCCCCACTGCACCTGTATATATGTATATATGTTTGTACATATTTGTTACTCTATTTATTTTACTTGTACATATCTATTCTATTTATTTTATTTTGTTAGTATGTGTCGTTTTGTTCTCTGTCTCCCCCTTTTAGACTGTGAGCCCACTGTTGGGTAGGGACTGTCTCTATACGTTGCCAACTTGTACTTCCCAAGCGCTTAGTACAGTGCTCTGCACACAGTAAACGCTCAATAAATACGATTGATGATTTTACAGATGTGGTAACTGAGGCACAGAGAAGTGAAGTGACTTACCCAAGGTTACACAGCAGACAAGTGGCAGAGCTAGGATTAGAACCCATGTCCCTGTGACTCCCAGGCCCGTGCTCTATCCACTACGCCGTAGTACTTGCGTAACAAATACCGTAATTATTGATTATTAGTATTATTATTATGGCTACATGGATGAGTCAGTGCTTAAGAAACCAGGACTCAGGCCTCTGCCCCTTCTCGTTACTCTGTCTCTGCTGTCTTGGCTACAATTTCACTTGTTTTCTATGGTTCACTTTTCTGAAGCCCAGCTCCCTGTCCCCATTGTCTTTCCCTCATTTCCAACCTGTTCCTCACCCAGTTCCAGACAGGCCTCTTCTCTCCCCTGAAGTCTTCAGTATTTGAGCCTGATCCTGCTCAATGGCTTCACTGTCTCTGTTGCTTTTGACCCTTTCTTCCTCCCCTCTTTGTTTATTTTTGGGGGGTTTTGAGGGAAAGGGTAGGGAAATTAGAAGGCTCCAAAAGGAGTGATAGAACAGTGATAGTATTATTAAGATGAGCCTCGGTCTTGAACAATACAGGACGGAGAACCTGCACAGAGAAATTGATGATAAGGTCCTCTAGACTGTAAGCTCGTTGTGGGCAGGGAACATGTCTACCAACCCTGCTATATTGTACTTTCTGCACACGGTACGTGCTCGATAAATATGATTGATTGATAACAGTGCCAGTGGTTTGTGTGTTCTCTCTCCCTGCCAACCACGCTCCTGCTGGGGGACAGAGTTGAGCAAGGGAGTAGGCGGGCAGAGTTGCCGCCCCGTGCGCAGTGCAGCCAGAGGTTTCTCACACACAAGACCCATTTATGCCAAAGGGACCCCAGCATAGTGCCGGTGCTGGGCCCCAGCGCCGTGACCCGGAAGGCGGTTGCCTTGGTAACCGCTGCAGTCTCCTCTGCCAACGTTAGCCCACGTATTTGTGAGGATTCCTGTTGGGCCTGTCTGCCTCACAGATTGGCTAGCCCAAGTGGTCCTTTAGTTAGAAACCTTCACCACAGGCAGAGCCGGAACTGGTTCCCAGGGCCTTGCTCTTTCTACCGGACCCACAGCTGGGCTGCGAAGTGCTGTACTAAGTGCTGGAGTAGTTGCAGCAAAATCAAATTCAGGCCTGATTTCTGGCCTGCCAGGAACTCACAATCTAAGCCTTGTAGGCCAACATGATCTAATGTAAATGCAGTGGAAATGAATTAAAATTCCACAATAAAATAGTCAAAAAATATATCGTATCCACTAAACAGTACTCGGAGGAGGCAGCCTTCAGACATCTCGTAACTCCTGATAAACAGTCCATAGTTATGAACTGCCACGGCTTTCCCAGTATTTGAAAACTTTGGAAAGACCAGCTTGGCCCCCACTGTACTTGGCAGGAGGAGAGAGGTGACTCCGGGCAACTTGTGGTTCCTTGTGTCTCCCGGATCCCCAGTGGCTTGGGGGTTCCCAGCTCTGTGGAGCCGTGCTTCTGCCTGCTCCCAGGTCCCGGAGTGAGGGGCTTCTGGAACTTTCTTTTACCAGCAGGCCGGAAGAAGTATTGTTACAGCACTCATTCATGAAAACTAGGCTTGGGCAGTAATAATAATAATTATGGTTTTTGTTAGATACTCACTATGTACCAAACACTGTCCTAAGCACAGGGGTAGATACAAGATGACCAGGTCCCACATGGGGCTCACAGTGTAAGTAGGCAGAATTTCTATGGGGCCCATTAAAAAGAAAAAAATCAATGGTATTTGCTAAGCACTTACTGTGTGAAGGGCAATGTATTAAGCGCTTGGGGGAGGGCAATACAGTAATAGTATTGGTAGGCGCAATCCCTGCTCTCAGGGATCTTACAGACTAGAGGGGGAGGTAGATATTCAGTTTCTTTCTATGCAGTCCATGATACAAATTGAGTCATCCTCCCCCACCCTGCCCAGTTGGTTTAGATTGCTTTCTGGGCGATTATTAGAGGAAAGGTCACACAGCAGGCAAGTGGCGGAGTCAGGATTAGAACCCAGGTCCCCTGACTCCCAGGCCCATGATCTTTCCACTAGGCCATGCAGCAAGCATCCCCTGCCCTGCCTCGTGCAATGCCCACTTGCCATCCCGGTAAAAGAAAACTTTTACTTTCACCCCTGGGATTGGTCTTTCCTGCCTCAGGTCTCTCCCCCCTCTTCTGTCTATTTTAAAAAAAACCTGCACGGATCACTTTCTTTAAATGTCCATCAGAGTCCATCACCCTCTTACTCAAAAATCGCCATAGGCTTTTCCCCATTACTTCTCGGTCGAAAATTCCTGACCATCAGCTTCCAGACTCCGTCATTTGGCTCCCTTTTGCTTATTTGCTCTCTTTCCCATGCACACCCCAGCTTGTGCTCTTGTATGATAGATTCTTCCCAAGCAAACCTCTTACCTGTCTCTCACTTTCAATCCTCTTGTCTCCAATGCTTTGCTCCATGCCTCTCCCCCTGCCTTTCCCCTGCCTGGAATGCCCACCCCACTCAGTTTTGCCCAACCACGACCCTCCTCGCCTTCAGAGCCCCTCCACAAAGGCCTCCAGGAGGCATTTGCTGATGAATACCACCCTCCGGGAATGCAAGTAAGCCGGAATCCCCTTGAACAACACACTGTTAAAATGGTAACTGCTGGTGTGGAATTTCAGTATGAATTACTTCAAATCAAAATAGACCTTTTTTTTCCCCTCAGCACCGAGTCACCCTCCGCCACGGCTCACAGAGGGGTGCCGGCATCCCTAGGTGGGGGCTCTGGACCGGGAAAGCTCCATGGAGGCACTGAGGTGCCACAATGCTCTGCACACAGTAAGCACTCAATAAATACGATTGAATGAACTCACTGGTTTGGTGGGGTTTTATAGTTGTGAGTGCGAGGGGGTGGATGTGACTCCCAAGGTGGCACTGGTGGGTAGATAGCTAAGGCCCAGAGCCGGCGTGGCTCTGGGCAGGGGGTGGCGGGTTTGGGGTCTGCTCCAGGCTGCTCTGCACACGGTGTCCACCGGCTCACTCACTGCCACCATAGCTTTAAATGCCTCGGATTCCTTCGCCAACTGCGATGCCCACTTGCCGCTCTGATAAAAGACATTTTCAAATTTCCCCCCTGCCCCTGGCTTTTTGGCCATGCTATCCCACCTCTGCCAATTGTCAGCTGTGTGACTTTGGGCAAGTCACTTAACTTTTTTGTGCCTCAGTTACCTCATCTGTAAAATGGGGATTAAGACTGTGAGCCCCTTGTAGGACAACCTTGTAGGTCACCTTGTAACCGCCCCAGCACTTAGAGCAGTGCTTTGCACATAATAAGCACTTAATAAATGCCATCATTATTATTATCCCACTGGCCACCTTAATGTTCATTTATTCATTGATTTATTCCTTTCAGGCATACCTTAGGGTCCCACAGCCATATGCCCTGGGGACACGCCTGCAGTATTTGCTGACTTACCTCAGCATATGTATGCCCGGCCCAGATGTTCCATCCAATGCTGCAGGTAATAAAATAATAATTGCGGTATTTGTTAAGTGCTTGCTTACTATGTACCAGGCATTGTAATAAGTGCTGGGGTAGATACAAGGGGTTGGACACAGTCCCTGGCCCACGTAAGGCTCACAGTCTCAATCCCCATTTTACAGATGAGGTAACTGAAGCCCAGAGAAGTGAAGTGATTTGCCCAAAGTCACACAGCAGACAAGTGGTGGAGTTGGAATTAGAACCCAGGTCCTTCTGACTCCCAGGCCTGTGCTCTATCCACTAGGCCACGCTGCTTCTCAGTCAATTGCCTCTCCACCCTCTCCTCTCCTCCCTGCCCTCCATGATGTTCCTCCTTCCTCTCCCCTCACCCTGAACTCAGCACCTCATCTCCTATCTTTCCCTCCCCCATCCCATGCACCAGGATTTTTTTGTTTTAACTTTTACGAGAGTTGACAGCAGCTACAGATGCAGGCATCGCCACCCTCTTTCCCTGTACTCCTCTCCCTGCTCTCGACACCCCCAACCCCTTCTCAGCTCGCCACCTCCCTTCCCCTCCCCTCCCCAGGAAAAGCTGCAGGAACTGGGACAGAGGCAGATAAGGGGACAGAGGTGGCAGTTTGGGAGGAATTGCTTTGGCCTTTAGAGACCCTGCTCCCCCACTTCCCAAGTTGGGGATGACACCACTGCCCCCACCCCCACCCCCCGCTCCCTAAAGTTCTGATTTCGACTGACATGGCAGGAGTGGCTTTGGCATTAGCAGCAGCTGGGACCTCAGACCAGGACAGAGAGCCATGGCAAAGGCAGGTAAACCTTTACTGACTTAGTACCCTTGTTTTCTGGCCTGTCCACCCCCATCTGGGTCAAAATTCTGTCTCTAAGCTTCAGAACCCCGCCCTGCCCTGTGGGGGGGAATGTGCCTGTTCTATTATTCTGTTGTACTCTCCCAAGCGCTTAGTACGGTGCTCTGCGCGCAGTAAGTGCTCAATAAATACGACTGACCGACTTTGGCAGGAGTGTGTACCATCTTCATATAGCAGAGGTCCGCTCCCTGGGCCACTCCCTTGGGTGGCTCAGTCTTCTATTGTCCACAAGAGGGAGCCCTTTCTGTTTTCCATGGTGTCCAGTCCTTTTGCGACTCAGGATTCCACCACTGGATGGCACTGTCGGAGCATTTCTGAAGATCCAGGTGTTCCCCACTTTTTTTTTTAATGACATGTATTAAGCGCATACTATGTGCAAAGCACTGTTCTAAGCGCTGGCTTTCTCAACAACTAGTCCCTCCAGCAAGGTTCCCAAGGCCAGCGGGCCCCAATCGGGGGCTTAGCTATGCATTTCCCATCATCACCCCAATCTCCTGAAGGGAAAGCGCTGGTGGTCTCCCACCAGGGCTTCTCATTAAAGGATCATCTATTTTCTCCACCAACGATGATCGATCACTCAGTCGATGGTGTTTCTTGAGCGCTTACTATGTGCAGAACACAAGGGCTTGGGAGAGCACAATCCAACAGAATTAGTAGATGTGTTCCCTGCCCACAACAAATTTACAGTCTAGAGGAGGTTAACTGCTCGGGGTTGTGCTGGGCCTCTCTCTGATGGGGAGAGTTTTGAGAGGTTTCAGTCGCTCGGTGGTATTTACTGAGCACATATATAAGTGTACAGCACTGTCCTAAGTGCTTGGGAGAGTACCCAAGGCCTCTAGGAGCCTATGGTCTAATGGAGGAGACAGACTGAATAAAATTATTTACCAGTAGTGAGAGCAGGACAAGAATACAACAGGAAGCCATTCAGTTAGGATGAACTAGATGAATCCTTAAGTATACAAATTAAAATATATGTTCGTGAGTGCCATAGGAGTCAGGCTGGTCTTGGGACACTATGCTGGGAAAACAGTCACGTCAGTGCAACCTGTTGGCAGGAAAACTGGCTGCTTTTCTGTCGTTTTTAAATTTAGGACCCTGCTCTGGGCAAGTGGGGCTTCAGGGGTCATCCCCCATCCCCAGAGAAACAGTCTAGGATTCTGGGAAGTCTGCATCCTTCCAGGAAGTGGCATGGGATGTCAGTGGGGCCTAGTAGGAAGAGCACTAGTCTGGAAGTCAGGGGACCTGGATTTTCAATCCGGCTCTGCCATGTGTCTGCTGTGTGACCTTGGGCAAGTCACTTCACTTCTCTGGGCCTCAGGTTCCTCATCTGTAAAATGAAGATTCAGTACTTGTCCTCCCTCCCCTTAGGCTATCAGGTCCATGTGAAACAGGGATTCTGTCTGACCCCAGTGCTTAGTACAGTGATTGGCACAGAGAAAGTGCCTAACAAATTCTACAATTATTGTCATGATTATTATGACATCGTGGTAAAAGTCTACTTTCTCCACTGCTAAGGGTGGCCGTTGATTGACGTGAGTTGGGTGTTGTGAATTATTTAGGGACGGCTTCCTGAAGAAAGTGGGGTCTTAAGAAGGGCCTTGATGATGGGAAAAGCTGTGGTCTGGTAAACTTGCAGGGCTGGGGGGATACAGCAAAGTGAGGGTGGACAGACAGGAGTGTTGAGACCGAGTTCCAGCCAGAAGGACTGTGTCCAATCTGATAATAATAATGATGGCATTTGTCAAGCACTTACTATGTGCCAAGCATTGCTCTAAGTGCTGGAGGGGATACAAGGTAATCAGGTTGTCCCACATGGGGCTCACAGTCTTCATCCCCATTTTACAGATGAGGTAACTGAGGCCCAGAGAAGTGAAGTGACTTGCCCAAGGTCACATAGCTGACAAGTGGTGGAGCCGGGATTAGAACCCATTACCTCTGACTCCCAAGCCCAGGCTCTTTCCACTGAGCCACGCTGCTTCTCTGATAAACTCTTTATCTACCCCAGCGCCTAGAACGGTGCTCGACACATATTAAGTGCTTACCAAGTACCCTGAAAAGCAAAAACAAAAAAAAAAGGTGAGCTGGGGAAGAGCGGATAAACAGAGCCAAACTATAAGCTGACAGGGAACCTTGCAGTCCATTGTGAGATGCTGAGAAAAATGGGCAGCCGCTGAAGGTTTTTGATGAGTAGAGACAGAGGTGTGCCGAGCGAAGCTTCATGATGATCAATGGAGCAGCGGGGAGAATAGACTGAGGAGGGGAAGAGGTAGCTACAGTCATCTTTCCTGAGATTTCTTTTGCCCTGTGGAGATAAGAGGTCTTTTTTGCCTTACCCTATTGTAGCTGGGGACATTGAGTCTCTCAATTCCTCCTGCCTCCAGGACATCTCTACTTGGAAGTCTTGCTGGCACCTCAAACTTAACAGGTTGCCGCCTACCCCTTGCCCACGTCCTCCTTCTGACCTGGAATTCCGTCCCCTTTCGTATCGGGCAGACCACTACTCTCCTCACTTTCAAAGCCTTACTAAAATCACATCTCCCCCAAGAAGCCTTCCCCGACTAAGCCCTCATCTTCCCTCCTCCCTCTCCCTTCTGCATCCCCCTTGCACCAGGGTCTGTACCCTTTAAGCACTTGATAGTCACCCCGCTCTCAGCCGTAATTTATATATTTTAAAGTCTGCCTTCCAGTCTTAGACTGTAAACTCCTCGTGGGAAGTGGAATGTGCCTACCAACTCAATAGTATTGTACTCTCCCAAGGGCTTAGTATGGTGCTCTGCACACAGTAAGTGCTCAATAAAGACCATGAATTGATCGAGTGGGGAAGCATCTCGCCTGAGGTGGCCCGGTGGGACAGCAGGATCAGATCCCAGCTCTCCTGATCTCTGCTCAGGGCTCTTTCTCCTTAATCCCCCTGCCCAGGAGGGCCAGGCATCCAACTCTTAGCCTCACTCCTCACCAATCTCATTATTGTGGTTGAAAAGGAAGGGTAAAGGGAGCAGCTGATCCCCTTGTATGTGGAAAGAGCATGGGCTTGGGAGCCAGAGGACATGGGTTCTAATCCTGGCTCGGGCACTTGTCTGCTGTGTGACCTTGGGCAAGCCACTTAGCTCTGCAGTGCCTCAGTTACTTCATCTGTAAAATGGGGATTAAAAGTGTGAGCCCCATGTGGGACAACCTGATTACCTTGTATCTATCCCAGCATTTAGAACAGTGCTTGGCACATTGTAGGCGCCTAACAAATACCATCATTATTTTTATTATTGTTAGTATGTCAGGCCAACATGGAAACAGGGGAAGACAATGGAGGTGGGGGTAGAGGGCTCAGGTCGAGCAAAGGACAACTCCAAGGACTGCACCCTCCTCTTGAATCCCACATCAGTCAATTAGTCATATCGATTGAGTGCTCACTGTGTGCAGAGCACTGTACTAAGCGCTTGGGAAAGTACGATGTACTACCATTGGCAGGTGTGATCCCTACCCACAAGGAGCTTATAGTCTGCTGGGGAAGGCAGACATTAAAATCAGTTTCAATCCGGCTTTGTTCCAACTTGTAACCAAGAGGCTCTCAGAGGGGGGGAAACTGCTGCATCATCATTGGCATCTAGGAACCACGAGTTCTCCAGGTCAGCAGCACCAGCATTTCTTGAGCACGGTGTGCAGAGCTGTGGCTCGGGGAAGATACACAAGAGGTGAAAGATCTCCGGGATCTCTGCCCCGGAGGAGCAAAAGCGAGCAGAGAGGGGCCCTGGTTCTAATGTCCAAAAACTGAGGACCTTGGGAGCCCGGGGGAAGCGCGATGGAAGTCGGTCAGGTCTGTTGAGAGTCACGCCTGCCTGGGTGAGGAGCAGCCCTACCCGGAGACGGGGAAGCGTTGAGACAGATGACCTCTCATGCTCCCTTCCCCGGAGCCAGAGGGGCCTCTTTCATTCATTCATTCGTATTTATTGAGCACTTACTGTGTGCAGAGCACTATACTAAGCGCTTGGGAAGTACAAGTTGGCAACATATAGAGACGATCCCTACCCAACAACGGGCTCACAGTCTAGAAGGGGGAGACAGACAACAAAACAACATGTAGACAGGTGTCAAAGTTGTCAGAACAAATAGAATTAAAGCTAAATGCCCACTCCCCAGGATGGGGACTGTGGGGCGAGGATAGATCGATCAATTGATTGATAGATAGAGCCTGGTAGGTTTTGGGAGCCCTTGGGAGAGAAGGAGTGGGATTTGGGTGGTCGACCTTCTGGAAGATGGGGACCAAGAAGAGAGGGCGGTTCCTGAAGCTAGAGAGATGATCACTCAGTCAGACAGTCGGTCATATTTATTGAGCTCTTACTGTGTGCAGAGTACTGTACTGAGCGCTTGGCAGAATACACTGTAACACTATAGCAGACAAATTCCCTGCCCACAATGAGCTTACAGTCTAGAGGATATTTATGGTATTCTTTGAGCATTTCCTGTGTGCAGAGCACTGTTTTAAGCACTTGGGAGAATGCAGTACAACAGAGTTGGTAGACATGTTCTCTGTCCACAGTAAGCTTACAGTCTAGAGGGGGAGACAGGCATGCATATTAATAAATAGACTGTAAACTCATCACGGGCAGGGAAAGTGACTGCTAATTCTGTTGTACTCTCCCAAGCACCTAGTACAGTGCTCTGCGCATAGTAAGCCCCCTTCTAGACTGTGAGCCCGTTGTTGGGTAGGGACCGTCTCTATACGTTACCGACTTGTACTTCCCAAGTGCTTAGTACAGTGCTCTGCACACAGTAAGCGCTCAATAACTACGATTGAGTGAGTAAGCGCTCAATAACTACGATTGAGTAAGCGCTCAATAAATGTCATTGATTGATGGATAAATAATTTATAATGCATAATCTCCCCAGAGCCCCCCACCGAAGAAATCAGCCTCTCTGGCATGGGACCTGGGTTTCCCCTAGCCTGGGCTAGAACTGACTCATCCAGAATCTGCTTCACTCCCAGCCCCCGGGCCCAGTACCCCGATTTCTTGCCCTCTGCCCCTCATCGGGGGGCCAAATCATGCCTCTAAGCTTCAGAACCCTGCCCTGTTTTGCAAAACTACCCCTTAGGCTCCTGCCCCCACAGTCTGGTTCCCATTTAGGAGGAATTCCTCCTCCTACCCCCTTCCCATCCCCACCGAGCACGGGGTTGGGCTCAGCCCCCTCCTCTCCCCCTCCCCGGCGGGCGGGCGGGCGGGTGGCTGAGCTCTCCAACCTGGCTGGCAGCCAGCTCTGGGGCCCAGACTGAAGAAGAGAGATAAATGCGGAGGAGTGACTCACTCAGCGATAAAGTGGGGTGGGAAGGGGTGGGGTGGTTGACCCCAAACCAGCCCTTCCCTTGCCAAGCACCGCTGCCCCAATCTCCCCTGCTGGCCCGCACCTCCCCGAGCCATTCTGGCTGTAGGATCGCCGCAGTCTGGCCCAGAGCCATGAATCAGTCTGTGTTTGAGCCAAGTTCGTTTGCTCTATTAGATCCAGATGTGCGCACTGCTGACTTTTCAACAGGGTTTATAGAGGAGCTCCCGGCTGCCGCCAGCTCCCCTGCCTCAGGGGGAAAGTACTGCCAGATTTCAGTTTGGAGACTACAGGACACCGGCTGCAGTCTGGCTTCGCTTGCCCTCCACTCCTGCCGAGAGCCGGGACTTGGTGTCACTCAGAAACGGGGCAAATATGGGTCGTTCCTCCTCCCCTTCCCTCCGCCCCGCTTCGGCCAGGTCTTTCTGGGAAAACAGAATATGGAAATGAAATAAAGGATAATCCTTAATGGGCAGGCTGCCTGGCAAACCTATAGAGAAATAGAGGTGGGCTCACCCTCTTGGTCACACATGTCAGATAATAATAATAACAATGATGGCATTAATTAAGTGCTTACTATGTGCAGAGCACTGTTCTAATCACTGGGGAGGTTGCAAGGCAATCAGGTTGTCCCACAGGGGGCTCACAGTCTTAATCCCCATTTTACGGATGAGGTAACTGTGGCACAGAGAAGTTAAGTGACTTGCCCAAAGTCACATAGCTGACAGTTGGCAGAGCTGGGATTTGAACCCATGACCTCTGACTCTGAAGCCCGTGCTCTTTCCACTGAGCCACACTGCTTCTCTAGGGTCAGATAGGGTCTGCACAGACCCTAAGTGAACAGAGGAACTCCTGGGAGAGTGTCGTATTGTACCCTCCCAAGCCCTTTGTACCGGGCACCACACACAGCGAGCACTCAGTAGATACGACTGATTGAAAGAGGAGACTCCAGATCTGGTTGAACCCTTGGTTCAATCTTGAGAAGCTGATTGGCCTAGTGAAAAGAACCCGGGCCTGGGAGTCAGAGGACCTGAGTACTAACCCCACCTCTGTCAACAGCCTGCTCCGTGACCTTGGGCAAGTCACTTTACTGCTTGGTGCTTCAGTTTCCCCACCTGTATAATGGGGATTCAGTTCAATCCTGTTCTTTCTCTTAGATGGGGGCTCCAGCTGGGGGGACAGGGACTTTGTTCCGACCTGATGATGGTGCATCTACCCCAGTGCTTAGTACAGTGTTTGCCACATATTAAGCATATTATTATTATTATTATTTATTCTCTTGGCATGCAGCCACTGAAAAGAGCCTTAAAAGATCCTGTCATCCAACCCACCCACTCCGGGCAGGAGGTCATTCCCCAAAATTGTATTAGGAGACCCCTTACCTGGGAATCACTGGCTTGTTTGGAGACCTGGGAATCGTCATCGTCAACGATAGAATTTATCTAGCACCTACTGAGCACACAGCACTGCACTAAGCCATTGGGAGAACCAATGTGATCACTACTCTCCAGGGGTGGACCTTGGGAGCCCTCCATTTAGAAGCTCCTTGAGGGCAGAGATTGTGTCTACCAGCTCCATTGTATGTTGTCCTCTCCCAAGCATTTAAGGCGAATGCTCTGCCCAAAGAAAGCACTCCAAAAATGCCAGGGATTGATTGACTGGAACATTGTTCCTATGAAAACCTGGTTCTGATTTAATAATAATTATGATAATTATGGCATTTGTTAAGCACTTACTATGTGCCAGGCACTGTACTAAGTGCTGGGGTAGATACAAGCAAATTGGGTTGGACACAGTCCCTGTCTTATATGGGGCTCACAGTCTCAATCCCCATTTTACAGATGAGGGAACTAAGGGCCAGAGAAGAAAAGTGACTTGCCCAAGGTCACACAGCAGACAAGTGGCAGATCCGGGACTAGAACCCATGACCTTATGACTCCCAGGCCCGTGTTCTATCCACTACGCTATGCTGCTTCTCAGCATATTTCCACCGGACAGCATTTTCTGAATTCTACTGTTCCTTATCATCACCGTCTGTGAGACTTGAACTAAAGCATTGGAGAGTTTGCCACTGGTCTGGGAGTCCTTCATTCAGCTTGAGCCTGGCTGCCACCAGACGGGGTGCAGGAAGGGACGGGGGGCAAGATGAGGTTTGTTTTTTGGTCGATCGAGGCTCTTCTTTTCCCATTCCTTTCTTCAACCCTAGCCCAAGCCCTAACTTTTGCACCCTCCCTAATTATAACTCTAGCCTCCACCCTAATTGTAGCCTTGGTTCTTCACTAGCCCCAACCCCAAGACTAGTCCCTGCTGTATTGTTGTTTTTCGGCAACTGACTGTGTTGAGCTTTGACTTTGACATTGTCAGGGAAATGTTTTCATTTGGTGACGATAAAGCTTCGGCACATAAGGATGTAAACACAGCCATTATCAGGCCACTGGTCCATCAGCTCAGGCTTCTGTCTCTGACAGTGGAAACAAGATGCCTGGAGAACCCAGATGATGGTTTCCCTCCTTGGCTCCATCCTAATGGTTAGGGATGGACAGTCCAATGTCCCTAGTTTCCCCTCTACATCCCTAAGTTTCCCTCTAGTCACCCCTTATGGACCCTAGTTTATGAATCGATCCAATCCGCTCTTGAATCTGCTGAGATTTTTCAGCCTGTATAACTTTCTGGCGTAACAACTTCCACATGCTTGCCACCCGCTGCATGAAAAAGTCTTTCCTTTTGCTTGTTTTTGAACCTTCTGCAGACAAGCTTCAGTGGGTAGCAAGGGATTTCGTGAACAACAATTCTGTGTGGGTTCTGTCCACACCCTTCAAGATTTCATGGGCTTCAAGCAGAGCCCCTGGCAGCCTGAATGTGTGAGCTACCATGTGACCCATCAGTGGTGGTGGGGGGAATGTGTGTGTGTGTGGGGTCACAACTTAATTTTAGTAAACTGATGCATGACCTCCACCAGTGATTTAACTTTAATTCCCAAATGATTTAATATCAAAATTCTTTTTGGCAGCCCATGTAGTGGTCTTTCCAGGCTGAAGAGGCCTATCCCTTTTCAGTCTCTCTTCACCCAGAAGCCTCTCCACCCCCGATCATCTTGGTGGTTGCCTTTCTCCACACCCTCTCCAGGTCTGCTAGCCTTGCTAGGGTGTGGCAGCAGGGGCCGGGTGTTGGTTGATCAGTTTGTGCGTATGTGTGGGAAAGCCCCATGATCCCTTGGGCCTGACTGGACATGAGAATGTACAGGCCAGAGCCACTGTGTTGGCAGTCCCATGGGCCCAGGGGACTTCCCGGCCCCTCCTTGAAAATAATGATGGTATTTGTTAAGCGCTTACTACGTGCCGACCACTGTTCTAAGCTCTGGGGTAGATACAAGGTAATCAGGTTGTCCCACGTGGGGCTCACAGTCTTAATCCCCATTTTACAGATGAGGTAACTGAGGCACAGAGAAGTGAAGTGGCTTGCCCAAGGTCACACGGTGGACAAGTGGAGGAGTCGGGATTAGAACCCACATCCTCTGACCCCCAAGCCCGTGCTCTTTCCACTAAGCCACACTGCTTCTCTGCTTCCCCCGAAAGTGTCGACCGCCAGTCATATGGCTCAGCCCAAGCCATATTGAGTAGGTTGCCATATTGGGGGTGGGTTGTGGGGGCAAGGGGGCAGATGGGACACATGCCAGTGGCAGCCCCACTCTGATCCTGGAAGACTCCTGTATTCCCAGTCCCAGACCCAATTGCTTCCTTTCACTCCCTCTAATCCAGTCAGCCCCGGGGTTGCTGAGTTGCTAAGCCTTGGGTTACTGGGTCCAGACTCTTTGCTGCTAATGTCACAGCAGTGGGGTGAGATCATTGGGCAGCAAGTGACATCATAGGGCAGCAGGGTACCATTCATTCATTCATTAATTCAATCATATTTACTCTAGGGTGGTCCCCTCCCCCTTTTCCTCTTGCTGTGGATGATGTTCACAGCCTCCCGAGAGAGAGAGAGAGAGAGAGAGAGAGAGAGAGAGACTGATTGTGTGGCTCTTTCCCTCAAGATTATTTCCCTTTCCAAGGATCAGTGTCGAGAAAAGAAAGTCAGGGCCGAGCTGAGGAAGGCCAGATAAAGTGACCCGATTTTTGGATGCTATAAGAGGGACAAGGACCCCAAACAGAAAGATAGAGAGCTGGAGATGGATAAACATGGCCGGGGGGTGGGGGGTAGGGGTGGGGAAGAGGCGGGGAGGGTCGTAAAAAGAAACAGGATGAGCAAAAGGAATAGAGGGGGAAAGGAGCAGAGAGAAAAAGACCAAAAGAAGAGGGGGCCAAGAGAAATTTGGTCAGTTGGGTGTTAGCCCCGGGGTGGTGGGGGATGGGGGGAGAGAAGAGTGAGAGATTAAGGAGGGAAATGAGGACAGTATCTCCCATCTGCTGTTGACCTCTATAAGTTGAAGTCCTGGGTCCAGCACAGGGAGCCAGGCACTGTGAGCCCCTTGGCTATGATCCTGTCACAGTCTGGTGGGGGTTCCCCGTGTACTGGGGTTCCTGCACCCCAGATCCCGCATCACCAGGCTTGACACTCAAGACAGTAGCTCAGAGGGTTGGACCTGCACGTTTTCCTCCCATCTCTTCTGCCACCCTCCTTCTCTCCTCCCTTCCTCCATGGTCCTTCCAATACATTTCTTCTTATGGTTTTTGGGACGCGTTCCTGTCCTAAAGACTTAAAGCAGGAGGTGGGACAGACCCCGATATTTCAGGACCGTTCTGCCTAAATCAGGGTATCTGATCACCTTAGAGAAACCATATCGTCTATCCCATGCACCTTTCCAGTCAGTTTTCTTCTAGTCAGAAATGGCAGGCAGAGTTCCACGAGAAGTAGCCCTGTGCTAGGAAAGACAGAATCTTAAGAACTCTGAAAGGGGGAAAGTCATCAGTCATCTTTCACTACTGCCTTGACTGACCCTCAAGGCCCTTAGCTTCATTTCCTGCTTGCAGGCTTCTAGCAAGAAAAGACCAGTGGTTTCAGAGTCAGGGAGCTTGCTCCTTTTAACTCCCTGGCCCATTTCAAGACCTGGTGAAAATCCATGATCTGACTCCGTCGCCTGTGGTAAAAGTTGAGTTGTGTTCCTTTGACTTAGACTATGCCTTCTGTTTGGCAGGGTCTGCACACATTTCTCCTTCCTCCCTCTCAGCCGGGCTTCCGGCCCCCACAGCCTCCAGTCAGCAGTCTCCCTAGCCTAGAGGAATGGCAGAGTTTTGTCTCTCAGAGTTTACTTCCTCCTCCCCTCCCCACCAACTCGGCTATTCACTTTTAATTCTGAATGAAGCCCCGCTGGTCACCAGTCAGTGGTGAATGCTCGCTGTGGTCAAAGCCCTAAACTGAAGCCGTGGGAAGGGTCAGAGGAGGGAGAAAAGAGGTCTTCCCTGATTAAGGCCTCATTCCCCCTATTCCCCTTCCCTTCTGCGTCACCCTTGCTCTTGGATTTGCACCCTTTATTCACCCCACCCTCAGCCCCCCAGCACTTATGTACATAGCCGTAATTTATTTGAATGGCTGACTCCTTTTATAGACTAAGCTCCTTGTGGGCTGGGAACATGTCTACCGACTCTGTTGTATTTTCCTCTCCCAAATGCTTAGTACAGTGCTTGGCACCCAGTAAGTTGCTCAATAAATATGATCGATTGATTCAGAAAACAGGGTCCCTGTCCCCAAGGGGCTGACAATTTGATGGGGGAGGTGGGGCAGGTTCGGACACATACCGCACCCAATGGTTTGGGGCAGTTCAGCGGGTGGCCATAACTCAGGCCCTATCCTTGATCCAAGGAGCAGAGAGTGGGCAGGAAACTGGCACCGCACTGTCTGGAGGGTTCCCACCACTGAAACTCCGGAGCTCTTTGGAGGGGGAGGCCCGATGGCCAGTTTGACTTCCACCCTCCTGTCGGATACCCCAGGAACCAAGTCCTACAGGTGGTGAAGGAGAGGAGAAAAGCCACATAAATCCTGGGTAAATGTCAGTATCGATCGAGATTGTGAGCACAGTTCGCCCAAGTGCTGGGTAAATGTCAGTATTGATTGAGGCACTCACACTGTAATGGGAGAGGCAGGGCACTTCCAGATCGACAGCTAAAATCTAGATTCAGAAAACCAAAGCGGCATATTATAAACATGCAGAGTTTTCAGTTTGACGATGACGCTACCAAAAGTGAGACTGCATCTCACAGGAGGGTGAGTGTCTTTGAGAGAGAATCTCTTGAACATTTTGTCCATGAGAACACAGCAGTGCTTTTCTGACCCCTTACCATTTGGGTGAGGATTACTCAGATACCGATGGTTGAGAGGAAAGGTACATCCCATGCACGGAGACACACAGTGGGAGACGGCCAGCTGGGAGAATGGGTGCAGTCTGTGGTCGCAGAGCAGAATATCTCTAAGTGCGGCTGGACCCATTTTTTGTAAGCCACCCTCAGGACAAGCCCAGTCCTGAACACCTGTAATAACTCTACAGTTTGAATCCCTGCCTGCTGCTTCTCTCACCTGAATATCTCACCACCGTCCCCTCGCCCACATCCTGCCTCTGGCCTGGAACACCCTCCCTCCTCAAATCCGACAGGCAATTACTCTCCCCCCATCCAAAGTATTATTGAAGGCACATCTCCTCCAGGAGGCCTTCCCTGACTAAACCCACTGCCCCCCATGTCCTCTTCTCCCACTCATTCATTCAATTGCATTTATTGAGCGCTTACTGTGTGCAGAGCACTGTACTAAGTGCTTGGAAAGTACAATTCGGCAACAGAGACAATTCCTACTCAACAACAGGCTCACAGTCTAGAAGGGGGGAGATGGAAAACAAAACAACTAGACAGGCATCAATAGCATCAATATAAATAAATAGAATTATAGATATATACACATCATTGATAAAATAAATAGAATACTAAATATGTACATATATACACAAGTGTGTCATCCTGACTTGCTCCCTTTGTTCTTCCCTGCCTCCCAGCCCCACAACATTTAAGTAAATATCTGTAATTTATTTATTTATGTTAGTACTTGTCTCCCCCGCCACCCCCCAGACTGCACAAGCTCACTGTGGGCAGGGAATGTGTCTGTTTATTGTTGTATCGTCCTCTCCCAAATGCTTAGTAGAGTGCTCTGCACCCAGTAAGAACTCAATAAATATGATTGAATAAATGGAGAAACCCTGGGGGCATGATGATTATATGATGATGCTGATGATGCTGAAGGTGTTTGGTAAGCATTGTCTAGAGAAGCAGCATGGTGCAGTGGATAGAGCACAGGCCTGAGAGTCAGAAGGTCATGGATTCTAATCCCGGCTGTGCCACTTGTCGGCCATGTGACCATGGGAAAGTCACTTCACTTCTCTGTTCCCCAGTTACCTCATCTGTAAATAAAATGGGGATTGAGACTGTGAGCCCCGTGTGGGACAGGGACTGTGTCCGACCCGATCTGCTTGTATCCACCCCAGCACTTAGTACAGTGCCTGGCATACAGTAAGTGCTTAACAAATGCCACAATTATTATTATTATTATTATTAGGTGCCAAACACTCCTAAGCACTGGGGTAGATACAAGATAAGCAAGTCAGACACAGTCCCTGCCCCTCCTGCGGCTCCCAGTCTAAGGGGAGGGAAAACAGGTAATGAATCCCCATTTTACAGATGAGGAAATGGAGGCCCAGAGAAGTGAAGTGATTTGCCCAAGGACACACAGCAGGACAGTGGCAGAGCCAGGATTAGAACACAGGTCCTCTGACTCTCAGGCCTGGGCTCTCTGGCCTGCCCCACTGCTTCTCTGTGGCAGCTCCCTCCCTGCTGCTACGCTCCAAGGGAGCCCAGGGGAAAAAAAGGAGTCAGAGGCCAGACCAAACCTCCTTAATTGGTTGGGGTGGGGTGGCCTGGAGACTCATTCTCTAAGCATCTTTCTTTCATTCATTCATTCATTCATTCAATCGTATTTATTGAGCACTTACTGTGTGCAAAGTACTGTACTAAGCACTTGGGAGAGTACAGTATAACAATAAATAGACACATTCCCTGCCCACAAGGAGCTTACAGTCTTGGGAGGCAGCATGGCCTAGTGGAAAGAGCATGGGCCTGGGAGTCAGAGGGCCTGGGTTCTAATCCCAGCTCTGCCAATTGCTTGCTATGTGACCTTGGGCAAGTCATTTAACTTCTCTGGGCCTCATTTCTCCTGTTCTCCCTCCTATTTATTCATTCATTTATTCATTCCATCGTATTTATTGAGCACTTACTATGTGCAGAGCACCGTACTAAGCACTTGGGAAAGTACAATGCAACAATAAACAGTGAAATTCCCTGCCCACAATGAGTTTATGGTCTAGAGATGGGGGAGACAGACATCAATACAAATAAATAAAATTACAGGTAAGTACATAAGTGCTGTGGGGTTGGGAGTGGGGAAGAACAAAGGGAGCAAGTCAGGGCAATGCAGAAGGGAATGGGAGAAGATGAAAGGTGGGGGGTGGGGGGAGTTGCCAGGGAAGGCTTCCTGGAGGCGATGTGCCTTCAATAGAGCTTTGAGTTGGGGGAGAGTAATTGTCGATTTGAGGAGGGAAGGCTTTCCAGGCTAGAGGCAGGATGTGGGCTAGGGGTCGGCAGTGAGACAGGTGAGATTGTGGCACCGTGAGAAGGTTAGCACTAGAGGAGCAAAGTGTGCGGGCTGGGTTGTAGAAGGAGAGAAGTGAAGTGAGGTATGAGGGGGCAAGGTGGTGAAATGCTTTAAAGCCAGTGGTGAGGAGTTTTTGTTTGATGCAGAGGTAGAGGGGCAACCACTGGAGTTTTTTGAGGAGGGAGGTGACATGTCCTGAACATTTTGGTAGAAAAATGATCCAGACAGCAGAGTGAAGTATCGACTGGAGTGGGGAGAAACAGGAGGTTGGGAGGTCAGCAAGGAGGCTGATAGAGTAATCCATGCAGGACAGGATGAGAGATTGTATTACCATGGTAGCAGTGTGGATGGAGAGGAAAGAGCAGATTTTAGCGATGTTGTGAAGGTGGGACCGACAGGATTTAGTGAAGGATTGAATATGTGGGTTGAAAGAGAGAGAGGATTCAAGGATAACACCAAGGTTATGGGCTTGTGAGACAGGAAGGCTGGAAGCAGCAAGGCATAGTGGATAAAGCACCGGCCTGGGAGTCAGAAGGTCATGGGTTCTAATCCCGGTTCCACCACTTGTCTGCTGTGTGACCTTGGGCAAGTCACTTCTCTGTGCCTCTGTTATCTCGTCTGTAAAATGGGGATTGAGACTGTGAGCCCCATGTGGGACAGGGACTGTGTCAACCCGATTTGCTTGTATCCACCCCAGCTCTTAATATGGTGCCTGGTACACAGTAAGGGCTTAAAAATAATAATAATAATAATAATAATAATAATTATGGTATTTGTTAAGCGCTTACTATGTTCCAAGCACTGTTCTAAGCGCTGGCGTAGATACAGGGTGGGGCTCACAGTCTTAATCCTCGTTTTACAGATGAGGTAACTGAGGTACAGAGAAGTTAAGTGGCTTGCCCAAGGTCACACAGCTGACAAGTGGCGGAGCCGGTATTAGAACCCACGTCCTCTGACTCCCAAGCCTGGGCTCTTTCTGCTAAGCCATGCTGCTTCTCAATAATTATGGCACTTGTTAAGCACTTACTATGTGCCAAGCACTGTTTTAAGTGCCAGGGTTAGTTAAATTAAGCAGGTTGGACACAGTCCCTGTCCTTCATTGAGCTCACACTCTTAATCCCCATTTTTTACAGATGAGGTAACTGAGGCACAGAGAAGTGACTTGCCCAAGGTCACATAGCAGACATGTGGCAGAGGTGAAATTAGAACCCATGACCTTCTGACTTCCAGGCTCGTGCTCTATCTACTACACCAAGCTGCTTAACAAATACCACAATTATTATTATGGTGGTGCCGTCTACAGTGATGGGAAAGTCAGGGTTTGGGTGGGAAGATAAGGAGCTCTGTCTTGGGCATGTTAAATTTGAGGTGATGGGAAGACATCCAAGTAGAGACGTCTTGAAGGTAGGAGGAGATGCGAGCCTGGAGAGAGGAAGAGAGATCAGGGCTGGAGATGTAGATTTGGGTATCATCTGCATAGAGGTGGTAATTGAAGCCATGGGAGTGAATGAGTTCTCTAAGGGAGTGGGTGTAGATGGAGAATAGAAGGGGACCAAGAACTAAACCTTGAGGTACTCCCACAGGTAGGGGGTGGGAGGCAGGGGAGGAGCCCATGAAGGAGACTGAGAATGAATGGCCAGAGAGATAAGAGGAGAACCAGGAGAGGACAGAGTCAGTGACGCCAAGGTTGGATAACATTTCCAGAAGGGTGTGTTCCACAGTGTCAAAGGCAGGTGAGAGGTCGAGGAGGGTAATGATGGAGTAGAGACTGTTAGATTTGGCAAGAAGGAGGGACTGAGGTGACTTTTGAGAGGGCGGTTTCTGTGGAGTGAAGGGAACGGAAGCCAGAATGGAAGGGGTCAAGGAGAGAATTGGAAGAGAGGAATTTGAGACAGTGGGTGTAAACAACTCGCATAAGGAGTTTGGAAAGGAATGGTGGGAGGGAGATAGGGAGATAACTGGAGGGAGCCATGGGGTCAAGGGAATATTTTTCAAACATGGACATGTGTAAAAGCAGTGGGGAAGAAGCCATTGGAGAGCGAACGGTTAAAGATGGCTGTAGGGAGGGAAGAAGGGAGGGGGAGAGGGTTTTGATAAGATGTGGAAGGAATGGGGTCTGATGCATGTGTGGAGAGAGTGGCTTTTGAGAGGAGGCAGGAGATCTCCTCTAAAGATACTGCTGGGAAGGATGGGCGAGTTGAAGAGGAGGCCTGAAGCGGGAGGGACTGAGGAGGGATGGGCGATTTTAGAGAGCTCACACCTGAAGGTGTCAACTTAATTAATAAAGTAGGTGGCCAACTCATTGAGGCCCAGGGATGGGGGAGGCGGGGGAACAGGGGGCTTGAGGAGGGAGTTAAATGTCTGGAACAACTGGCAAGGCCATTGGGCATGGGAGTCAATAAGGATAGAGAAATAGTTTTTCCAGGCAGAGGAAAGAGTTAAAGCATGGATAAGGATAACTGTGAGCCCCATGTGGGACAGGGACTGTGGCCAACCTAACTAACTTGTATCTATTCCAGTGCTTAGAACAGTGTTTGACACATAGTAAGCACTTAACAAATACCATCAAAAAAATAAGCATCCAGAGTCTAAATGTTTCAGGGGCTGCCTGCTGGGCTGGGGAAACCTGCTCTCACTCCCCTCTCTCCAGCCCCTGACTAAGTTTGTTTCTGGGAATTTGGACAGATTATTTAGCTTGAGGGGAGGGGGCAGGGGGATGACCCTGAAAGCTGGGCACAGACGGGACCAGTGATATGATGGGATAGTCTGAACCTTGGCCAGCCTTGGCTGGGACACGGTGAAGGAGAGGGAAAGGCAAAGGGCATGTTTAGTTTCTTTAGAAGCCTGCCTCTAGTGGGAAAATGAGAGAAGAAGAGATGCCCCCCTCGCCCTCGCCCCATAGCCATCCCCACCCAGAAGCCATCCCTAGTTGGTGCCGACATGGCACCAGGTCTTGCCAGTGGGGTTCTGCCTCCTGATCAAGAGAAAGCCAGAGGGCTGCTCCTCTTAACTTTCCCATCTCTGTTGATAACACTACCTCCGCCTCAGAAGCCCACAACTTCAGTGACATCCTTACAAGCACTCTACTGCACATGCACTCCACAGAAGCAGCGTGGCCTAATGGATAGAGCATGGGTCTGAGAGTCAGAAGGACCTGGGTTCTAATCCTGGCTCCACCACTTGTCAGCAGTGTGACCTTGGGCAAGTCACTTCACTTCTCTGGGCCTGTCACCTCATCTGTAAAATGGGGATTAAGATTGTGAGCCCCATGTGGGACGGACTGTCACCAACCTGATTATCTTCCCCTGCTCTTAGTACAATGCCTGGCACAGAAAAAGTGCTTAATAAATACCACAGTCATTGTTGTTATCTTTATTATTACTGCCAAACCCTGCTGATTCTTCCACAGTATTTCCCAACTCCGCCTGTCCCTCTCTAACCAAACTTCTATCATTATGATCCAGATTGTTGTCATAGCCTGGCTAGATGATTGTTTCTGCTTCCTCACTGGTCTCCCTGTGTCCAGTTTATGCTATCCGGTGCTGCTCGGATAATCTAATGGAAGCATTGCTCCACGTGACTCCCCTCTCCTCAAGACCCTCCGGTGGCTTTCCATATCCCTCTGCATCAAGCACGTACTCCCCACAATCAGCTTCAAGGCTCTTCTCCAGCTCTACCCCTTGGTACTCCCCAGCTCACTCTCTTCATTCCTTCCAAGTTGATCTTCTTACTGTACCTTGCTCTCGACTCTTCTGCCATTCTCTCCTCGCTCAGGATGTTCCTCCAGCCTGGAAGTCCCCTTCCCCCCAAATCTGACAGACCACAGCTCTTTCCCTATTCAAAGTCCTCCTGAAATTCCACCTCCTCCAACAAGCCTTCCTTGATTAACTCCCAATAAACACCCTGAGTCATATCAACTCTGCAGGCTCCTTAACACGTAGGTATTTGTTTATAGCCATCTCAATGCCTTTGTCTGTATGTGTGTGTGTATAGACATATATATTTGACTTTTCTGGGGCTGAATCTGCCTGGATGTGATGGAGGTTGAGGACCCCATCCCTGTCCTTCAGGCTCTATCAAAACAAAGGAAACCCAAATTCTTCAGTCATCTCCTTGGCTCTTAGGCACTCCCTGGGTTAGTTGTGCAGCTCCTGGCGGGAAGCAGATCCTACGGTATCTGACTTTGGGAATAATAATGATAATTATGGCATCTGCTGAGTGCTTACTATGTGCCAGGCATTGTACTAAGCGCTGGGGTGGATACAGGAAGATCCAGTTGGACACAGGCCGTGGTCCCATGTGGGGCTCACAGTCTCAATCCCCATTTTACAGATGAGGTACAGAGAAGTAAAGCTACTTGCCTAAGGTCACACAGCAGACAAATGGTAGAGCCGAGATTTCAACCTTCTGACTCACAGGCCCATGCTCTGCCCACTACACCATGCTGCTTCCCCTACATGGGTTCTACTGTGTCTCATGCCTACAGAATACTACTTCAATTGGCTCTCCTAGAGCTGGCTTTTTCGCCAGGGCCAGTCAGCCTTGGATGAAGAGGCCAGAAGAAAAAAGCATTCGCTTTGGGTGTTTGGTTGCCTTTTCTCTTTGAGTTCCTTTTCTGGGTTGGGGGAGGCAGTGAGCAGCAGGGAGTGGGTGGGGAAAGGTGGGGTTGGGAGGGAGCCTGCCTTGTAGGCAAGCAGTGTGGCTCAGTGGAAAGAGTCAGAGGCTTGGGAGTCAGAGGTCATGGGTTCTAATCCCAGCTCTGCTGCTTGTCAGCTGTGTGACTTTGGGCAAGTCACCTAACTTCTCTGTGCCTCAGTTACCTCATCTGTAAAATGGGGATTAAGATTGTGAGCCCCACGTGGGACAACCTGATCACCTTGTATCCTCCCCAGCGCTTAGAACAGTGCTTTGCACATAGTAAGCACTTAACAAGTGCCATTATTATTATTATTATTATTATTGTTATTATTATTATTGTAGACACTGTTGGACCCATCGCTATGCTTCATGGAACCTTCTCTGGTCAGGAGTGGTGAGAGGGGATGGGGGTGGGTTGGAGTGCCAGGTGTGTTTACTGCTTCGGTGTGAATAAATTGGGGTGACCTGTTTCTCTCCTCTTCAAGGCACCATTTACAGGTCAAGCAGCTGTTTAAACACCTGGTCTCAGTCGGGCTCTTCCTCCCTCATAATTGCTGGCTGTGGGGATCGGGAGCCAGGCTTTGTTAGGAAAACAATGGCCTTGTGCCTAGTGGGGAGACTGGAACTCTTCCTGCTACTGAACTCAGCCTGGTTGGTGAAGGGCCAAGCCCAGCTGGTTGTCAACTCTCCCCCTCCCCTCCGCACCCACCTCCAACTCTGATCTCCTCCTCCTTGGCTTTGAATCTCTTGTTCACTCCCCCATGGGCGTGCTCCCCACCCCCATCCTGGTTTAGGGGCAGTAGCATAACATAGGTTTGCCCATTTTTCGTGGGGAAGTCTGTACCCTGGCAAGTCTGTGGGGAATTAAGCACCGTCCGTACAGAGGAGACCAGGCCTTCGTGGTTGCAGCTCTCTGGGTGGGTGCCTAATGTCTCCATTGCCCCTGGGGAACTTTGGTGCAGCTTTTCTTGTCATCACTCAGAGGAATCTAGTGGAAAAAAGTAGGAGTTAGTGGCTGCCCTCTCACTCTAGGCGGTCCAGCTCTGTGGGATCCCACAGGGCCGAGGGCAGAGCTGGCTTGCGATGGTCAGTGAAGCCGTTGCCGTCGCGGTGTGCGATGGGAGCAGTTGGACCGGGCTTCCCAAAGGTGGTGGCTGCCCAACCCTTTTCACGGCCATGCTCTGCTCAAAGGGAGCGGCAGGATGGAAGTGATCCAGCGAACAGGGCACGGGTCGGAGGCTCAGAGCTGAGCCGAGCAGGAGCTTTGTTGAGGGACTATCATTGGCCTTCCCCCCTGACCCCCCTTCGCTGCCGTACACTTCATGGCTGTGCACTGTGGAGGTGTCACCATCAGCTTCATCCCCACAGCTTCTTGGGTGGCTGTAGTTATCTCACCTCACCCGTTGGAGAGAGAAAGGGACCAGAGATCGAGGCAAGATGGTGGCTCCACCTGTTTCCCCCCCTGCCGGCAGGAGGAGAAAGATGGTGGCAATGCCATGGCTGTGCTTCCTGTCTGGGACTGAATGGGGGAGGCGGGGTCTTCCTCACCTCTGTCCTGTAGGGACCCTTGGGGAGGAGCCGCACACCTCCCCCATCTGGTGGTTGGAACGATTTGGGGTAGAATTTGGGGCTCTAAAAGCACGTTGGTGTGCGCTCTTTGGGAAGGTGAGGGCATTGCTGCCATAAGATCCCCAGCCACAGAAATGTTGTTGGATTGTTTCTGTGGCAACGGCAGCCACGGCCATAGTTGTTAAGTTAGGATTTGCCTGGCAGCTGCAGTGACAACAACACAATAACAGGGACAGGAGCTGAAAGATGTTCTTCAGCAAAATGTGGCGTAAGGTGTGTGCACACAGCAGGATGTGTGGATGTCACGTGGAATGTGGCAGTGGGGTGGAGGGACACGTCCAAATGACCAAAACTGGCCCTGATTTAAGGATTGAAAAAACACATATTTTACCACTAAGACTATGATCATGACCATGACTTCATGCAGGGACTGTATCCCACCAGGAGTGATTAGGTGACAAAGGTTATTAGCCAAGAAGACTGGCATTCCCCATCCCATTTTGGGATGTAAATCATGATCAGATGTGGTAGCCTGGACAGTTAAATTGTTTGTTTGGGAAGGTAACAGCCTGGGACATCTTGGCCCCTCAAAATCAAGCACATCAGGGCTGTGGGTGCTTCTTGAGTAGTGAGAGAATTGAGCACCATAAACCCTCCAAATTTAGGAACTGTACCCACTGTTAAATCCCCAGCCCATGGTCTGAACATGAATTCCCAGACTCCCAAACTTCCTTAGAGTGTGCAGAAGGAGAGGGACTTCAAACCAAA